>NW_016690382.1:1300809-1652300 GCF_001604755.1 Lepidothrix coronata | reverse complement strand
TTTTTTTTTTTTTTTTTTGTTTCCTCTGCCCCCTGTCCCCCTCTTCCTTAAGTTACTTGGGGGAAAAAATATTAAAATCTGTTAGTCTGCTGGAAGATGAAAAATCTCATCTAAACTAAGTAGCAAACTATCTTTTGATTGAAGGAGGCACCTTGCAAAGGAGACCTCAAACCAGAACATTATCCAGAAGGTTTTTCTTGACAAGTGTGCCTGCCTTTATAGTGTACATTTATAGAATAATTACTGGTTCTAATGCCTTTGTATTCATCTTGAAGGACAATATTGATCAATTCCTTTCCAGGCATAAAATCCTAAAATGAAAAAAAGGAGGATTTTCCTCCACCCACGGCTCGTGTGTTCAGCCAGACAGTGTGGAACTAATGCCTTCATGTGGAGCGTGCCAAAAATGACAATGGGAAAAGGTGCATGAAGTAAAGAACACTCTAGGTTATTTTAGAGAGTTTATTAGAATTGTGGGCACCAAGTATAGTCTTAGGAACCAATAACACAACAGTAAATAGCAACCAGCCTCAATGCAAGAGTTGTTCTGTGCTGGTCCTCCAAATCTGTGTAAACCGAAAAACTGAAAAAAAGCTTCACGTTACAGACAGTGATCAAGAGTTCCTGAAATGAGAATTGTTTTGTTTTATTTTGTTGTAAAATCTGTGAGAGGCAACTGAAGTGATAACAATAAATTTGGTATAAAAATCTCATTAAATAAAAGTAGTTTTGAGAGTAAGGGGAACTGATATCCCATGTACTGAATTGTACCCATGAGACAGATCTGTAAGGTCATGATGGGTTGTGCTGCATGTGTTCAGATCTATGCAAGGTGCTATATTGACTATTTCTATTTATACTATAAAAGGAAATATAGTAGGTTCAAGCCTTCTTGCGTATAAACTTTCAGAAATGCCAGCATAAAAATCTTTTCCATTATATTCAGGCATATCAACAGAGTCTCTGGAAGTTTCTGCTAAGCAGCATAGCCTAGAAAAAAAGCTACTTAATCTTTCCTTAAAGGAGTACAGCAAACCATTTCCCACTTTTTTATACAGAATGTGACCTTCATGTGTCAGAAATCTATTCTTGTGAACTATAAGTTAGCTAAGGATGTCTTTTCTACACTAGGAAAAAAAAAAGGAGTAGGAAGGGGGGCAGGTAGGATAGGAAAAAAAAGAGAAAGCTTTGTGTTGCACAAATAGTCTATTAAGATTCTGGTTGGATTTTAGAATGGTTCAGGGGTTACACCAATTAAACTCAGTTGATTTTCCCTTGCAATTTACCTTTCAGTATTTGCTATGGTTGTTAAGATTTGAAGATGGTTGATACTGATGTCTTTGAAAAGCACATTTAAAAATCCACTTCCAAATTCTTTCCAATCCTCTGTTTATGCAGTGTGCATTATACAGTGTAAGAATATAGAAGTGCTTGGTACAGTAGTTGGGCACCTACTATGTCATGTGACAACTGCAATTATCTCTTTTGGTGACAAATGCACTCTTTGTAGTGATTACCTTTAAAAAAAAATCATAACCAATTAAATAAAACTCTGTGACATTTCAAAGACTGTTAATCACAACCAAATGCAGTAAATGTCAGGATGCGCTGAAGTTTTTTCAGCTAACTGATGAATCACTGAGTTAATTGTAGTTCATCATAAGGCCCTTGTCATTGTTATTATTATGGAAAACACTTTCATCACTCTTGCTATTCAATAAAATTAAAGTTTTAGACAAATATGAGAAGATATTACTCATCAAAGTATTTGAATTGAATCTCATTCCTCAAAATATTCAGATAACTATGTAGAATAATGCAGATGCACACAGAGTGATGTTTTAAAATAAATGTATGAAGGCATTCCCCCCTCATTAATTTTTCTTTTAAGATACCTTGTCACTTTCCAAATACATTGTCCCTGTGAAGAACATATCCCTTCACAAAGCAGCTTCATCTTTATGAGAAAATATCGAATCTAAGATCATGAAGGAATCTCACTGTAAAAATTCTAGTTCTAGTTAAGACTGGAAAAACTGCCATGAGTGAAGAATTTTGTGGTTAATCTACCCTGCAAGTATCACAGATAAGAATTTTCAACCAGCCACTGACCAGAATATACCTAAACACACATTAGCTGCCTGTTAAGCAACATGTTTCCATTACTCTTTGCTGAGATTGCTTTTTGCACAAAAAGAAACTGAGGGAGAAATGCATTGATAGAAATGATTGTTGAATGTGGGTGTGATTATTCACATAGAGAAGTGTGAAGGCAGAAGAAAAGAGGACAGAGCACTGCTGGAGCCCACCATCCACCCTTTTCTACTGCAGGCACTTCTACAAAGATGAAATTTTTAGAAGTTCAGAACTTTTTTTTTAGAAAAAGTGACTTTTAGAGTTTTGGAAGAACAGTGAATATGTAAGGGTGAGTAAACTGCAGAAAGCTTAAAGACAGAGCAGTTGCTACACCAAATCAGATCAGAATAATCTGAATAATTTTTGATGAATACAGAAGTGGTCAGTCTCTGTGAGGTAATTCACCTTTAAATGGGTCCACCCTATTTTGGGGCCCAACCAGGCTGACAAGGTGCTTGGCTTTCTCAACATCAAGAGACAGGGTATAGGATGAGACCTTGCCTGACCTTGAATTTGATAATCTACATGAAAACTACATGGGAAGAGAATAAAAGGAGATTGTTCTTTCATTAGCATGTATTCAACTTTTAGCCCAGTCTGTAGAGTTGTTTGTAATATCCCAGTTCATTGATCTTTTCATTGATATTTTTTAAAATGTTCATACATAGCAATGAAAAATCAAATAATTTTCCAGTCTTGCTTTTCTTTTTTTGCTAAAAGCCAGATGTTTCACCTAGATTCTTTAAATATATAAGTATATGGAAAAATAAGAACCTGTTCTATAACCAAAACAAACAGAGGCAATGGATTCAAAGCCAGAGCACCACCTCCAGAATCAAGAGATCAAAGCTTCTGTTATGACTCAGTCCAACGTGCTTGCTCTTTGACAGGAGAAAATCTCATTTGTATAACGATGAAATTCCCTTTGCATATGCCAAAGGATATGTTGATTGCTGTCTAAGTACCTGTGCTCAAGTGCTGCTGTTCAGCAGCTTGACTTGCTTTTATATATTCATTTTGGGCAAGAGGAGAATCTCAAAATATATAAATAAGAACTTGGTTCTCCCAGAGAAATATTTTATAGAAAATAACATATGGAATGTAATCCTGAGTGAATCTGAATGCCATATGTCTCTCTGAGTTGTGTATCTTCTTTACTTTGCAGACGAATCCTCAGTCATTCATTACTTCTTTCTTAACTTGTGCTTTTAAAATGACATTTAAATCAACGCAAACCCTCTATAGATGCATCGATACTTATCATCTACCTAAAACAGGGGAATACAGTTTCAGTTTGGGGAAGTGCTGTATTTGGGGGTGTTTCTTATTTTTCAATTCACTAAGAACATAATATCTATGATAAACTGTTTTCAGCCTGAATATTTTCATCTACTACTAATAATACTAGAGATTTCACAAGATACCTGTTTATTCAGTGTGATCCTGTCTGTCTTCATTTAACAGGAATGTGCTGTACCTCATGATTGTTTCCTTTCACAGTTCAATCACACAGGACAAGGAAGCATTTGCAGCCAAGCCATAATGTTGATCACTGACGGGGCTGTGGACACATATGATACAATATTTGCAAAATATAATTGGCCAGACAGAAAAGTAAGTATGTTGTCACCTTTATTTAATGGAAAACCTGAAGCTTCATGTCCAAGGTAAAGTGTAGGTCTATTGAAAAGTCAATAACAATCTTTCTAATGATCTAAAAGTGATTTGGATAACTGGATGTTTCACTAATGAAAAAAATGATGTTTATATGATATTGCTCCAGGATAGAGATGGCCTTTTACTGTAGTAATGAACTTAGGTTCATAAGATGTTAAGGCACTGTTTCTCTCCAGGGTACGTTTTTGAGCGTTATATAATCCTTCCCCTGTGAGACATCATTAAACAAGAAAATTTCCTTCTTTCTCCCAGAATAAACATTAATAATTCAGTGCTTTTTCAAGCTAAAGATAGGTATGGACTGTGGACAGTGACTGACTTACTATGACTGGAGAAACAGCAGGTGTAGTACTCCGTATTTTTAATTTCTTTATTTGTCAGAGTGAGGCATAGAGTTGGCAGTTGGTAAGATTTTATTAAAAATTTATTTGCTTCTATCGGTCTGTATGAAGAAATTTGCCCAGAATTAAATTTCCTTGTTATATAACACGTGGCAGTTTTGCAGTAGTGCAGAAACACCCTTTTCCTGACGAGGAAGTTCTAGTAGGCCTTGTATCTGTGTATGTGAAATAATTTCCTTCTGCACTTTCTCTTCTGCTAAAGCAAGTTTTGGAACTATTTTAGGAAGTTTTTGTAGTTTGACATACCTGCCGTGTTCTGTGCCTGTGAAAGCAACAACCAACTCTTTGAAGTGCAATTTGAGCAAGTAATTGATTAATCTCAGTGTGCTGCAGGGAGGTTCTCTATTTTGTGAAAAAAAATAATAGTAGTTTTAATTGTAGCTTTTAGTCCTACTTCTCTTTTATAAAGTTCTGTTTGTTCTCTGTTCTCTCTTCTCTTGTTTACCTGAACTAGACCTCATCTATTAGCAATTAATGAGCAAGAGAAAATGGGAAACTGGTGACCTTTTTTTTTACTGGTCTTCTGAAAATGTTATGCTAATTACTGTCATTTTGTGGAGTAAAAATTATGTGCAACCATTCTGCTTTCTGTTGGGTAAGAGGTTATTGTTCAGAGAATGTAGAGTACTAAATAACTGCAATCTGAAGATCTATTTTGCTCTTCAGATACCTTGCTAGTTCCTCTTATGTAACTTCATTCTCTAAAAGAAGAAACTTCATATTCTTTGTGACTTTACCAGGATGTGCCAGGAAAAACGTTGTCTTTGAAAGAATGCAAGGATACCTTGGTATTTCTGCGTATTCTGTAATTCTTTTTGTGTGAATTGATGCTCATAGAAATGCCTGATAGTAATATAGTCTACATATATTTCTTAAATCCTTGTTTGTGTTCACACTTATTTCTGAATGTTTTCTGAGAGAAACAAGACAGCTATAACCTGATTGTGAAATTACTGTTTTAATAGCTGCATGTTCAGATCAGAAATGTTTATAAACAGCAGACAAAAATGTTTCCTTTTTCTGAGTAATTTCCAGATGTTTGCACGTACTTTTATCCCTATGGAAATGGTCTGAGAAGTGTGAATTTCAGCTATAGGCTTCAGTATTTACTCTTAATACTTTAGTCAGTTAAATGTTGTAGCGGTTCAGGATTTCCACGATCAAATGATGTATGAAGAATTTTCATTAGGCAATATACAAATGTAAAGAAGTTAAATTTAAACAAATTAAATAAAGCATATGAGGAATATGACTAAATTTAAATTATCTTTGGAATTTCAATCTGTATTTCTTGGACCCTCTCGATCCTACCAATTTTCTCTCTTTTCCAGTTTTATTTATGACTGTATGACTTGGTTAGTTTTTTTTTATGAAAACACAATGTTGTTCCACTGGGAAGAGGGTTAAAAGTCTTGTGGCCAGTCCTTCTGCTCTTATTCAGTGGGATACTATCTAATCAAAGTTGTTAAGTCCTCAGATGTTCCATGAGAACATTTTGCTTTATCTATCAAACACTGATGTCTAGGGAGATTCACAGAATCTCTCAGTAGGGTGTGCCTCTGATGTGTTGTATTTTCTTCTACGATGGAGTTAGTTCCTCTCTTAAGAAGAAGAGACCATGGGGACACTCTCTCTATCATAAGAAATCAGTAAGGAAGGAATTCTCTGAAACAGTCAGCTAAGTATTTTCAGAAAACCATGTGTTGTATATCTTTCATGTGCAAATCCACAGCTATATCTGAGATAACAATACTCAGCACAGCTGTTGCAATAAGCAGCAGGACAGGTTTCCCTTGGGGAATATTTCTGCAAAGGCCTAGCAGGAAGAATCCTATCTCATTTACCAAGGACATGGTGTTTAGGGAGTAGCTTTTAGTTCATCTGCAATATTCTACACAGCTCTATACAAATATTTATTGTGTTAATACAGCCTTCTAAATTGTGTATTAGAAAATATGCAGGGGAAAAAAAAAAAAACCAAATCACTTTGTCATCTTTTCAGCCTGAAATGTTTCAGTATGAAAAATGTAAAAGATTTCCATATGTATGCTTTAATGCATTAGAGCTTTCAATGTTTTTATAGGATTTGTTGTTCTAGAAAGAAAGACTTATTCAAAATGCACTAGCGTACATACTCCTATTTGCAATTTCAGTGTGCCTAAAAATTATGCATCCTGTGCACTTCACATTCACTGCTTTTGCATTACACCATCTTTATTCTCTCCAAAGTTGTTTTTTTATATTTATAAATCACACTTTTGAACTGCTTAACAGTTTTTTTAGTCACATTTTTTGTTCTCTATTCATCAGTGTATTGCCTTTTCATCTTTCTTATCATTTATATTTTTCCTGCATTTTGATACTGGGGTGGACAGTGATGGAAAAGGTAATAGCTCCTAATTGAGGTAAGTTATTAAGTTTCTGTTTACCTCAATTACCTTGTCAGAAAAGTACCGAATCCATTTATAAATTATCTAATGTTGGATAATATTAAATATGTTATCAGTAGTTGCAACAGAAGCATCTTCTCTTATAGAAAAGAAGAAATTCTTCATATAACTATGAAGGCTTTACTAGTTTGTTGGTGACAATCTCTAAAAATGGAGAGTGAAATAAACTGTCAGGATATAAATAACAAAATTCATATTTTCTTCCTTTTCCCAAACCATTTATATCTCTGTAAAAGATATTTTTTTAAAAAAAAATAAGCTGTGTTAACAGGGATAAGAGCATTTTATTACATAGTATTGTAGATGAATTCTGCCTGAAAACTGATTAAAAATCATCTTCCTTCTGATAATGCATTAAATGAAAATTGTGTTGCAATGATTTTTAAATGGAATAAAATGGCTCCTGCTAAATCACCAAAGGAGCTTAAATTAGTCAGTTGAGTTTTTGGGAGAAAATCAGGCTGATTTTGTGTATGAGCTAAAGACTTATGAACATCAAAAGACTATTTAAAATTATCTTCTGGACTGTTTCCTTGAAAGAAGAAATGCTTTCATTTCACTGAGTTTTTTATGAGTCTCTATCTCCCTCAGCAAAAAACCCTCCCATTTCTGCATGTTTTCCTAATATATTCTGCTACTTAAAATGTAAATCTAGTAGAAGCTGGTTTTATAACATACTATATTTTATTTACATGACTAAGTCTTTAAGTTGATAATGTTTATTTCCTTTTTTTTTATGAGTCCTTACATACAATCCTGCACCTCAAGGAGCTGATTCGCACACATTATAAATGAGTTTGTGTTATTTACATAATTTTTCTCATTCATGAAGCTTGCATTCAGTAAGTTTCTGTAATTCATTCGTGGCAACTCTGTCACATGAAATACCAACAAGAGAACAATTAATCTGCAAGAGTAAATACATCTACACTGTTATATAAAAGCCAAGATTTTCAGCATGTAGCAGAAATAAGTATTTCAAAAGAACAGTACCAAGAAAGTGTTTGTTTACGATTACAGCTATAATGCAGTTGCAATAATTTTATTTTTTGAGGTCCTTTTTCAGGAGAAAGCCTTTTAAGTCTCCAAATATCTTTTTGATGTCAGTTGGAACAGAGTCATGCTTTTACTCTATGTTATTGCTGCTACTGTTATGGCCGAATGCACTACTAGAAACAAGCAAAATATTGCCCTGCGATATTTCACTAAGTACCTTATTTTGATTTAAAAGGATGAAAAGACAGGACGGGGGGACGCAGGCAGACAGATAGACTTGACTACAGGAAAAGATAACCCCTCAGGTTTGCTCCCAGGAAGTAGTACCACGAATTTCTTTTCTTAAATAACACAATCCTTGTTCCTCCCTATTGGAAAATTCCAGCAAGTAACTAATGGAAAATTCCAGGAGGACTAATCTTGCAAATGTTGCTGAAATGCTGTAGCACATCAAAAAATGAAATTACAATGAAATCAGAGATATTCCAAAGCTTCAAGCTCTGTCATGTTCTCAGTTGAAAGCCATTTTAATCACTAATTGAAAATTAGTCAACTTTGAAGGGAAAGTATCTACTTAAATATTGTTTTACATACTTTGACATTTTGCATATAGCAAGACTGTTCTCAGTATGTTGTGATATTACAAAGGAAAATAATACAGTAAATCCTTTTGTCTAAATATATGAGGAAACACTTTAAAACCCTATTGACTCAGCAGCAACTTCATGAATCTTTTTTCTCTTATGATCCTTTTTCTCCGCTGGCTAAAATGACCCAGTGCCTGCACATATTGCAGGTGTTTTTCTCTCCCCCATTTCCCCACTGTTTTTATGTGACTATCAAGTTCTGTACTTCTATAAAGCCTGTCTACTCACTGTTTTGGAGAAGCCCAAAAGCATTTCTTCCATAACTATGATTCAGAGCAGTCTGAAATCACATTGAGATCAGGGGGAAATAAGTGCTTATTTCAGTTTGGATACCATCTTCTAGCATTCCTGTTTCATATGGGTTGATGCAGCACTCAAGTGGTTAAGGAAGATGTCAACTTTGTGACCTTTTATGTCTTACAACATCCAGAAATAGACATTCTGCTCCCTGAGCCTGAGAGCTCTTTACTTCATGATGTTGTACCAGAAGCAAAATCTGGAAAAGAAAGCAAAAGAATAATTTAATCAGTTGAACTATATCCTTCCCTTTGGTTTGTCTCTGAGTCTGAGAAGCATTTGCTTTCATAATTATCTGGAATAGCTATATGCTGTGGTAGATATGTGCAAAACCAGAAGCACTAATCCCTAACTACGTAGTCAAGTTAAATGGAAGCCAAAACCCCACCTAAAATTTCTTCATTTTCTAGAAACAAATCCAACTAGAGAATCTGGGATAAAAATACCTCCATATTCAGTTACCTTGTTAGATATTCTGCAACCTTTCACTTTCTGGGTGAGTAAGAGGGAATAGAACTTCATCTGTCTGTGTTCCACTACTCTGAGGATTCTGGGTAGAATTAATTTTGTATGGCACAGAAATATTTTCTTTATCCTTATGAACCATTACAACAAGGCAGAGATTTAAGATGGTTTCTATCACTTCTAAAGTTTCAACTAGGGTGAATATAAAGTGTAACTGCAATAACATCTTTATTCCAACTGCTAAATGACTGTGATATAGAAAGACCTAACAGCTAATGCTGCCTGTGTCTGAATGGAACTTTTGAAATTACAATATAAATAGTTCCATGACTTTTAAGTGTTTATACCTGCTCTTACATCTGCTTCACTGGAAAAATTTCATATTCTGGCAGGTCTCTGGATCTATATACAGTACTTAAAATTATAATTGAATCCAGAGGGCAGCACCTCAAAATTTGCCGGATTAAGATTTGATTTCATAACTGTACATTATATTTGCAGACAATAATAATTGGTTGATAACTCCTTAGTTATGTGGGACTTTCACGCATACAGGATCAATATTTATAGTACATTTAATAATGTATGGCTTTCTTAAGTATTTAAGAAAATACTTGGTCGTTGCTGGTGAGAACTGGTCACTTGGTCACTAAAGCTCTTAATTTCAATCTGTTCATTTATATTAGAGATCTACAAAATAAATATTTTTCTTTAATAGATCTGGGTTTTTTTCAACTAGAAATCCATTTAGTCCGTTTATTTAGTTGTAAACAATCTATTGGCTTCAATTGCTATATATGAAATGGAAGTCTGAGCTTTGAGTATATGTAAAATTGCCCAAACATTTAGATCCTGCCACAGGACAGGAAAGAATGCTTTCCTTTCCCTCCTTTAACAAAGAAAGGTGAAAACATGACCTGTTTTCATTTCCTTTGTCTGAAAACTATCCTAAGGAAATCAATGGATGCTGAAAACAGGCTACAAGAGACTGAGTGGCTGTGCTGTGGCCTTGCATTGGTGGCACATCATCTTTTTCTTCATGTCTGCTGTCCAAAAGGTTACAAACCTTCCAGCAAATTTTTAACCAAGTCTGTAGCTGAGGAACCTGCTGATGTTGGCAACAGGGAACATTAGTACAGCAGATTGAATGTCTCGTGTGCAATGTTGCCTGGATGTTATTAAATTGATTTTTTTTTTTCTGAAAAGACTGCTGTACTTTAGAGGTGGATGTTATTACTGCTCCACAAACCCTGTGCTTTATTACTGGTTATCTCAAGAACAAAAGACAGTCCAGACACTTCACAGGCCTTTCAAACGATGGCATAACTTACATTAATTACCTATCTTTTTAGGCACCCCTGCAGTATGATGAAAGATGGGGTATGAGATCAAACAGAAGTTTTTGATTTTGGGCTAAAGAGAAACAACTCCTCAGAAAGCCTGTAATCCTAGTTTCTTGTCCCATCTGCAATTTTTTTTTTTTTTGGGAAAAAAAGTTTAAAAAAGGTTTTATTAAGCATTATTACTTCTCCCTTTTAATGAGAAAATTAGGCTGGTAGGTTCCTGTTTCAGTGAATTTTTTTTGGTCTAAAGTACCATGATGCAGTCTACAAGCAGTAGTAGTATTTTTGCTTGTATTCTTTAATATGAGACCCACAGTTGTTAAGGCCTCTTTTCTAGTCCGATTTCAATTCAGTTTGCCATGAGGAAACTTTTTCTGCAGTGTTTAAAATCAAAAGATGGGGAGATGTTTTTTGTGAAGATAAGGTTAATTAAATATTAACCTCAGGGTATATGTGGATTGCCAGAGGAAGGATTACTGCCCCTTGTATAGAGAGTCCTGTGGATGGCTAGAATCACAAGGTGGCTAAAGCTTTCTGATGTTTGAGGAATTTTTGATGGAATGATAATTTATACACAATGGAAATGCCTATCTATAGTGCCATTACCATGCTAATGTTTGTCATATGATCAGAAATAGATACAAAAGTAAATTAGTGATGGGTCACACAGAACATCTTATAAACAGTGGGCAGTGAAAATGGAGAATAATCTAAAATCTGAGATAGATTGTCCAAAGTACTCTTTTGGAACTCACGAGTATTGGTAACACAAAAATGATTCCTTTTCCTTGTAAAAAAAGGAGTTAATTTTTATGTAGTATGTAGAGAGAGTTCCAAAATTTAAGATAAAATACGTGTCCCTAAAACGTCCCTAGATGACTACAAGTCACTATTTGCATCTGTCATAATACTCCTTATCACTGAATATGTGGCTGACAGCCATTACTAAAAAGAGAGACCAAAATGTAATAAGTTAATATTATAAGAACCTGTTATATTATGGTTTCTGCTTACTAATTAAAAAAAATTGATATATATAAAAAACCCCTTCACTTGATATTTTACATGCTGTAAGGTCTTAATTTTTAAAAACTCTATTTTTGCGAAGTTATTATGCCAGAAGCAAGATGGTTAAAATAGGCATAGTAATTGCACAAATATGCCTGTTTTGTTCTGTGGACTGTGTCTATTCTTGAGGTAGTGTTTTATGTGAAGAATTATGTCATCTGCTTGAGGAAATGGTGAGATCATTTATGTCTTGCAGTTCTTCAACAGCACGATAAAAACTGTATTTTAGGTTGTGTGGTTTAAACTGAGCAATGCTGCAGTTACACTAAAAGCCAAGATTCAGTTCAGACTGCTTGTTTTTAATTACTTCTCTTTATAGTGTGTGCATCTTAGACACAACAGACAGAAAAGAGATGTTGAAGGCTGTCAGAGCTGATCTATTTTAGATGACTCTCTGCAGTCTCTGTAAAATATCAGCAATGCTTGTTGTTAATTGTGAGTGGTCACCAACAAAAAGGTGACCATGGTTGCATATGTGAAACCCGTTTCGTTGCATTTGACAAACAAGAAGTAATACAATCTTCCAATCAATTATTTTGGATTAATAGTAGTAAAAAAAAAAGTTAAAAATAGTAAATAGTAAAAAAAAAAAGAAAAATATTATGTTGGATTGAATGTCTTCCTAAATCAAATGTTTAAAGTTTGGCATTTGGAAGGAGTTGAAATAACCTGAATTTGTATTAAAGGTTACATTAGAGGAGAGCTGTGGTAAAAATTAAGTTGATGCAACAGACCAAACTAGGGATCTGTTCACTCATTTCTGCTTCCTCCCTCAATAGTCTGAAACAAGGAGATGTACAAGCTTGCTTGCTTTATAGGTACTTTCTGTTCTGTAGAGCACAAGATACTAAATGATAACTTTTCACTGACTTTACAGATAGAGAAGACTAAAAAATTCATATGTGTTAAAAAGCTGACCTTATGATGTTTTAGGCCTGTTATAGCTTTTAGAATATCCTGCAATAAAATTTCGAGCTTCTAATTATTTATTTAATGTAAGATTAAGCTTGAATCAAACACAGCATTATGTAGTGAAGAAGCATTAATAGCATTAAAGATTTTTCTATGACTCCCAAGAATGATTTCAGTTCCATGCAGAAGTACAAGTAGAGGAGACAGCACAGTTGTGAGGCTTAAGAGGAAAATGGGTTGTTGCATCTTTTTCTAACCACTAGGTCAGATCCATTGCTAGTTCTGGTGAGGTCTGGCAATTCCACAGCCTGTAAGCAATTGGCAAATACATTGGAAAACTATAGACCAGCACAAAACCCAACTGTTTTCAAACATTTTCATCTGAGTTCTGAACTATATTTCTACCTAGTTTGTATGATCCATTCTTAGTTCATTCCTGTATCACTTTTCCTTTAATGAAATCTTCATATACTTCTATTTTGTATAACTCACTGATTTAAAATAAGCCATAGTGTGTTGTTTCGTTACACACTGAGACTTTAACTTGGGTTGGATATTTACATTAAGTTGAGAAGGTTGGTAAATTGCATGTTTAAATATCAAATCTCAAGAGATGTTTGGAAAGGGAATGTTACAAAGGGAGGAAGTTAAATGTTTGGTATAGTATTCTCTTGCTGGCATCCCATTACATGCAGTGAATGGTATTTCTTACTCATTTTACTCTGAGAGGCCAAATTCGCCTGGTTTGGAAGTATAACAGACGTTGTTTATATGAAATTATTATTCATATATACCATTTTCCCAGGGTACCTCTGTTATCCTTCGTGGTGTCTGGCTATAGAACAATTCCACAATGAATGCACATATATCAAGACAGTACAAGAGATTCATTCCATGCAGGGGCTCATGTATGTCTAGTTTAGTATTCATTTCAGCGAAGCGCTTACATATGTGAATTATTACATCTCTATAACCAAAGCAATGGATTCAGGCATACATTAAAGCCCTTTACTGAATTAAGAACTAAACAAGTTATCCAAACAATCCCATCTTTAGAACTCCGTTGTGGGTCTGCTGATTCTTTCTGAGTGGTTGAGTCTGTAACTTTGTTAGTGGTTCTGCATTTTATAGAATACCCATTTAGAGCACATTGTTTGTTTATCTCACTATATTTATACCTACTTTTTCTAAACTGGCATAACAGCATTAGCTGCATTCTGAGTCTTCTGCAAAACACGGCTTTCTCTGTAGACTTAACTTTTGTGTTCTGTTCCCACGTGCAGACATCTGCTGCAAAACTGATAAAAACCCATTCTTTTCTGTGAGGTTCTAAATGCCATCATCCCATAATCCTCTCTACTACCCCTGCCATAGTTGTCCCCGTGCAGAACTGACAGAATGAGATTTGCACATCTGAATAAATATGTTCTCTTTCTGTGGGATAACATTGTGCACTGACTTCTGTTAAGATTTCGGTTCAGTCACAGAGGTTTCCCCTTACGAGTTCTTGAAAGCTTTTTGCTGGATTTGAACACTGAGGCTGAGTTTAGTGCATTGTTAGAAGACAGAAGTCTTTATTCTGCCATCTTATGTCATTAGACATTCATATCTTGAAGAAACATGTAGGATTTTGAATCATCTGGGACTTGTTATTGAAGAAGGCTTTAAAATCCATTGTAGCAGTAAAGTGTATATGCCAATGGCTGCTGTTCAGCATGTTATTATGAAAATAGGAGCAGCTATAAATACTGAGAAAACATTTTGAAATGTATATTATGTTGAGATTCATAAAACAGAACACCTACAGAGCCTGGACAATTCAAGACAGAAGCCATTTAGGGTTTGTTTTTGTGGAAAATTGGTTCTTTCTCTAATCGTACAGTGAAGTTCGTTATCTCTTATGCTTCAATATGATCTGGAAATACTCAGCAACTTCTGGTAACATTTTTATGTTCACATCACCTATTTTAAAAAATAAGTAGAAACAAGTTATCCTTTTTTGAGGAAAAACATTGCCACAAACACCTTAGAAAGAAGACTGCTCTCTGTTGCCAAGATACCTAAAGGAAAATTTGGAAGTTTGCATGAATGGGGACAGCAGACATATCTGCTAGGCAAGCTCCTGGGCATTCCTCTTGGCAAGAATAAAATATGATGGAACTGTAGAATACAGCAGTTATTCCAAGTATTTTCTGTCAAATGTGATTCGTTCAGTATTTCAGCCTCTGATGAGGAAGAGTTCTTTGGGTTCTTGAAAGTCTGAGGTAGTATCAGGTATGGTCTCTTTCTGTACTTTTTAGTTGATTTAATCATACAAGATACTAATACAACCATGAAGAATGTTTCCTAAGTGTAAAAAGCAAAGATAGAATAATACTGGTCTTTGAATGAATCATTTTTATTTCAGTCTAAATCTTTAACTCTTACTAAACAAATATGTATTGGCAATCAATAAACTGAAATATATACTCAGTATGTCAGATAGAAAGCAGTGAGCTTCTTTTCAACTCTTGTCCTCCTAGACTTCTTCTTCCCCAAATAATTAACAAAGTATTGCAGAAAAAGGAGTAGGTGCAACATATTATGCAAAATATGAAAGACCACCTGAAAAATAACTTCTGCTATTTTCTAGATCCATCTACCTAGTAGACTTTCCAAGAGTAAAAAAATCAAGCCCAAAATTACAAGGAAAAGGTATAGTGGAAGGAATAGGAGAGAGACGGAAGTAAGAGCAAGTAAATGAAATAGGAATCAAAAGGGGATTTCTCAGGCACAGATTTCTTTCCTCCTGGGATAAAGTTTTCCATGGTGTTGCATGGAAGGCTGGCTGCAGAGAGCTGTGAGTTACCAACATGCACAAGCCTGGAAGAAGAGTTACCAAATTCTGGACTGGTGTTACTAAATATGATTTTCAACAAACTGAGTATAAAATTGGGGACTGCAGCTGACCTCCCCTTCTCATGTGCCTTATGCTCCCAGGGACCTGAAATCTGGGTAATAGGTTACTTGCAACAGGTCACTTATTCGGGATTCCAGTCTTCCTCTTTTGAGGTGCTACTTTCCCCAGATTTTGCAGTACCTACAAACATCTACCAGCCTGAGAATGACTGTTGCATTTGCTCTGCAGTAGGTGTGCAGTTGTTTTCAATTAATTTTAAAATTAAGGGGAAAATTCCTCAGCAGTTTGTCTACTCTATTAATTTAATCTCCAAGAGTGAAATTAACTGAGTATACATTTATTGGGTTTGCTCTTACTGTGAAACAGAAAAGGCTGAATTTCCCATAAAATGAGAGTTTTGTCTAAATACTGAAACATCTGTGGTAGGGATGGGTGAAAACTGTAAACATTTGCTTTGGCTAAGTTTGCATCACATTTAGGGGGTGAGTTTTCATAAAATATTCACGCTATCAAGTTTTATAGGCACAAAAAATTAATGGAAGATGAATTTCATCCTCTGTGCAAAAATTACTCTGGTTAGATTATCTTTCTGTCTGTCCCTTTGTTGTCACAGTTGAAAAAAAGTTTCTCATCAGTCACCAGTTTGTGGGAGCATCATCAGTGTAATATTTTTGCTGTTGTAGTGCTGGCAATTTTGAGCGGGGCCCACAGAATGTGGCTAGAGAGTAGGGATAGTCTGAGATTCCCGTTGTTTTCTAGTGTAGAATTTGGGTCTGATCTGGTGGTTTATATTGTACTGGAAAGGCATAAACAGTCTACAATTCAGAAATAAATCTGGACTTTTACTATGACTAAGTTCTTTTCCCCTCATTCTCCCATTACCTCTGTTCTCGTGCTGTCATGTCAGTACTACTTGCCTTTGTTCTGGGCCGTGTTGGGAACACAGCCAGTGGCAGAATCCTGCCATTGTGTGGCAGGGATTTGTGAGGATCTAAAAGTCTCTCTTCATAGCTGTGAACTCTGCATCAGAGGAGTTGAGGGTGGTTTTAGTAGATTGTTTCTGTCTCCACTTGGTCTTTATTTGGGACATCCAGTATCACAGCTGGGTGTACCTTGCTTTATTTACCAGAAAATCTGTTCTCTCAGCTGTGCTGTCCCTGGAAGTCTGGCACGTGGGCAGCACACGCTGCCTGAGATTTGATCAATATAACAATACTCTGTGTTTCAGCTTTCCTCGAAGAATTTCTTTGGAAAATAACTCTACTTGAAAAGATCAATAGGAGTTTTCTGCTCTGTCTGCTACACAGGGGAGAATATTTGCCAAGGCAAAAGATCCTGTTAGCTGCCTTGTGAAATAAGTTTTCCTTTCCTCCTTTTGCTGGAGGTAGTTTACAGCACTGTCTTGTGTGTCATTCAGTACAATCCTGTCAAAAGGAGAGTTATCTCATGGCTATCTCCCAGAATTATCATGGATTTCATGATGAGTACTACCCACGGTATTTATATAGCAAATGGAGCTGTTTAGAATTTTTAAAAAAAGGTGACAGAACTTAGTCCATAATGGAAACTTAGCAGTATTGCTTACTAATGATTTTAACAAGCAATGATAGTATAATTCTAATAAGAGTCATAGTAATTTTTTTTAAATATTTTGATTCGTTTAAGCAACCAAAACCAAATTTGTGCAAAATATTCAAATGTGTACACAAACAGCATGAGAAAACTTTGAGTACAGAGGTTTTAGCACCATATCTGATAATACTGAATTTTTGGCTAAAAATTGTACTGGCTGACTAAGTACATTTTGACATATGGCACCCCATTTTGAATCAAACTGTTTTATTTAGGCTGACCTAAATTCTCCTTAAAAGGCCATGTATGGAAACTAGTGATGAGCCAGACATCTGAGGATGCCTTTGTGGTACATCATGTTTGTGCAATTTCAGACAGAAAAATGCACTTGGCTCGGAATTTGTGTGCAGCAAGAGTGACAACTAGCAAACCATTAGATCAGTATAATTGGTGGGGTTTTCCCTATTTTTTTAACAGTTTTATATACAATATTCAGTTGTATTCAAAAGTGAAACTCAAAATGAAATCTTTGACTGTTCTCTGCTTGCATTTTTTTCAAAATTCTCAAAAGAAGAGTTTGTTTCATAATAAAATCCTTCCCCAAGTTAGTAGACTGAGGTCAGGCCATTTTTGGTGACATAGCAGCAAGGATGGAGGGAATGTCTTCTTACCCCCCTGCCACTTCAGAGTTGCTCATGGTGTCTCTTCTCCAGGGCAAAGAGATGACAGCCATTAATCACTGGCAACCAGTCAGAACATACTTCTCAGCTGACAAACACTGAACCTTTAAGGAAATTAGCTGATTCCTTCCCTGAATCCCTCTGTCAGACTCCTCAATCCATCTAGGGAACCGTCTGATAAGTATTGTGCCACTCTGCGCCACACCAGCTTTTAGATATGCTCTTCTGTGCCAAAGACTCACTTTCCTAACTCCTGAATGTTACCTTTAAGGGTCTCTGCTTAGCAGGGTCTGCACATGATATAAACCACCAGGGACTCTCAGGAAAAGGAGAGGAATACAACAGAAAAGTGCCCACGTTGTGCAAAAAAACACAACTGTTTTTGCCAAGCGGGGGGAAAAGTAGAACTTGAGCTCAACTCTAAGGGGTGGTAATGTTGCCATCTCCCATGGATTTTTCAAGTTTCATTTTATTGTTTTTTCTTTTATTTCTGAGAGGTTTTTTCCTGGTAGATGTCAATGGTGGGAAGTGTCAGTGTGGTCTTGCTTGAACTGTATTTTTGTGGAGACAGGAGGATGAAAATAGCAGATGGTCCTCACATCCTGGCAAGGTTAAGATTGCCATTCACATAAGACTAGCATTATTGACCCTTTCTATATAAATTCTGTGCGAGGTTTGTACAGTGACTCCTCCACCTCTGATTACACAGGTGCAAAGTACTCCAGAATATTCTGAGAAGGAGAGCAGTTGACTATAATTTATGGAGTTTCATGGCAATTGTTTCTTCTTTGCTGCAAGGGGCACTGGAAAGCTTTGGTGTCTCTGAAGCTAAATGCTCACTGTGGCTTCCACTGGAAAGCCATGACCCTGAAACAGGGCTGAACTTCAGTGTAAAACTGAGTTGAAAACTATGTAGTTTTGATATATATATATAATTAATAAATTTTTCTTCCCCCTTGTGGAGAAGAGGTTTGATTAAGGATATTTTTAAATTTTAGAACCAAGCTATTTATTTTCACTTATAAGGCGATTTGGTAATTTTCTCACATTTGTACTGAATTGTTGATACCGTATTGTTTGTCCAAGAAATATCTATGTTGCAGTGTAGCACTAAAAAAGCATTTAAAGAGGCATATTCTCTATTAAATCACTAAAAATGAACAGAGTTGAGTCAGAAGGAATTTTAATAACTATTTCAGAATTCAATGTTAATATATTTTACATTTTTTATATTAATGTCACTTTTTATAGGATACACCTTTAAACAGAGAGTAAACTGTGAAATAACATACAGACTTGCAGAAAACAGTCTAGATAATTTTCCATCATTTAATGAGAAATAGATGAATGAACACCTGGTTTAGTCATGGTTTGGTTTGCTGCTTTTTAGATGTTGGAACATTTAATAGCCATAAGGGAATAGTAGTGTAAAGCAAGCCATACAGGTGTGTTACAAACACTACTAAAGAACTTTATATTTTCTACTAATGTACAGATTTAGCCTTTCCAAAAGAAACTGGCTCAACAAAACATGCATCTTTTCCTCCAGTCTCCAAAGTGACTTATTAATGGGTTGTTGAGTGGCAAAAGAACCTGGTGCTCATTCCCACATTAATATTTAATCAAGTGCTAACAGCACTACAGTATCTACATGATCCAGAGCTACTCGCAGGAGCTGTGTCAGTACGAAGTGTTCTTGCCCTCTGAGTGAGACTGAATTATGAAATTAGAAGCACAGACAAGATTACGACGCCATCATAAGCAGATATCTTTGTACTTTTATTTTGCTCAATTAATTCTGCTGATATTTGCTCTGTGGGTTTAATCACCTATGTAGTACTGCTCAGATTTCCCACTAGGGAAGTTTCTTTCATGGCCTGGCTTCCTGCAATAAGTTTTCTGAAACAGCATTCTGAAAAGAAATTTTTAAAAGTTGGTCTATGCTGGGCACGTGTGTCTCTAAATTCTGAAAGAGGCCCATGAAAAATTAGTGAGATTTTAGAAGGAAGTTTTGAAAAACAGTGTAAATTTATAGTTAGATATTTACATTTATCCTCTGTGTTGATTGAATGTAAACATAACTTGTTACATACTTTCTGAACGTGTAGAAGAGACCCAAGTATATGTACAGATTTGGACTCTGTTGTAAGTTGTGCTGTGTAAACTTTACAGGGTTTTTTGTTGTTTTGGTTTGTGTTATTTTGGTTTTTGTTATTGTTGTTGGGTTTTCTTTTGGTTGTTGTTTGTTTTGCTGGTTGCCTTTTTCTTTTTTTTTTTTTTTTTAACTGCCTGAGGCATCTCTGGCTGATAAAAACACAGAATCCAAAGGGCTGGACTGTGAAAGTTTCAGTTATGGTCAGGAGGGGATCTTGCATTGGAGCAGTCTGTGAGATGTTGTAGCTTGATGCAACTGCCACCATGTTCCTGGCTGCAGCACTTACCAAGAGAAATCTGTGCCATTTCCAGTAGTTATCCAGCAACCTTTGCATCAGGTCCCTCAGGGACAGTGCCAGAAGCAGCACCTCTGGTGAGGTCACTCAATTTAAGCACCTTCCCAGCACTGAACCGTTTTGAAGGCCAGCAACCAAAACTGTGAACAGTGCTGGCAGAACTGGAGGTACAGCCTTGCTGGCTCTTTGTGCCTGTGTTAGAAGGCCTTTGTCAATGGAATATTAAATTATTCCTCTGTTGCTGAAGTGCTCTTTGCATGTTCTCAATGTGGATTAAGTAGCTGATGTATTCTGTTCAAATAATGTGTACCCTTTGTGGCAGACACAAATAAGCAGTTCTAGTGTTTCTTTGACACTTGTTTGTTGTCAGAAGTAGCTGTATTATCTTAGGAGTGTTGTACTGTGCTAATTACAAAAGTAGGCAAGATCCGTGATATGAATAAAAATGTAAGAGAATTTGGACTGCCTAACAAAATGTAGGGCTTAAAACAATCTAGAACCTTCCAAAATTGGACAGCGAATTGTCTCCCTTCAAGATAACTTGAGTTTTAAGTTTTCTTACCCTATGATTTATAAGTCTGGATCATAATCTCAACGCTAATTAAATGGAATCTAAGAGGTGCTAATATTTTATTGTAATTACCAATTCCATTGCATTTTGCCTCTCTGCACTGTACAAATTTCAGAAAAAAATGGAAGAAATTCTTTTATATAAACATGTCACTGCCTAATCTCTTACTTTTTTTCCTACAGCTGCCACAGTCTGTGCTGCTTGTATGATTTTCTGTGACAGTAGTGGCAGAAGCTGTTAATAAATTAGGCCCATAGCCTCTTGATGGCAGTGTATTTCCTTCTTGAGTTCATAGGCTTTACAGAACATTTATGTCTCATTACAGCCGGTACAGCAGTTTATGCCCTAATAAATCAAGGGAGCTTTGCAGAGATGATCTTGACAGTAATGAATCTTTCTGTTGGCATTTCCACTTCACAGACACAAATAATGAAGCAAAACTGCCCCATCTGGCCACTCAGTAAGAGTCAAATCACAGTGGGAAGCTGTTTTCTCAAGCATGACAAAGGTCATTGTGTGCAGCAGGAGTGAGCGATAGCAGGTTGTGCTGTGAGTGACAGTGTAGAATGAAGCCATTTGTGAGCTTTTATCATTATAATTACATTTATTAGCTGTGCTGCCAAGATTCAACCCGCCCTTCTAACAAGACTGTGTGCTCTTGCATCAAAAGCTACCTTAACTGATTTCTGCAGATTATTTGGAGAGCTGTTGGTTAGTTATTGCACATAAAATTGATTTAATCAGCTCAATCAGCCACTGAAGTGGTATTATTAAGATCTCCCAAAGTAATAATTTTTAAATAATTTCTGCTGCCTTAAAAGAACAAAACCTGACAAAAATGCTGTACACTAGTTATAAACTAATAGTTGCAGCAGGTTCACTCTGCTTTAGGACATACAGCAGAAATGCAGGATCTGTCATCTCAGATTGGCTGGTGGGTCCACCGAGCCTTCTGTCTGGCCTTTGGCTGTATGTGAACAGGTGATCCTTCCACCTGCTCTAAAATCCTCAGTTCCTGGGACTTTGTCGATATACTACTCACTTGTTAGTAAAGTCTTTGCAGCACAGAACTTGGATATACACCAAGAATCTTTGAAGATTTTTCCAGGGCCCTTCACAAGGCATCTTCCCCATTCTGGATGGTCGCAGCTCTACATAAACAGTACCACAACATCTCTATTTCAAAGCACACTTCTTCCATTTTGATCTTTTCCTGCTTGATAATACTGCTGTGTCTGATTTCTTCCTCTGGAAAGATAAAGCACTTTCTCCTGTATTAGTGTGGGATTTGGACACTGCATTAAAGAACGGAATTGAAAAGAGGTTTTCTTGTGTTGGGGAGGAGTTCGGGGCTGCTTTAATTTGTTAATTTTCTTTTATATTTTTTTTCTCCTCTATTTCATGCCCTCTTCCTTCCTTTTCAGTAGCATGTTAGTCCTGCACACGTGGTGTGGTAAGGAAAGGCTGGTGCAGCATTCAGCATTGCTGAGGTTCTGAACAGGGCCACCACGTGTCACCAAGATGTCACCCGGTTGCCCACAGGGCTCAGTGCTCCTCGTGTTTTGGTTTTGCACACAGCAGACCTCAAATGTCTGTAGGTTCACATGGTCACTGCTCTGCCTTGGCAACTTTTAAATTCAGAAATGTTATTGGTTCTGGAGGCATGAGTCAGCAGGTAAACTGATTTCTGTTCACATGTGGCAGTTCTACCTTCACCTACAGCACGTGTTTGTGCTGTAAAGCAGGGGCGTACTTACGGGCTGTGGATCGAGGGATCACTCATCCCTCTCAGGATGCAGGAATGCAGGTATCCATTATGTATTAAAAATGTGACACCAACAGGGGTTTATTTGGAAAATCAAAAGCTGTTTTTTCCAGTTGATATTGTCCAAGGGTTATGTTGCACATCGAGAATGCGATTGTCTGAGTACACTGATGTTTTTTCCCTTGTCTCTCCTGATACTGTCTCTACTTGGGAAACCTTTTCTGATTCAGGCCATCAACCAAATTCCTTTTTCTTTCTTTTTTTTTTGCCTAAAAAAATCTGTTTGTGGGTTTGGTTGGTTTTTGGTTTTTGTTTGTTTAGGTTTTTTTCCCTTTTTTGCCTAAAAAAATCTGTTTGTGGGTTTGGTTGGTTTTTGGTTTTTGTTTGTTTAGGTTTTTTTCCCCCCAAAGACCTTCAACAATCATATTTGTATTCAGATTTATTCAAATTTATTCCAGAGCAAAGTAAATTTTTTGCAGGACAGAAGGAAAATTAAGTGCTGAAATTTCTTTCTAGTAGCAGCATGCAAACTTTCCCAATTTATACAAGCAGTGAAAAGCTTCAGGCAACCTTCTTGCTACCTAAGAACAAGAATCAAATGTACAAATCCTAGGCTATTTGTATGCTTTTCATGTTCTATCCCTTCTTTTTTGTTTCTTTTTCTTTCCATACATGAACACTGACAAGTTGAAAGATTATAGCTTTCAACTGCTGTCTTGACAGATATTTATCTGTGACTATTGTTTTGTCTGTCTGTGATGGGAGTCACTACAAAATTTCACTACTTTTGTGCCAACATCTGTGAAATGCAGGGAAGGAAAAATACTTTTACAGTTTTTGTGTCATAGCAAGAATTTTGATTGCTGATATACAAGCTACCTTTTGTAGTGCAGTATCACTTCAATCTGTTTTTTCTGTGTTCTGGTTTCATTTGGTTTTATTCACTGAGTGCTAATGTGCTGGCCTCTGTGAAATGTATGGAATTAGTGATGCTTTTTTCATCAGCTGTGAAATAAGCTGGTTATGAAGTTTCTATATAAATTCAGTTACTCTTTCTTAGTTCTTTCACTTTCAAAGTCGAAAAAAAAAGATCAAAGAAAGTCCATAAAATCAGTATTGCATCAATTCCTTTGGCTTATATCTTTCCAGGCTTTCACCAAAGCATTGCCATTTGTTGACTCCAATTTTGAGTGAGAAGATGTGTGTTTTTTATTTTGAAAAATTATGCACTGGTGCCTTAGAGAAAGACCATATTGTTAATGCTTTTAATATAGCTTTTAAATTTCTCTCCCCAAAAATATTTCAAATCAGAGGAGTTCTGCTTCTTATGCTTTTCCTCATCACATATTGTATTTTATAGTCAACCTAGTTTAACTCAGCTGATCTTTCTCCCGTGGTGCCACTATTAGGTGTGAAAACCACCTGCAGACACAGTCACTATAATGTGATCAGTAGCATTATATGGTCATATAATCTCCATTTTATTGTCACTAATGTTTTGTGTGCCTACTATGGTAAAAAAAAACCAACAAAACTGTCTAAAATTTTTTTGCTCAAAGTGATCAGATGAAAGGTGAAGCAAGAGAAAGAAACCACACAGTTGATGGCAAGAACAAAGGAGTGTGGCACTGTGGTTTAAAGGTGTGTTCAACTGAGCTTTCATGAGACAACTCAGCCAACTTAAAAACAGTGATGTGTGGGGCTTGAGAGAGCAGGGAAGGAGAAAGGTGGTGCTGGGGAAGGAGAAAGAAGCAGCCCGTGGGCCAGTGCCCCCAGGAGCTGTGTGTCAGCAGCCAGAGCAGACCGGTGGCACTACAGCCCTGGGGTCACTTGTTCAAGCCCTAACATTCTCCATCCCAGAAGAGCCTGGGGTCAGGAAGGAGCGCAGAGAGAGACAGGCCAGTGGAGCGAATTTATCCCCCTTCCCACCTCTGACCTATTTGCACACACTATCCTGCTCTAGCAGCACAGGGGAAGCTGTGACCAGATGCAGGTGCCCCCAGACCAGGACAAGCATTGTCACCATCAGCAGGGAGTGGTGAGATGACAAACAGGAGGTGACAGCTCCCTGTGCATCCTGATGCGTTCTGCTGCTGCTGAAGGGACATCCCTTCCCTTCCTCCCACTCCCTTCAAGTGCCAGTTCCTGAGCTGGCTCTGGCTGCAGAGAGCAAGTTCAGATGAATGAACAGGCTGATAATCAACCCCACCATAAGAAATGAGGACTGTAGAGCGCTGAACTCATCTCAGTGAGAGGGTCAGAGGAGAGCCAGAGTCAGCAGAAGGTGGAGGGTAGCAGCCAGGTTGTTGGTCTGACAGTTCCCATTGAGAAAATTAGCTGAGCTAATGGATTCATGTCAGCGGAATTTCCAGGGTAGATGCAATGGAACCGGGGGAGGGGGGGGGAAGAGAGGGGAGTCCTGATTGTTGTAAAGATTCTTTTAGTTCAGTAGCAAAACTCACTGTACATTTTGGCAGAACTACTGCCATATGTTCTACCTGTAATTGTAACAGTTTTCCTGGTTAAAAGCCATAGTGCTTATTGGAAAACTTGTGTTGATATGTAGGTAAGCCCCTTTCTAATGCAGAGATAAATACGTGTATTCCACTCAGTATCATAAAAAAGTGTTTAGGGAAAGTTTTCTGAGAATTTTTCCTTTAATATCCTTCCTCCTTTAAGTATTATTTTGATTTAGAGAAAGAATGGCAGGGGAAAAAAAAAAAAGAAGAGGAGGGTGGGGCAGCATGTTTTAGGTTGTGTAATAATAAAACAAAATGCGTTCAGTATAAATAACTTGATTATTACCACAGACTTTTCATGTTTGCTTCTTTCTGTGTTTATTACATATATTATTTTTAGTTTTATGAATAAAGTACATGTGTGAGGAAATATACAGCTTGGCAACAGGGAAACAAGAAAATTAAAGCCATGTCATTGTGTGGTGAAGATTCTTCTAGTGGAAGTGATACTGACTCTAACTTGATCTTGCTTTCACTTGACTTAAATCACATTTCTTTGCAGTCACATTTGAGGCCCAACTTTACCCGTTCATAATCCTGGATTAATGAGTACACTTGCATTTTGAGGAGTGCATCATAATTTGTGAGTCTGTTTAAGGTATAATGGATCCTTTAGCTTTTAGATTATGTTGTTACTCATGACAGATTTTGAAAAGAAAAATTGTCTGCTGGTAAGGTTAATAATATTCATGTTGACTTAAGAAAATGTTATGTGTGGCTGTTGCATTAAGATGGTTTATGCTGTAAGACCTACAAGTAAAAATAGAATCCTTATTTTTTTCGGTACTGAGGGATATATTTTCAGCTATGTTAAAAGAACTGTTTGGGAGTTGCCTAATGAAGTAATTAAGAAATGGTAGAGTAAAATTAGTCAAAGCTGAAAGTGTTTGCAGGAGTACATGAAAGTCTTGCATGGGAGAGAAACTCACTTTTTTTAGATTACTGTTGGGACTGGTTTCTGTCCTGGGTGTTTTAAACTGAAAGTCTCTGATTCTAAACCAGTTATAATGTGGTCTAGTCATGACACAAGTATCATGTTTGCTCTGTCTTTCCTGCTAGAGCTGTTTTAGTTTTATTAAATTAGTATTTTTTAGTTAACAAATTAATAATTTGTTGGGTTACACCAAGAGAGAAAGAGGGGAATCATGAGGAAATGTGTGCCTGGATATACTTTAACAATATGAAATATACCTCGAAAGTAGAAGACTGGGAGGTGTGCTCTCCAAGAAATATTTTCATCATTTGTAGAAAGTGAAGGCACAGTACCAGTAGGGGTGATTAGGACATCCTCCTCAGGTTTCAGTTGTTTATCAATTAGTACACTTTGCATATGAATAGCTGCATTTCTCTGCTCTTACTCAAGTGGAGGAGAAACATGAAATGCTAAAGCTCATTAAAGCCTTATTTGTCTCCCATTTGTGTTCCATTCATAAGTGTTTAACTGTGGATTGTGTCCTTCCATTTTGTGTATCTTGATTAACTCCTGTTTACCCATACCCTTTAAAAACTAATTTAACTCGATGAGCTCCTTCAAAGTAGCACAGAGCTTACAGAGTCATAAAATTTGTATTTAAAAATTTTAAACATGATCCTTTAACACTAACCCAATAGAGTTGCGCAGCTCTGACTGTTTCTTCCCTCTGAGTGGTCTTTGTCTAAGGCTGGTTTTCAGGTAACTTCCTCAATTGCTTTTCATTCCCAATTTCCATCCTATTAACAACAAGTATAATTGATCCTGAGTACAGCATACTTGGGTTCCAGGGCTGATCCTCTCTTTCCAGGCTGACATACAGAACCTTCTGGTTTAGGATGTGAATTCAGCCTGGGTTGAAGGTGGCCAACTTGTCAGGAAGGTTTACTTTTTTATTATCCCCAAACACAGTAACTTTACAAACTTTTGACTGGCAGACAAGCAAGATTTTCCACAGCTGACTGAGAGTCATCTTTGTACCTTAGAAGAGATATGTGAGACGTATCCCAAGGCACAACCAGGTGCATTCAAAAAAAACTGTCAGTGTGCCAGTATGGTGCTCTCAGATATTAGGCTAATGAGACACTCAAATCTGATTTTTCTGGGCTGTATCTGTTTGGTAACATGCCTCAAATGCTGCTGTGCAGCAGTAGGAAATGCTAGACTAGATTTACATACTAACTGCAGTGTACACTGGCTTCATGAGCCAAATTGCTTTTCAGTTCAAAGATAATATTTCCATTTAAATTAGTAGGATTTATACCATATGACCTTCTGGAAGAGGTTTATACCATACTAATCTCTGTTATGAAATCTTAGTCCTAATATTTTAGTTGTTTTAAATATGCATTGGTTTAAGTGGGTCTTTATTAGCAGTATTTATTCCAAGTTAGAAAGTGGATGTCTAACAAAACTCTCACTGTAAGAATGTTTGGAAATCTATGCAGTGTATTTTTGTATATCCTTTTTAAAGTGCCTGCTGGCAGGAAAACCATTTCACTCATCTTCAGGAGATCAGGATGCCACCATTCCCTTAGCAACAAATACCGCGTGGAAAAGTGCAATTAAAACGTGCATTGGTATAACACAAGTTCTAAACACGGTTTGAGGACATCAGGTTAATCATACTAGATCATGGAGAAACTGCTGTGTGTTCAGAGCTGTGTGTTGGCAGCAGTTTTTTTTTAATATATATTCTTACATTATGGTGTACTTAAGACATCTGAAAAAACACTGTAGCTTCAATCAATTTTACTTTCCAGCTGGAAGGAAAATCAGTAATAGGGGGAGCGGTAATTGTAATTAAGCTAAGATCAAATTGTGATTAATTTGAAATATTGGCAACCTAAAAATATTTCTCCCTTTCCCTGTTTAATTATCTTTATAAGTACGTTGTTTGCTCTGCTTACGGTTCAATAACTTGTATTTGCTTGCAAAAACCTAAACTTGTTTGCATCTGCTTCTTCTAAGAATGAAAAATATGAAGTTTTTTCACTGTCTCTTAATACATGCTCTCTGATGAAAGCAGTCAGAATCCTTGAGATGGGTGTAAATTTGGTAGCCTTGTAATGCAGAAATGTTCCAATAAATTTGTAAATTGAATTTTGGACTTTGGAATACTGTGCAAATCATTAGGTATTAGTATATGACACTACTTCTATAATTTCTCTGGAGTGAGATTTGGATCGTATTGGATTTTTTTTCTCTTTTTACTGCATTTGTTTCTGGATTTCTTTTATATATTTTGTCAAGTTAAAGAGATGTTTTATGACTTTTAAAAATCCTTTCTTCCCAAGACGTATTTTTAAAAATGCTGAAAACTTGTCCAAATTCATGGACCATTAAATAAATCCCTTGGTATTACCATTTATCCACAACTGAGTAAGATATTACAGGTAGGAGGCTTTTGCTTCCTTTATGCCAGCACGGAGATGGAAGAGACTTCAAAATGAGGCAAAACGTCTTTTGCAGTGAAATGTTGTATATTTGCTCTTATTGCAAATATACTGTGTGTCCCCTCTCCTCCATTATTTAAATGATGATGCAATTGTGTGGATGGAGAAGAATTAGACTGAATTCTATTGTGTACTGTGCTTCGATTTTAGTTTTTTTAAAAAAACAGGGCTGTGACCACCAGCCAAAACTGTGAAGATGCCAGTGGGGGTGGACAGCAGATGGAAGCTGACTTCTAGCTCTGGAAAGCCACGAGGTGATCTTGTTCAGTGGTTCTTGGTAGTGAAAACTATTTTTACATGATGAGGTATCTTTACTTATGATCAGGACAAGTTTACATCATCAGGTCCACCTGCTATTTGTAGGTGTTTTAGGGGTTATGCTTGCTGGTTAGAGCAGATTTGATTCTCTGCAAGGCCTGCTGTTTTAGGTTTTGATTCTACCACTCTATTTTAACAAATTTCTGAAAGAATCCAAGTTTTTTATTTCCCATTTCTGACTGGCCATGTGTTCTCTGAGCTGTCATTTGAATATGACCTCACATAGGTGAAGGATTTCTTGGATAAGTTGGCTGATCAGTAGAGCAATTCTGCAAAGAAACCTGAAATAAAAAGGAATAAAAAGGAAGATAGATGATGCATGTCTTGTACTGTGGTATTCAGCTAGAAAAGTTTCCTTGGCAATCACTATTAGACAAAAATAGTAAGTTAGAAGAATATTCCTGAAAGCAAGCTTTCTGCAGAACTGATGCTCATAATCTCTAGTTCAAAGCATATATTCAAATAATGTTAATAGAAGTTAATACACTATGGCAAATACACTGCTTGCATATCAGAGGGCTTACTGCTGCATCTAATTAGAACAGCTTTTAAAAATTTTAATCTATTAATAAATTACTTTGCATGCATATTAAGATGTTAATGTTCATAGTTGATTTGATTTTCTGTTAGGTAACACTCACAAAGCTTTCTTTTTTTTTTTAATTGGTTAAAAGAGATGACTGCACATCTCACCATTATTTAATTAAAGCATTCATTTAATCAGTAGAAGTATAATTGCTCTTGTTACCTATACGGACATACTTTGTGTGGTTTTTTACATCTGTTCTCTTGCGTGGTTTTTTTTGATCCAACAATTTTTTACCAGACTTTTTTTGGGTTCTTTTGATGAGTTTTGTTTTCTTTTCATTTATAGACCTTCGTGATCATCATGAGTGATGTATGCTAAAGTGAAAACTTAAGTTGAGCAATAAATAAGGGAATGTACATAAAAAAGATCGTGCTAGAGTATAAACTTCGTTAGCCTTTCTTTTATGTGACCTTTAAATGGGTAATGTTTCCCTTGGGACTGAAGTGAAAATACTCAGAGATGCAGCCAAGGCAGGTCCTCTCAAGAATGTAAAAGTATCTGCAATAACAGATGTGCAAGTTCTGTCATTTCTCCTCCCACATCAGAATATGTTGGAAACATTATTGGATTACTTCATATTAAATGAAAGTGGAGACTTGCCATCTCCTTTTCTTGTTAGCTCAGGTGAGCATTTGTAAAGTCACTGCACTTGGTAGAGAGCAAGACTCTTACAACGTTGTGTTTATGTTTCTCTTTTTAAGGAGTACCCTCTCATCTTATATAAGTTAGGGGAAAAATTTATGCACAAAAAGTCTTGCACTTTAGTCAGTTTTTGTTATAAATCAGTAATTTGGCTCCAATTTCTTTTGGATTACATCCTCTGTGAGAAACAGACATTTAATTCAGCACTGGGACTGGCTGCAATCATAAAACAAAATAGAGGAGGAACCAGTGCCAGAGGCTTCAAATACAGTACACTGGCTGTGAAATAATACACATGAATACAGCATCCTTGTTATATCAGATCTCTTCACATAAGAGCATTGTCTTTTACCTTCCATCTGTAAGGCTTGTGAAGAAATGCCTAAATAGGGAAGTCCTCAAACTCTTTCCATTTTCCTCAAGTTTTGGAACTGAGGGTGCCTACAGAAGTGGTAGCACTTAGAGATGTCAGCCTGCTGAAGTGCCACTGAGCAGTGTGAAGGTCTTAAACAGGGCTGTTGAGCACTGCTATGCAGTTTGGATCTGGAAATAGATAACAAGTTGCTGGTTCTTGGTGTATAGTCTTATCTTACATTTTGAACGGATTTCTATTGCGTTTGGCTGGCTTTTGAATTTAGAGCACAGATTTAACCAAAAAGTGTGTTCCCAATGGGCAAGGAAGAGTCTTGAAAGAAAGTGAATAATTGAATTTTTGTGTATGATTTGTCAAGTATGCAAAGCTTCACTCCAAGCTGTAGAAGAATGCTGGGTGATATCGCTGTTGTATAATGGAGATGTCAACAGCTGCATCTTACTGCTTTAAGTTTTGATCAGCTTTTTAACATGGTTTAGGAATCTCAGTGTCCATTTAGGAATCAGAATCAAAAAGTACACTGATAAGGCTATGAAACAGTGTTGACTCACCCCTATTCCTTTTTCCAAATTAAGCTCACTTCCCTCTGCTGCATCAGAAAGGAGTGGGAGTGAGAGGAGCATTCCTCACTGACCTGTTGGAACTGTGGGATAACATGCCTGTGCTAGTTACCCATGGACAGTCTTTCCCAGCAGAACTGTGCAGAACAGTTATGCTGGTCTTTAGGAATTATGAATGCTTAACATGTTCACAGTTCTGTACAGTGACTAATTAGTCCTTTTATGTGCATTTAGTGGCATTACCAAAAGCTCTCAGGAGTTTTACCCAGTGGATGGTTTTGAGAGTCACAATGTCACCTGTGTGGACCTTTAGGTACCTTTGAAAAGCAATTGTTAATTCAGAGAGGGAAATCTTATTCTTGCATCTTTCTCTTGTAAGTCGAATGAAACAAAAATCTTTCTTTTCGTGGCATAGAATTATGATCCTGATGTATTTTTAACTGTAAATGTTTTGAGTTTCTGCAACTTTAGAATTTCTGCATAATTTAGAATTTTTTAGAACATAATGTATTAATTGACAGCAGTGTGTTTCCATTCCTTTTGCAAAAGCATCAGACTATAGAGAAAAATCCCATACCTCCTCACATGCTGTTTTAATAATGTATATGTGTTTGAATATTCAAAGTTTCTTTGACCTCTGATCTGGTTTGGGGTTTATCTCAATCTACTGTGTAGGAAGCTGGGTATTAAAATTAATATATATTTTATATATATTAATATATATGCATGCCATTAGATGTACTAGAAATCAACTGAGTGCAACAAAAGTTGAAAGAGAAGTGTTGAAATGTGAAAAGAGGAGAGCAGAATCCAAAAAAGGGAATAAGAGAGTCATCATGACTATAAGGGAAGGATTGAACACATAGTCATCACTTTGTTGACTGATGAGAGATCCAGGAAGGAATTCCACTCAAGCTGTCACATCTGTGCAGTATTAACAAGAGAAAAGGCAAGAAACATAGAGGAAGATGCATTTAAAAAAGGGGCTTTTATTTTTCTTTGGATGTATGTGACTCTTGGAAAATCAGTGCACTGTATGCCCTGTGTGTGCTGCCCCTGCACTGAGTCCAGGAGAGCAAAAGTGGTGCTTGAAAACAAAGGTTTTGACACTTTCCATGTGAAACAAAGTATGAGCAAAAAAACCTGGGAGACCACGTAAAGTTTTGACAGTTTGGTGAGAGAGATGTGAGAGAGCACAGCTCTTTTTTGTGTTTCTTAATATGCATGAGGTTTGCAACAATAATATTATCAGTGCCAACAGCTTAAAATAGCTCCCTTCTGTCTATTCTCCATTTTACTATGGCCAGACTTCACTTCATCCTGATGGAAAGCAAGCCATCAGTGTCTGTTTTTTTCATCTCTAAACTAGAGAATTATTTAAAGAAAATGGCATTAGCTGGCAATTGCTAAGTTACTATTTGTAGCAATTTGTTAGAAATTGCTAATTAGCATTTTTTACTGATTAGCTGTTATTTGTAAAGAACTTTGCGTAAGTAAAGGATTGATAATGTATAAAGGACTTATTCCACAGAGTAGCACAAATTTGTAGCTCTTCAAGGAAAACCTACTTGAATACTTACCTTTGTCTCAGAGTTAGCTGGAGTGATTGTCACAGAACCGGAAGAGATTTTTTTACTGCTCTCTTCCTCCTTTTGGCAATAGAGGAGGCTAGATTCACATATTTTGTATTTTCAGATTCATTTATTTTCATATTCTTACCTGCAGTTTTTCTTAGTAGGAACAAAATTGACCTTAAGTGAATAGGGGAAAAATATTTTCCTATGTTGGCAAATCACATTTCTTCACTGATAAAGTAAACAAGCCTTTATGTAATGCTATAGATTTAATAGCATCATTTTCCATGCAATGCTGTACTGAGGCAAAGAATCAGAATTTGGTAACCTGTAGTATTATATTTACTTTAACATTGTCATGTTTCATTGCATAATTTCTATAGAAAGTTATATCCATAATGTATTACTGTAACTTTGATCTGCCATCTACTGAAAATGGGAATTTATCAATCTGCTCATTCTGGTCACACTGGAGACTGAGGTAGATATAAGCAAAATAAAAAAAATAAGGTACCAGAAACTCAACAAATGAAGTACCAGAGGGAATATCTAAATTATTTTCAATGGTGTCTTCTATTAAGAGTTCAAGAAAGGGACGAGTTAAATTTTGACACACAGAAGTTCTGGGGACTTGGGGTAGACTTAAGGATGAGTCACAACCCAGCTTGCCTTTGAAGCTCTTGAGGGGGGATGGCTGTCTTACAGAAAGAATAGAATGCAGCAAAATTTATCTGTTTTCATAATCTTTTGACTCTGTTGCTTTATTTTCTGATGAAAAGTTTGTTAAGAATCCCCAGTCCTTCCATTAATACTTTGAGGATTCTGTTTAGAAGAAGCTGATGTTTAGTGAGACGATATAATCCATCTTCTTTTTAGATTTTAAACATGTTAAAAAAGTTCTAGTTCTCCACAGTAGCCGAAATAATTGATTTGTTTCTCTAATACCTTTGTGTTGTTCCTAAATTAAAATGACGTTTTAATTCCTGTAGTAGATTTTGTTTTGTTGTCACATACAGCAAAAGGATACAAGGTTTACAACTAGTCAAAAAGCAGCATATTCTGGTCAGTAGCCTGGTTTGAAGTGTCACACTGGAGCTGTTTCTGTATTAGCCTAAATTTATTTAGCTTCATGAGGGCGGTGCTCAAAGTTAAAAGGACAAGCTCCTTGCTGCCTCTGGCTGCAGAATACCACTGTTCTGTACAGCAGTTGGAACGCTGCTCACTGTCAAAGAATTTTTCAATTCATATGTGTTCTTCATTAGTTTATAATCTTACAATTATATTCAGGACCAACATATGTTTTATTTGGCTTACCATCATTCTTTGTCATGTTTCTGATTTTTGTCTCCTTTATATATATGCAGTCATTAAAAGAGAAACATATTTTAAAGGCATATCTATGGTAAAAGTCAAATGCTTCAAATTTTAGTAGGGATGTCAAAATTGCACTAAAATGAAATGCTCTGATTCTCAGTGTCACATAGAAAATTGTCTTTTTAAAAGAGCACTGGAATTGATCAATTAAAAGTTATGTTCCTGGTACAACTGAAGTTTTGTGCATTTTTTATCAGAAACATTTTTTTCTCTAGGCTCTTATGAAAACATTAATAAAATACAACTTGTAAATATTCTAAAATATCTTCTAAATGTTTTGATTCCTTTGAAATTTTCACAGTTGACTAGATCATAGTGATCATAGTGAATGACAGTTCACTTTTATGGAATGTTTGTGTCTGAAGTCCTCAAAATAATTTTTTATTTATTTATCATTTATGGATAGAGAAAATACATTGCAGAGAGGTGGAATAATTTGTTTAAAATTCATGAACCGGTAATATGGCCAGGATCACATTTTATTTGTAATGACTACACAATAGTAATACAGGTAAATATACAACATGACCACAATTTTGGTTATAGAACAAAGGAAACTCTCCAGAAGACAGTATGGCTGATTAAGTAAATGCATTGCTCATAAGTAACTTCTTGTAACTATTTGTACTTACAGGTGTTGTTTGGTCTTAAAGTTGGCTGAACCCTGCAGCCCAGTGGAACCCCTTTAACACTAGTAATCTCTGTTCAGGACGAAATGATTGGGCACATTCATGAAGACGTTTCTATAGTGGCTGTTACAAAAGCAGAGAGCAGAGAGGATACTCATGAGATGTGCCATTCCCTTGGGATAGCTGTGGTTATGGAGGAATCCTGCCGAACAGCTGTCCTACCTGAGCAAGCCAAGTGCTCTTCTAACCCCCGACAGAACTGTTGCAGCTAAAAGTCACATATTTAACTTTATTATTTGCTTCCCTGTTGTGGTAACAATGCCACTTAAAATCCTTGTGGCATGGCATGACATTTTTGATGTTTAGGAGAGAACTTGTCGTGCTTTGTGAGGGTACAAGCAAATGGCAACATTGCAGACAGGCAGGGCAGGTTAAAAGCCTCCTTCCCTGGCGGAGCTGCCTGTGTTGCACCAGGCATTGAAGAGCTGGTACAAATCCCGTGGGGACTCTGACTCAGCTGCTCTGCATTAACACTTCCACCAGTGTCTTTGCTATTACTGTGCTTTGACCTTGCTCAATTAAAAAGTACTTGAGCGTTTCTGCTAACGTGTAACTCCCTCTACTCTCCCTGAAGCATAAATATACTCTGGCTCTTTCTTGATTGTTAGGTTGACTTTTGACTTTAGGAGAAGGTAGTTGTAGTAGGCAGATGACAAAGGGGCAGGTGACTTTCGGTTTACTTCTGTTAAAAACACACAGGGTAGTGATAGCTATAATTCTGATGGACTTTAAAGGCTTTACGAGTGTATTCCTTCAGTATTCAGTATTTTGACATTTCTTGACTTATTTTTACCTAATTTTTTAGATTTTGCGGGTTTATGTATTTTATTTATTTATATTAGTAACGGAGGATCCCAGAACAGGCAAATGTCTCACTCCTTTTGCATGCAGTGTGGCTCTACTGGAGCCACACACTACTGCTCTCTCCAGCTAATTTACTGTATGTTCCTGTGTGTTACCTCAGTCCAATCTGAGCTGATATCAGTGAACAGTGTAAACTCTAACAAGCAAGACTTGAGACTGTCACACATTTCATGATCAATGAAGGAATACCTTTTAATGCTCTCTAGTCAGCACATTGTGTTCCCCCAGCAGCCTTGAGCATGCCAACTGTCAGGATATTGATTGCATAGTCTCCACGAGCTACTGTAAGTGCTGTGATATTGCACCATATAATTTCCAGCTTCTGTTTCTCTGTCATCATTTAGAAAACTGCACCTACTCCAGATTGGGATTTTATGGTCTGCTGCCCCACTGGACAGTTTATTTCTATTTTGGTGGAGAAAACCTTTCAAAATGTCTGTCATCTACAAAGTGTATATCTGGTGCATGGCCATGATACTATCACAGTAAGTGAAAAATTGATAGGGGTCATTGCTCCCTTGATAACAAATGAAAATAATGCAAACTTGCATAGGGCAGAGGAAAAGCAAATAGCACAATCTGCATATAAAAGATCAGATTTTTTTCACTGGTATACTAATGTAGAGCTCCAGCTTTACATTCATGTTTGACATTTTGAAGGAGTAAGAAGGCAGAAGGAGTTGCCTGGTTTAGTACTTATCAGTTGTTGATGGGAAGCTTTATCCTGCAAGAACTTTGTTCATAAAGGGTGGAGGGAGAACCTCATTTTTGTAGTGGATCCCTGAAATACATGAACAAGAGCCTGTTTAAAAAGTCTATTACAGAAGATTTATGTGTTAATTAAAAAAAGTAGTTAGTAGGAGATTTTCCGAAAGTGATGTTCTTGTGATTCAATGCAAAGTAGTTTTAACTAATTCTTTAATCTGTAAATTGATCATCAGGTAAATACTGTCTATGGAGCAAATAGTATTTTGTCACATTGAGAATGTAGGATGAAGATGTGAAGGGGATTTGCAGAGTAGTGAGAAGAGTTCTAGACTGTAAAGGCAGATGATGTTTAACATTTGTAGGTTTAATGCATGCTGGTAGGTCCTAAGCCTTTCCTCAGCCTTCAAATCATATTTTCTTTTTTTTTTTCTTTTTTTTTTTTGGTGTACTTCAAAATCTTTCTTCTATAGAGTTACAAAAAAAAATTAAAAATATTTGGTGGCTCTTTATCTTTCATGAGACTTTTACATATTTGGTTTTTAATTTTTTTTATTCATATTAGTTACAGGTTGTACTTAAGTATTTATTAAATATTTGCATATGTGTTTTGCTTTAAAGGAATTGTTCAGAAATTAAGAACCCTTTATGGTAGATGTTATTAAAAAATTATGGCTCAATAATCCAAAATGAGGTGAATATATCTTAAAAGATACCACTACATTGCTGCAGTCAATGGAAGATTACCCAATGTTCACCTATTGATGTCCACAGTAAATTCAATTAATTAGCGAGTAATTTGGAGAGAAATGCAATTACTGTTTGTTAGTTACTCATGATTATTAACAACTGTTATGAGGCATATATTATATAAAAAAACAAGTACAATTGCTGCAGTTATAACTTTCCTTTTATTTATCTTTTGACGTTGTTTCTGTTTTTTGTCAAGATGCAGCTGTGATGCGAAAAGGCTTAAGTATGTGCTTAACTTTATGCACTGGGAATTTTCTGAGAGAGTCTTCTGTGAAAAGCATTTTAATTTGCGACCTTGTCTGGATACTTGTATTAGAATTTGCTGCTTCTGTGAAAAGGTTTCCCTAAGTCTTGACACCTTTTAACCTCACTGCCCTCACGAACTGCCTAAATTTTATTTTAGCTCAAGGTGCCTAGAAATCAAATCTGACATCACATACTCAAGACTGCAGGGTAGTGATAGGTGAAACTATTTCAATCTCCCACATTAAATATCTTTTAAAAATAATATTGTGACATTAATGAACCTTTTGGACAAAGTTGTGTGTCAGGAGACTATGAATTTCTCATTAGAAATGAGAAGTGTATCACTAGAATTTTGGCCTCAGGATGGGATGAAGGCACTGGAAACTGTATCCCCTCCGGATGAGGATTGCATCAGAAGCTGATGCAGGATCTGGGATCTTTTTCTGTTTCACCAGATGCCAGGCATATGGAATATCTGAGGCCAGCTTAAATCCCTTCTTTGCATGTTCATTGCTGGAAATCATAAAATCAGAATGAACATGTAGTATTTCTGTCTAACTTTTAGAAAGATGGTGAAAAACCAGGCACACAACAGGCGTATATAGTAGTGCAGTAATCTGATAGTTTTGTAGTATGACAGTGGTGACCTGATAATTCTGATGTCATTTGATATTGTGATTTTATTTATTAGACTCCATGAGGCACCTCATACCTTTGTCTGCCTAATGATAACTGGACAACATGACCATGAGGACGGATGAGAATTGTCAAACCAGGCAGTGAGTGCTAGAAAACACACTTTTATCATTAAAAGTTCCCGGGGCACCCTGAATTTTTGCTGAAAAAAGTGGTAGCTCAATAGCATTACACTGTGCCTGCAAAACCTTCTGGATGAACACATAGGAAGGACTGGGTGGTGAATTTGGGTTTGTACAGTGCATCTGAAGGCAGTGGAAAAATTCCAGGAGATAAAATGAAATACTTTTCTGTATCTGTGCAAGACCTCAGGACCTGAGTTTATGAATTCTGGTATAAAGACTCTGTCCTACTGCCTCTAAAACAAGCAAGACTGTTGGTTAATATTTGGAATAATAACTTGATGTAATATATGTAGTTGCCAACTAGAAAATTAGTTTCTACCTCACAGAAACTTTTCCAACTTTCTTTGTGTTCTGATAATTTGTTTCCTGCCAAAGATTCTGTGGAGATTTATCCACATATTTTCCTAAGGTTTATTCAGAAGCCTGGAACCACAGTCTGTAGATATTTAGAGAAAATTCTCATTCAAGTTCCCCTGTGATATATTGTGACTGTGAGCTGCCTTGTAAAGTCCAGTAAAAGTTGTCAGGAGAGTTTGTTTGAGGAACTTTATTCCTGAAAAACTCACACCATTTACTTCTGTATGTTCTACTCCCTGGCTTGACCCAAATGTTGTCTTTAGTAAATTTTTGCATGAGGATCACTGTTTGCAAACACTGTATACATGAAATCTGTTCTACGCTTAAAACACAGTATATTTGAACAAATAAAGGGCATTGAAGATCATGGCTTAGAAATGAGATCTTCTGGATTCTATTCCTGCTTTTTATTTTGGACCAACAGCCTGCTGAGAACCTTACAGTTTTTGCATATCTTGGCTTTTTTAAATGGAGGGATGATTAAACCCACCAAATTTGCACGTTTTTTGCAATTTTGTCTGCAAAGGTTCATTTTATTTAACTTCTTCGTACCCCACTTGAATGGGTGATATCTGGAGTGTCTGTCCTGTTGTAAATGAAATGGCACATGCAGGTCAGTGAAGCCAAAATTTTGCATACAAATTTTAGTATAGTATGGAAATTCATAAATAGTTGGCTATGAAGTTTACGTTAGCGGCCCACTTGATTCTGAGGTCTCTACAGCTACTAGAGACAAAAATCACCATTAAAGATAATAAAAACAAACCTGACACTGAATGGATAAACCTGAACAAAATCTCTTTGATTGGAGCATTTGGGATAACTGCCAGGCTGGACTCTGAGATGTTTATAATAGGTTATGTGTTGATTGAGGAGAGGAGCATGAAAGGTACAGTTTTAGCACCCCCAACCTGTGCCAAAGTATACAAGAAAGTGGGTTCTGCTGTTTGGACAGGGGACAGATCAATTAAATCTTTTAGGACAGGATGCTTTAAAATGCATGTTTGTAAGTTAAGACGTAACCTAAACATTTTAATCACAAGAGATTCTGAAGTTTTATCCACACGGTGAGTTCTTGGTGGGGAATCAACATTAAAACAGACTCTCCTAGGTCTTCAGCAGTTCATTTCTTTTCAGCCATGTAGCTTTTGAATTGGTTGAGCATTTGAAACTCATTCTTCTCCCCTGCTAATTAGAGGCTGTAAGGAGATGTGGTGATGTAGCTTTTCTTTCAGTTTCAGATCAGACACAGTTTGTTTAATTTATTCAAACACATTTTGAATCCTTTTAATATAATAAATAAACCTTGACAGAATGTCACGGCTGAACTGTAATCCTTACTAGAAATACTATTTTGCCATTCAGATTCCCAAACTCCTAAACAAAATTAAAGTTTAAAAAGGGCTTATTATTGAAAGACAGAGACAGACACTGACAAAGGAAAACCAAGAATAGATACATTATTTTCTCAATCCTTTGCAGACAAACAATTCCCATGTTTCAGTAGTTTTATCAAACAGTAAATCTGGAATAAAAATTAACTGTTACACATTTTGCTTGTAAAGTGGCTCTGGGTTTAGTGGCACCTTGGTAGGTTAGAGATTTGACCAGTGGATATTTTTAGTATGGAAATACTATGGGGTTTTCTAGATGGGAGAAATTGGCTGTCTGGAATAGTAGTGATGGTTTTAATCCTGAAGAAATAGAGTAAAATTTGAGATGAAATGTACACTTGAAAAATTATTGCTTGTTTTGCTTTATGCCATCAACATAATTTACATTTTTACTATCTTACTTTGGGTTATCTTTTGGAAACTAACTTTTTTTTTTTGAGAATTGTAATTTTGACTTTGAATTTTATTCCTAAAAGACCTTAGGGCATTTGACTAGTTTCCTGGTGTGAGACATATTGTACTGTTGTGATTTTCCTCTTTAGGACTTTGTTTTTTTTTGTGAAGTGTTGTGTTGTGCCACCCAGGTCAGCGCAATAAGCACTTAAACAGATAAGTAGTTCTAGTGAGGGTTCATTGGCACAAATTTCAGAAATGCCAACAGAGAAGAATTACCTTGGTGGAAAAAAAAATCTTTAGCAAGATGAAACAATAGAGCTCATGCAAAAACAAAGATGAAGAGAATTAAAATTGGAGGCAAAATTAGAGGTAACGATTTAAGCAGAATGGACTGGACAGAAACAAAGTTGCAAAGTGATTAGCAGGATAAAATTCACATTTTGCTTTGAGATTCTGGAAATAAACAAAAGACTGAAGAATGTGGGCAAAGTAGAGTGCATTAGAGGATTTTCCTTTTAAGATGTTGCAAAAAAATACGAAAGATTTATGCAATCAGAGGATAAGCTCAATTCTGCCTTGTTAGACAACTTAAAGTCTAAAGCAGATGTATTAAATTCAATGGAAATAAGATTTACCAGATAAATTATTGGTGCTGAAACAAATTTCAGCAAGAAAGTAACATGAAGCCATGACTGTTTGCTTAAAATAGGTGGCAAAACAATAGAACAGAGAATAATTTGAATTTTCGTATAGCAAATTCACATATAGGTTTACTGGTCAGTACTGAGTTCTGTTATCAGACTGAAATTCAGACTCTAAAGTGCTTTTCTCCTTGGGTATTTTCATTTCCTTAAATCCTTTCCAGTGAAACTGTGTTCTTTAATTGCACTGTGAAGAATGGTAGCATCTTAATTTTAAAATCATTGTTTTAAAAGAATAATTTTAAGAACTCCTAAGCTATTATTTTGGCTTTATTTAGCATGCATGAAGGCGGAACAATGGTACCATAGAGTAAGCCAGATATAACACCAACTACTTTTTGTCATACATCTCTCTTTTGTAATGTCAAACTGGCATATGTTCATATTAACATGCTGCTCTGATGGTCACAAATGTTCCTGGTAGACACAAACAAATTCTCTTTTTTCATATTATTCTTTTTTTCTCTGGTGTCTAATAATGAAGTGTATGCATATGAAAAGCCAGTCCTGAATGGGAAAATTTGCTCTTCATTTTCTGCAGTCACACTGTGAATAAGATATTAGTCAGGCATGTGCAGACACTTTCTGTACATTACTGGCAGAGAAAGGAGCAGATTTCAGGTTTTGAATCCCAGATCCCTGCGTTATTCTTTATTGTCTGGGTGTCAGTTTTCTGAGTGATGTAAAATTCAACCAGTATCTCCTGAGGCAAAATGTCAATGAATTCACCTATCCAGTTATTTGGGCTCCTATAAATTTGTTATTACATTTTTATTGTATAGGTAATAGTCAAATGCCTTGGGCATCCTTGCATAAAATAGCTAACCTAATATTAGGTTGCCAGCAGAACAGCAAACTCTTTTCTTGTCTGTGATTGTTTGAGGGACTCACTTTGCTCAGTCTCCAGAATATGATGGCTCTTGTATTATGTTTTTATGAATATCATCGATTCTGGACAATTTTGGGCAGATGGTGGAACAAGAGTTTCTAATGGAAAATGCTCTGTTGCAATGCTCTTTTAAATTAAGGTCAAGGCAGCTTCAACACTTTTACAACTAGGGTAATCCAGATGAGACTATCAAATAGACATTGTTCAAATTATTTGGGATTGAAAGATTCAACCTTCATTTTGAAGTTAATGTAGAAATTGTATTATGTATTGTCTTGTACTTTTGAACTGAGTCCAGATACTCTTCTGTGTGGAATATGTTGCCATAACCTGGTTTTGAGAAAACAAGTGATGGTAGAAAGAGTGATGTCTGAAATAAATGATTGCAATTCCCTGGCTAGTTGCCCATGTCGAAAGCTTTCCTGGGCTCAGCTGCTGGTTCCGGGGCAACTGGGGGATGTGGTGCAGCTCCCATGTCAGTGATGTGCATAACAAATGGTAGGAATACAGGCTGCATAAATAGGCAAGATATCCTTTTCAATGTACAAGCTGACTGCTTCCTTCAAGTGCACTGGCATCGCTTGAGTCTTGTCCTTATTCAATGTTGGCCAGCAAAGTGTCAGCCCTGCCCTAATCTCCCTGGGTGACAGTGGCCCACATAATCAATAGCTGGATGAGGAGAGAGTGGGACAACTGACTGAGACTAATGGCTCCATATGCACTTTGAGAACAAATAAAAGGAAGAGTACCTTAGCAGTCCATGTGCGGCTCCCCTGCAGTACTAACATTTTCTGGATGTCCAGAGACCTCCTGTACATCTCTTTTCTGAGAAATGCATTGAATTGTGTTTTATACTTTAATATATTATCTACTTGTAGCAATGCTTTCAGAAAAGGGTTACTTGAGGAAGTGTGTTACTAAGGGAAATTACGGAATTCTAAGAACATACTTCAGCTTAAGCAAGAAAATTTCTGATAGTGAATAAAAGACACACCACATATCATTGAAAGATGAAGTTAAGAATTAGGAATGGGAACACTGTAGGAGGAGGCATTTGGGACTAAAAGCTCACAAATAGTTGTCCAGGAAAAAAAAAAAATCGGTTTTGGAATGGGCTTGCAGGTTCATGTGCAGGTTACATTTGCAGTAGGTGTTACCTGAATATGATGGGTGCTTCATGTCCACTCTAAACTGCATCTGTAGGGCCACTGGGTTGATCTGAGAATGAAATCTGAAGTGTCAAAGTTGGCAGCTATAAACTGAGACATTACAGTGTCTGTGTGCTATTTGTTTCAAATGAATGCACTGTTATTTGAACGTTGTATTTATTCTTCTGTGAGATTTCTGTACTTGAGCTGTCTGTATACGTGTTCTGGTTCAGAAAAACACCCTGTCTGTATGTCATTTATTGGATTTCAGCATGGTGGAGCTCTTCAGTGTAGTTTAAAGAAATATAGAGATATAAAGTTTGGTTAAAGTGGATAATCTTCAAGTAAATTTTTTTTTTTGAGTAAATAAAAATTAATTTTCTAGAAAAATCTGGGAAAATTAATTCTAATTTCAGAGGCTATAATGGTAACATAATTGTGTGCTTCACTTCAACAATATGGCTGAAGTTAGAGTAAATGTTACAAAGGGAAAGACTAAATTATAAAGGTCCTTTTTAATAAACAATGAAGGTCCTTTTTTATTCTGGGCCTCATCTTCCTTCCTCTTCCTTCCAGTGAATGTACGGGGGATTATACAAGTATATCTCGTATCTTTGTAGCACAGGGAGCATCATAGCCTGTGTGGCAATATTGAGAAGTGTCTATTAATAAGAATTTGAATGAGTATTTCTAAATTCCACATGCAGGTATCCTTATTCTCACATCTTCCAAACAGATTAAACAGATAAGAACATCAGCATTCTTACTGTGAATTAAATTTCCACGTATGGATTTATTCAAGGATAGCTGTTGTGTTGTGTTTCAGTTCAGATATCTTTATTTCAGATCAGTCTTTAAATATAGCAGTCCTTAAATGCTTTGCGTGATGGGGAGAGGAAACAGTACAGACACCAAATGTTTTTCCTGTGGAGGGGAAGGCAGTGGCAAACCCAAAGGAATCGTAGAGTTGGACACAAGAATAGGAAGGGGATGATGGACAGATAGGCAAGCAATTTCAGTGGAGCTACATTTGTTTTCTTGCTCTGGCATCAGCCAGGATTCCTGGAGTTTCATTGCCCCCAGCTGGCCATTCCTTTTCTCTGGTACCCACCTGCAATTCTTGTCTCCCTGGGCGAGGGATCCACCCTGGGGACATCCCTCCCTTTGTGACAGCTGTCCCTGCTGAAGGGCCCCTGGGACTGCTTGACCCTCAGGTTCAGCTGGGCAGGAGTTTAATTCCATGTGTCCGATGTTGTCTGGTTTAATTAATTTACTTCCACCTTGGACTGAATAACCCTCTTTTCTCTTCTGGCTGTCTTGTTAAAAGGTTGAATAAAACCTCTGTGTTAATTTGTTACACATTAGTTTTCCCTTTCCTGAGGCATGCTTTGTACAGAGAGAGCTTGTATGCCCACGTGTTCTCTTCTCTCTTCTGTGTTTTAGTGTTTGCCTGTTGCTCTCATTTTATATGCAATCATGTTTATATATTCATGACATAATATATATGTATGTATATCTTATATGTTGTCATATACGTGTATATATGAAATAGATCATAAGTTATCTTGTTAGGCTCATATCTTGACTTCCTAATCTTTATTATTTTTACATTTCCTTTGTCTCTCAGTTGTGCACTTTCTCCCTGTGTTGCTTGATGCTGCATTAAGGATGTTTATTCTATTGCATGACACTAAGAGCTCTCAATGTCTAGTTTTCAGAGCATTTTGGAGTTTTTGCAACTCTGCCCTTTGCAGTTCTCCAAAGTACTATCTTCCTTCTGTTGTAAGCTATTTTCTTCTTTAATCCTGTCTTTGTCTTGTCTTCCAACTTTGTCTTGCTTCTCTTGTCTTGACTTTGTGGGCATTTTCTTTGTTCTTTTGTCTTTACTTCCCTACTCCGATATTCTCTCTTTTTTTTCTGTTCAATTTCTTTTTTTTTTTTAACTTCCTTTTTATTTTGGAAGTGTGCTTTTTATATGATTGCGGTAGTAGTAAAAGCTAAGCACATATTTTATCCTTAATTCAAGATAATTGATCCTAGGGACAAATTTATGATCTACAGACAGCTGTCTCTCCAAAAAGGCACTCACGGATTTCACTGGCGACAACAGAGTTGTAGATGGTTTGTTCGGGCTCATCTGTAACGATCAACTGATGCTGTCCTGCAGTGTAGAGCTGATCTCAGCATACGTGGTAATTTGCTGTTTCCTGAGAATTGTAGTATTTCACTTCCTTTCTGCCCTCTGGCAAAGAGGATCCATTTCCTCTGTGTTGCCATGTAGGGAAGCTACAGCCAGAGAGTACCGTGGCTCCTCTGCATCTGGTCTCTCTTTGAAACCTAGTCCTGAATTCGGGCTGTCTTTTGGTCCAGATGGGTCAGCAAACCACCCCTCACAGACAGATGTTGTTATTCATGTGTAGTGGGTATTGTTATGTGCTGAAGTGAGTCACTTTCTGAAAATATTTTCTCTGTGCAGGCCATTATCATTCTACTTACCAGTAAAATGTTTTCTATTTGTATGTGGGCAAGAAATGCAGCATCAAGCCACTGTATTAAAAAGTTACAGAATGCTTAGGAGGGTTTTTAGGTATTTAAAATTACTCCACATGTTAAAAATGTCCTAGAGTTTGGAATTGCTGATCTGATTAGAGATCTTGAAATGGGTGTGGTGATGGAGGCAGTAAAAAGCCAGAAAAGGGGCTTTTTGAATAGATTCTGAAAAAGATTACCATAAGGAAAAATGAATACAGTGATATAGCATGTCAGGAATTTTTTTAAGAAATCAGTTGCTCAGTGTCAAAAAGCCTTCATCAAAACAATTTATTTTTATCCCCTAACTTTTAAAGTTCCCCATTTTTCACCATTAGCTTAACTTTCTTGTGTTTCTTAATGTCAAATGCAAGTTAAATGTAAGTGTCCTGATGCTCAATGTCCTCATTTTGTTTCTCAGTTCTCATTCTTCCCATGTTTCTCTGAAACAAGGAGGAAAAAACCCTTTGTTTAGGCTACATGTTCTAAGAGCAAAGAGTGTTTATAGAGTATTCATCTTTTTTTCTTGTCCATGCTACATATGGTGACATCACTGCATACTTTTGTATGGTTCGGACAATGCAAAACCAGCAGTGAAAATGGAGAGAGCAAACAGAACATGTTTTTATAATTAGCTACAAAACTTAGAGCATAGCTTGTGAGTCATATTGAAGAAAAAAGCTTACTGTAGTTCTGAACTCGAAGGATGGACCTCCCTAAGCTGATTTTTCGTATTTAGTGTCCAAAGAAGTTCTCCTCGTTCTTTGTTCTATCTAGTACCGGGTTTAAAATAGTCAAAATATTTCTTTCCAAATACCTCAACTGCTGTTGATGATATTTAAGAAGTATTAGAACATGAATGAATTTAAATGGAAGGGTAAAAGCCCTCAATGTTTTGCCAGCATTGGTCTAACCACAGTACCTGGAGTCACCCACAGGTAAAATCCTTGAAGGACTTTTTCAGGATGCAGTCAGAGAAGAATTAACAGTTATTATGAAGCAAACCTGGTTTTTGTATTTAACTAGGATGACCATTATGTTACAATGTAACATATTGTTATGTGCAATGTGTTTTACTGTTGGATGATAATCTCAGTTATAGAGCTTTTAAAATTAGCTAGGATAGCTAATGGTAAAAAAAAAAAAATAAGTCTTCTGGAAGTGCAGGGTTCCTACTCTATTACAGACCTTTCTAAGGGTCTCAGGTCCTGCAGTGCACACAAAGTCTAGCTAAAGCTTTTTTCCATTTTTCTTTTTCACAGGTAGAGATGAATAACCACCTCCTTTTTCTTGCCTTCATGTCAAGTATGCATTGCCATTTCTCTCAGACACATGGAGCAAGTGTTTGATATTTGCTTTTATTTCAGTAGTTTGCCATTGTTGACCCACAATGAATTTGTGTTTTTTTTCTGAAATCTAGATCTTTTTCTGTTTCTCTTCTAACTTTATCTTCATCTTATCAATGCATTGGAAATTTCCCTCCTAATGATGTACTTATTTGAACTAAATTTAACCCTGTTCACTTCAGACTGTTTCTCTCGCTCCAAAATGCTATTTTGAACTCTAATTCTATATTCCAAAGTGCTTGGAAGGACTTCCAGCTTCACGTTATTTGACAAATCTTTAAGTGTCCTCTCTAGTCAGTCATCTAAATCCTGAATCAAATTATTAAATTGCACTCGATACAGGCCAGATCATTCCCCCCTTCTACCAAATTCTCTCCCTAATATGACAAAAATAAATAGGCTTTGAGAGCACAGCTGTCTGAAAAGTGCATTCACCTTATGTTCATTTCATTAGGCCTGGAGTCCTTAGAGGTAAGACAACATCACTGAGCAGACAACTGCTCTGGCTTATTTTTCTGTCAGTCCCAATTGGAAGCTCTCATGGATGGTGTAGTCCCCATACTTCTAAAAATACTTGCAGAATTTAAGCAAGATGTCTTTCTCCTCCTCTCTTCTCCTGTGTAGTACAGAAGACACTTTTTATTAAAGGAAATCAGATTGGTTTGACAGAATCACTCTTAGATTGATGTTGGTTGTTACTTTGCATGCTATTATGTTGTGAATTAATTGTTCAGTCGTGTTTGCTAGTGTCTTTTTGAGTAGTGAAATCCAGCAAGTAATTCTACAGATTTTTTTACTTTTTCTTGGGTTTGAAAATATTTAAGAATATGTTTCCCTTTTCTTGTCCTTGGCATTTCCTTTGCTGCCCACAGATCTTAAAAAATATTCATTAATGCTTTAAAGACTAATTTGATTAATTTCTTGAAAACTTCATGGGAAATTTTATCAAGCTTCTTAAATTTAAACACATTTATCTACTATTCCTTTCTGAATATGACCTCAGTTCCTAATCTCATGCCCTTTCTGACATGTAAACTCTACTATTTGATATGATTCCTCCAGTTTTGCAAAAGAAAATCAGAATTTTTCCAAGATTAGACAAATTGGAAGAAATAAATCATAAGGTGAAGAGACCATGCATCTACCTCTAGCCTATAAATGATACTGCAAATTTTTGTGACCTGGTTTAATGCAATGGTTAAACAAAGTGTTACACACTGTTTGCTGTCTTTAGGCATTTGTTCTGTATCCATGGACTTATTTTAATGTAAATAGTCACCTCAACAGCTGTGTCCCCTTAAGCACATTTTATTTAGCAGCTGGGTTATACACGTCACTTGGCAGCCATGGATTTTCAATTTTTCCCCGTGCCAAGGGGGCAGCTGGAATAATTTGAGTGCTCATTAATTTGGGAGAAATATGAGCTGCAAGTCAGACAACATGAGTCTTCTGTATGGTGTTGTACAAGGATAAGTGGATCAGGGTAGAAGCAATTTGCCCTGTCCCAAGGGGGTCTTCGTTTTTTAATAAGCTGGTTATGAAAATTCTATTTCTTTGCAGTTTAAAGAGTCTAATTAGAGCCTGTAATTTCTCTCGTATAACTGGAGTGGATGAAGGTTAACATTGGGCCTCCAGAGTCTTTTCACATTCATTTACAGACTTAAATCAGGTAATAGTTTGTAGCTAATTAGAATGGTGTATTAAATATTTAGTTTGACTCAACTTAACCGTGAGAACACATGGATGCTGTAGGGCTACTAAAATTATAAAGTAGAGATAAATTTAATGTTTAATCAAAGATAAACTTAAAGGCATAGTAATTTTAATACTGAGTGGTATATTCTGACAGTCTGAGCCATAATTACCTTCAGTTGGTTGAAATGTCAAGGTAAAGGAATTTGATGTCTATTCCATTTTGTTGTAGCACTTTGATGGTGGAAACAATTGCTGGTGTGTATACACAGTGTCTGAAGGGTTAAATGGTTTTCAGCATAGCAGACAGTTTTTATGTAAAATCTCATTTATTTTACTATCCACTAACTCAGCATTTTTAGAAAGATTTTCTTAAAGAAGTTGTAGTGTTCCTACTCACAGGAAGTCCAACAATAAACACGCATTCCTACCAGAGTTTGCCAAGCAGTGGATGTGCTGTTCCACCAGAGCAGTATCTGCATTTGCAGCTTTTGCTTTGGCTGATTTTGCATTTCAGTGAACTAGTAAAGTAATCTCAAAATTACATGAGCAAACATATTTTCCTGCTCGTGTAAGTCAAGTCTTCAGTTTTATTCTCAGGCACATGGTGAGATTCTTGGGGCTGTCCTGTGCAGGGCCAGGAGCTGAACTTTGATAATCCCTGTGGATCCCTTCCAACTCCTGTTCTATAAGTCTATGATTCTATTATATCTGCAATTTGCAAAATTCTTTGCATTCTCTGAGTAGATCTCACTTTTCTGTGCTACATTATGAGAATCTTCCTGTTGCTGGTTAGATTTCTACAACTTGAACTTTTTTCCACTGAACTTTGTATAAAAACTATCATAAAATTCAGTTGTACAGAATCAAATATAGGCTTACAAAGTTGAACTCAGCACCACATTGGCACCAATGTTGAACTCAGTTGAATTCAGCACCAACCTAAAATGGTTGGTTTGAAACACAGGCCAAGAGGATTTATATCTCCTTGCAGTGAAGGAAAATTTGCTCTTTTCAAGTTTGCAGGAAAAAAGACAGATATCCTGAGTCATGAAATACAGAAGCTCCCTTCAACACAATTCTGTAAAGCTTTCATGAAACAGATCATATTTTATTCAATTGGACATTTTTAGTAATGCCTCTCAGAGCAGGAGTAGCTATGGTTTAAATTTTTCTGGATTTATCTTAATGATTTTTTTTTGATTGTGTGACATTTATTCTGTGAAGCAATTTTACTGATTAAATACATAGCATCCAACTCATGCCACTATCCTGCACAATACAAAATGACATTGCACAGATGTAGCTGTGATGTACTAGAGCACAGGACCTTACACCTTTTTTAGTTATCCCTCTGCTGTTTGATGTCTACCAAATAATTTTGCCTTTAAACAATTGCATTCTGTTAAATTTTAGCTTGTGAAAGTTTTGATACCTTCTTACAACTTTGTAGGACTGATACTTATTTCCAGTGAGAAAACTGTGTGTGCTAATTCCTCTACCAATGGGTACCTTGGTACTATTTTCTGTTTGCTTCTGTGTTAATGCCATTTTAGTTTAGCCTGGAATCAAAACTGCTCATCTTCTTCCTAACCAGTCCAGCAGTTTCAGTGAGCTGATTTCTTATCCCATAAACTGAGTACAAGTCCTCTTTGTCTTGCCTGAAGGTTCACTTTTATCCTCAGCAATTAGTCCAAATAGAAATGGAGTCCCTTGTTCATTTGTGAACAAGGCTGTGGATCTAAAACTGTAGTACCAAAACTGTTGAAATACTTCAAAGGGAAAAGGGAAGAATGCCGCTAAAGGGAAGACATGAACAAATAGTTGAGACAAAATAAAGAAGAAATATACTATTTGACAGAAGAAAAAAAAAACAAAACAAAAAAAAAACAAGACAAAAAAGCATCTGTAACCTCAAAATAGTCAAACTTTTCTGACTCTAAGCTCACTCAGGCCTCAGATTCTTGGCTCATGATCTGTAGCTTTAATCTCAAGTTTCCTCTCCAGCATTTTTTGGATGCTAGAAACTCCATTACAGATTGGTAGAAAATCAGTGATAAAACTTCTGAATATCACCTTATTTTGTTACACTGCTTTCCCAGTTGCCAGTTTTTATAAAATGGTTTATGACTGCAATAATCCCCTCAAAATCAGCTGTTATGGGAGATAATAGCCGGTTGTCAGAGCATTTACCACCCTTGACTTCACTTTGGGCCATTATGTAACAAAAGAATGAACTGGTGGTAAGGTTGCCAGGTGTATTAAATTATATGATGAATTATAGAGATTCTGCAGTGGGGATTAGTGTCCAAAAGAGACTAGTGGAGATTGCCAAACCCATTATCTGATAGGACTGCAGGCTGGACAAAATCCCGAGGGTGAAAGGCCAGTGCTTTATCCATTATGTCATCCTCTAATCTGTGTCTGCACCATGCCCAGGGAAGCACACTGCAAATGAGTTACCCTTGTTCTGTGTTACACCCTGGAACTGTGTAATAACAGAAGTGGAGACGTTGGCAGTGTTTGGTTACTTAGAATGTGGTCTGATTTTGATCTTTCCTCATGGATTCTTGCAAAAAACTTAGTTGATATACAAGAAAGTTCAGCAGAGTAGTAGCAGAAATTGTATGAGCCTGCTTTTTCCACAGAAGCTTCAGTTAGATCCAAGAAAATTGGTTATGTCATGGCTTCTGCTCTAATCCCTTCCTCTCCTCTCCATTCAGACAAATTAATTTGTTTAGGCTGCTGTTTTGCATTTAAGGAAGAAAATGTATGTTCTACATTTCAGCAAATCCTCCAGAATTTTGAAGAATGACAGTATTAGGTATAGTTCAATTATGCTTAAGTGGTTGATCTAGGCTTGGCTTGTTAATGGTTTGTAATGACTGATCTGGAGTCTTACACAGCAGGAGTGGAATCAAAAATTTCCTTAGCTTTTCAGATGCGAGCACAGAATTTATTCCTAGCTCCAATAAATCTGTTTTATTTTACTTTGAAATAGTAACATTGATATGATAGAAAACTGATTTCAGGTAATTTTGAAAGTTAAAAAAGTATGAGTTAAAATATTCCTCTTCCTTTATACCTCATGTAATTGAAGTCATGGCACTAGTACATGGTACATGGTTGGATTTGCTACTAGAAGGATATAAAAAGTAGAATAAATAAAATTTTCTAAAACTCAGAAAAATATTTCTAAAATAGATCTTCACTGTATCTGAAATGTTTATAACACAACCCATTGGTCTCACAGTAACTTGTTATAGTTCTAGCTTGTGCTGAAAGTACAAGTTAGAGTGAAGGTAACAAGTTGGTTTGGGCTTTTTTGAAAAGGAGGCTCTGGAATGTCATTTTCTAGACATTGTCTCAGCCAAAAAATTTAATATTCTCAAAATCTGTGAAAATTGTCTTTGTTGAATTAACTTGTTAAACTGCAAAGAAGAATTTAATACATTCAAGGTGCACTGTTGTATTACACTTAGTACCTTATTGGTTGCCTATGTGACTTCATTGACACAAGCTGCACACTAAGCAGGAAAGATGGCTAAAAAAGTATTAGTTGCTTATTAGACCTGTTTTGTGGAGGTTTTTAGTTTTGCCTTTGAATGCCATGTTTTAAATGGTTATTTAACACAATCTGTTTGCTCTATCAAATCTTTGCATATAATTCTTTAGTGTTTAGCTCTTACTGTGCCCTTTGGGCTGCCTGTGAAGGAACTGATCTTACTTTTTGTGTCAAACAGCTAAAACTCGTGTGCTATGTAAAAGGCCTGAGATGTCTTATTTCTTTCAGAACCATGTTAACCATCAAGCTCCTTTAGGGAGCAATAAGGCTTTTGCTAATATGTTTTGGACACTTTCTCATCACCTGCTCTATCCTTGCACAGTGTAAAATAGCATAATCTCATCTTCTTCTGCTAGCAACATTCCCTATGTACTGGGTGAGTTTTGACAGTGGGAAATTATCCTTGGTAAATCTTGAGTTACATTATAGTGTTCTGTAAATCCACAAAGTATGTCAGCACACTGTTGGGGCTAGAAGAAATATCCTCACCCAATGGCTGGTGTGAAACACGGAGCTTGTTTGGATTTTCCAAAAGTAACTCTCAGCAACTTTAGACCCAGAGAGCAGATCTAGAAATGCTCCTCACAGATGAGTGTGACACAGTGCTGCTGTCCCCTGACCTCAAGGGATTACCTGCAGCACGTAGTTCCTTTTCTCCTGCACGTGTTTGCTGAGGTAGGTCTGTACAAAGAGCTGTTGGGGTTGTGGGTGTTTGGGAAAGCAGTGCTCAGTTGCTTCGGGATTTAGTGTTTTTCTCTGTTACTGTTTTTGCTTACAGTGTCTTGTTTTCCATTGAAATGGACATTAATTATTTGGGGTTTGTATCTGCTAGCTCTCCCACCGGTTTTTAGGGTACAACGCACGGTGTTTCGGGTATCACTATAGTAGAAAACACTGTTATAAATTGTCTGGGTACAGTGTGCAGTTGCAGGAAGGAGAAAACATTAGGAATTGTATAAATGCAAACTTTCTCAAAAGAGGTATTTTTAATACTATGGGAGAAAAATTAACAATGAGGAACCTTTTCCTGAGTAACTTAACGTGTAAGGATTCAATGTCATGAGGTAATGTCTCCAATTTCACGGCTTCCTTGCACTGAGTGCAGTGTAAGTTGAGTCTTTCAGCACCTTATAGGGTAAAGGTCTCTAACAGGACAGAAGATACTGAGGTAGTGCTGTCTTGTGTCATCTCACAGGGCTTTACAGCCCTTATCAGTGGAATTTTGTGTCCTCATTTAAAGCATTGTCTTCAGGGAACTTCCTGCTAACCTGTCAATGCAAACAGATCCCCAAGTCTTTTTTTTTTTTTTTCCCCACCACTTCATAGTAAAAAAATGAACTAAAATAGAAAAAACTATGAAGACATTCAGAGATAAAGTGAAGTTTGAAGAGAGACCTTGTATTTCCATTGCTCTTTTCCCATGCCTGTTCAGTGCCCTATATGTTATGCCCTTTGCAACAGCCAGATGCACTGCAGTACACTTGGAATTCATGTACTAATTTTGGATTCCTTTGTGTGCTTATAGTTTGAAGTTAGAACCTATAACAAATCTCAAATTGATACACTTTACAAACTCATAATTTTTCCCTTTTCAGATTTGGAAAGATTTCTTGTGCAAAGAACAGGGGCCTGTTGAGACTTTTTTACTGTGAATCTTGCTGATTGTGATGACTGAATCCAGTATGACTCTCAAAATTCTTTCTGACTGCCTCCAGACTGTTCCTTCCAGGAAAATGGAGTGGGGTTGTGCCATCTTCTTAGTACAGGGACCAACTTGAGCATCAATTCTCCTTTTTCCCATTAGTGTATTCTAAGGTAGAGGTGTACAAGAGGATACTGGAGAGAGGGGAATAGGAGGATGAGGTTCTGCAAAGAAGAGTGATATTGAAGACTAATCTAGAAGTGGTGACAAGCACAGTGTAATGTTGGGGGTGAAGCAGTGGAAGTGTAAATAAAACCTCAAACTTTTTCTAAAGTTGGAAGTAAGTTTCATTTACTTACTTTCAGAATTTAAACCTACAAAAGAAGTCAGAAGATTATAAGGCAGCAGAACCCCAAGGAAGAGAAGGCAGTTATTGAGGCTTAAAGGATGGAGTTAATAAGTTTATCCTGGGTAAATAACTTTAAGATTATTTCCACTGTAAGCAAGGGTAAGAAGAAATGGAGCATGAAAAATTCATAATCAACAGAAAGAGAAGCTGGTTTGAAGAGACAAGTAATTTTCAACATAAAATTGAAATAGCAAAAGAATAGAACAGACGTTTACCCTGGGAAATTAAGATGTGATGTAATTGTCGATTCTGCCACCACAAATTACAGATTCTGAAGTTAATTTTTGCATTTGTTTTTTTATTTCTCATTTCAACCTCTTGGTAGACTTTCAAAGAATGAGCAAATCCTCCCTAATGCCATTTTTCTAAACAGAAAAATGAATCTACCTGGAGGAGAAGCCTATGAGAATTTCAAAGTGAACATTTTTCTTTTCACCTTAAGCTCTGATGAGTTTCCCTATATTTTTCCCATGTACTCTTTTAGTTATACTCAAAGAGAGTGATCTAGAACTTTGGGTTTTGTCAGTTTGAGAAAGTAGCCCTGGGACTGTGTTTAGAAGAGCAGTACTGGCTCTTAATGAATATTATTAATTTTTCTGTTCAGCTTTTAATTGAAGATAAACCTACGCTTCTGTAATTTTTTTAAAAATACATTAATATGTGTAGATGTTCTGTGTCTTTTAGGTAGTACAGGAGTATGTTTAGGCAGAGTAGAAAAAGAAATGTCAATGCAAAAACGAGTCATTTTTTCCGGGATGCTCATCTTCACTTTTCGGATGACAGTATGCACAGCACAGGTTAGAAGATGTTAAGGGAGACGGGTGATTTTTCTTTTTGAAAGGTTCTATTAACAAATGTAAGAGTCATAAATAAATGGCAGCCCTTTTTATTATCAAATTCACAAAATTCAGACAATTAGAGAATCGCTTTTGTGAATCTTGATTTGCAGCACGTAAATCAGTCTTGGACTTGCTCTGGTTTCATCTGCTTGCACTGTGGAGGGTTCTTGCCACAGTGTCTTCAGCTGTATTGGGCAAGATGCTCTGAATTGTTGTTCTGCTGAGTCTTTATTTCCAGCTGACCTGTCGTCAGCACAGGAATAATTCATTGCTATTTATTACCTTGAATTCTGTACAAAACATTTCCTAGCTATCTTAAGTGTGTTCAAGAGTCTCCTGTGTGACTGTTCTTCAGGCTTCCTACTATGATACTCTGAAGTATCTTTTTCTATACAGTTTGGTCAATTGTACAGCACTAATTGCCTGCAGAAGTCTCTGGGAGGGGACCATTTTCTCCAACCAAGTAGCTAATTAACACTCTGAAGTATGCAAATAGTGCCTATCAGGGGATCTAGCCATAACATGAGTTGCCTAGGAGAGGCAACTTAAGAGCTCTCACCTTGAGAGCTCCTGTAACAGTTAAATTAATTCTTTTGGGTGAGGCTCCTTAGGAGTGCAGGCAATCACTGAGTCTCACATCAATCCATTGTTCCAAATCAGTCCATGTTGCTCATCTATGCGAGGACTACCTGAGGCTTTCCTGGACCACCATGGCTTGTAACTGTGGGAACTTGAATTTCATCCCTGTATCCCACTTAAAACTTAAATTCCATAGCTCTTGCCACAGGACTATTTTTATTTCTTGCTGAGCCAGAAAGGAAAGACTATTTTGCTGAAGGTGTCCATGAAATAGTCTGCAGCTGCAAACAGAGGTTTGCACTGTCAGCTGCAATAAGAAGTCCCATTTCCCCTCCCACACGGTATTTTAAGTTTCTGGAAATACTGTTTTACCAGCTGTTTGGCATGAAGATATGACTTCACAGTTCCAGTGTGTAGAATCTTGCAGACTGACTCGTCTTGCTTAACATAGATGGAAGAAGGTCCCTGTTCTCTTCACTGTGCTGTGAATTTAATGAAGTTGCAGAGGTGAGGACAGTTCAGGGACTGCAGATTAGCCCATGCATAATGGATGGAACTGCTAAGTGGATATTTCACATGAAGTGTTTAGCACTGAAATAGCTGTCATTTAAGTCATCATTCTTAGGTTTCCTTGCTAATGGTTGAGTGTATGCATCTCTGAGATTTTATATAAACCTTCTGTCCAGAGTCTAAAGGTTCAAACTTCAGAATATTCCCTGGCTGTAAAAGCAAGAAACTTATTATCAGTACTGTCTTATTTTCCAGAATTTGAGGGGATGCAATTACCTGTTTAGTCCAAATCATGATCTGTGCCTAGGTAAGGTAACAAGAATGTGAAAAACCAGAGACTGGAAAACCAGTGAGCAAACAGGTTAAAAATGGTGATAACGTATGCAGTTAAATATCTGCTTTTGATTTAGGTATTTTACTCAGTGTAAGATTTGTGTTCAATTTTGTCTGAACTACTGAACTTGGTGGTTCAATGCCTTAATATTAATTAATTCTGCTGCATACATGGGAGTAGTTGCCAATACAACTTGTGACAGCTGTTGGCGTGCTGTGCTTCTTACCACTAGTTTACTACAGACTAGTGGTTTGGACCAGAATCCACAGTCTTGCTCAGAGAAGCTGACCATCATAAAATGCACTCTTGAAATTAGTTAGTTGTGTAATATGAATTTGATTCCACAGTTCAGAATCATTTGAGCTTCTGCAGCAATCTTTCAGTAAGAAAGGTAAGTGAATGGAATGCTGTTTTCCAGAGGTGACCCTTCTAGGTCCGGAATGAGGCATAATAAGTAGCTAATATATGGGAGGTTTCCACAGCTGCTGTTTTAAAGATAATTAAAATACATCAATCTCAAGTGGTATTCTTTGCTATTCAACACTTGCTTTAGAAAAACGTAGAAAAATATGAAGTGAGAAAGTCACGAGCTCTATTAAAGTTACTAGTTCCATTGTCCTTTCAGTTTCCTTAATATTACTATGGAACCCTCACTCCATTTTCTGTGAACATTGGCTTGAAAACTAGGAGTCTATGGCACATCTGCAGGAGATACCTACTGTGCAGAAACAGCAAGTGTAGTTGCAAAGATTAAGGTTTTTGCTCTTAGAATAAATTTTGCTTTTCGTTCAGTTGAATCTGACATCTACAATTTTCAGTTTTGTAGATTGATATAAAAATTCAAGACTAGTGCTTCTGCCTGAGAATATTTTCTCTCTCCACAGCTAACAGGTCATGATAAGCCTTAATATAGTTGATATCATATTTGACAGGTCAGACACGGAAAATATTTTGATTCAGGTTTCTCAAGTATCTTGCAAAGCTTTCAAAATTATCCAGAACTGAAGGGCTCTTTTTTGTCATATGTTTTTTGCCAGAGAGATACTTACATCCTCTGATGCAGATTCCTTCTCTGATGAAAATGGTCTCTTGATTCAGTCACAGCACTTGGATATTCAAAGGTGTTTTTCTCATTTGGCTTCCACTCCATTAACCAGAGCACATGTAGACTATGTAAATGTTGTTACTGGATCTTCTGGGACTGACCCATAATAACTTTGAATTTTTTCAGTCTGCCTTGACTAAAACATTCTCTCCATATGGATTCAAAAGAATTCCTGCTGTCCTAACATTATGTTGTACCATAACATACCAATATAGGTGTATCAGTGTGTATGTGTGTAGTGTATATACCTCTGAAAGCTCCTAGTTTCTATTGCATTATTTTCTTTAAGGTCCAATACAAACAATGGAGAGACACACCTAATATTTCATCTATTATTAATTACAGAGATTTCAATCATCTGCCTCAGTGCTATATATATTTTTCAGCGGACTATACAATATTAGTGCTAAATCTGGGTTGTTTGGGTAAAATAAACATTTCATGCAACCATTTTTCAGAGCAGAACTGATTTGATGCACATCCCATTCAGTTGTTTCATGTACACAAAGAAGAAAAAATGGGAGTAACTATAAAAACTTTTACCTTCCAGTGTATATCTTACATGGTATCTGGGCATGTGGATGGATATTAAATCTGGCATCTAATGTCTAGTCAATGTACAATGAAAATTTCAGTGGTCACTACGATCAGTGTGTCCTGTTTTGCACCATGTGGAGCCCATCACTGCACAGGTCTTATCCATGTGCAGAAGTAGCTGGAACTTACCCTGCTAAATTAATGTAGTGCTTCTGTAATATTGACTTATATTTTTATGTATATGCAGGACACACATCTATAGATACAGTGACTTTTTTTCTGTTTATTGGTATTATACCATGGATGGTACAGCACACAGAGAATTCTCACACAGAATACCTATCCAGGAGAGTAAAACTAGTGTAAGAGGTGTGTGGAACCAAGGTTGTCTTTAAAAATGGGACTTAGAATGTAGTCTTATTTGTACAAGTTTTAGTTTGACTGATTTATTACCTAAGTCATCGTTGTGATTTCTGAAAGCAGAAAATAATATGGCAAGCCTTTGTTTTGTAAAATTATTTCTGCTGTGTTTTTCACTTCAAGGTCACAATGAATTAAGTTTACCTAATGGGTCCCATGAACTGATCAAATGAAACTTTTAGAAGTAGAGAAATAATCAGAATTGTTTTTCATCAGAGCTGATTTTGAGGATTTTTCTTGCTATTCTGAAGGGAGTATTAAATAATTTTCACAGTACCTATTAATGTGTCTTTAAGGCCAACGTAGAAGGAAAACTTTAATGTAACAGTGGCATTTTTAACTAAAAAATGCCTTTCTGTGACCCTCTCATGGTTATTTTCTTACAAAGCTACTATGAATAATAAAGTATTCTAAGTATTGAACAATATAGAAATGGTATTTTAAAATTATAGTGTAACTTACTATATAAAAGGCTTTTTATTTCATGCTGACACTGGTAAGTGTCATTTGTATTACGTGCACCATGAAAAATATATAGGGAAAAATGCACAATGACTGGGAACAGGAAAGGAAAGCAACATTTAATAAACTCATTTTCAGTTCTAGCTCTCTGTCTTATAGATTTATTTTATTTTTTCAAGTAATGACAAATAATTAGCAGCATTTTTTATGATGCTTTAAATATTTTCTAGCAAAACTTCAGATACCAAGTCAACTAGATGTAGAAAATATAGTCAGAGAAAAATCATTTAAATCTTTGCAGCAGTATTGCAGAGGCAGCCCACTCCTCATGATGATCCATGTTACTGATTTGTTGAAATTTTATTTTTTGTATGTTCCATGGAGTTATTGTGCTGCTTATGCCTGTTATCATGCTTACTGCTCATCCATTTAGATAAGGCTGGTCTCCTTTTATTAAGAACACAGTCTAGTTTGATTCTTTATAGATTAAAGCAGATCATTAAATATAAATCTCTCAGATGTATTTAGTCTCCCCATAGGCTGTATTTGAGCATCATTTTCAGGAAGATAAACTGTGACAGTGATTTATGCTGCATTTTGAGAGTGTAAATCTCACTGTACACTTTCACGAGTCTTTGTAGAATAAAGCTTTTCTTTATTAATGCTTTTCATAGGCATCAACAAAGTACAAAAGTACCATTCTTTTGTTTAACACTGTGTTCTTTGGAGTCTTAGAGTGGGATTATAGATACTGTTGGATTCAAACTTGCAACACTACACAACCAGTGTGTAAATCATGACTGAGTTCTGTGTACATTTATGTTTAAAAGAATGGGAAGATTTTTATGATTGATGATCTCTAGGCATGATAATAAGGCAAAACATCATCTGTGCTTAGAACAGGATGTGGCCATTAAGAAAATGGACAAAAGGGCAGTGAGAGAAGAGGGAAACTTTCAAAGTATTTTAAAAACACTTCTGTGAGGAAAAAAAAAAAAGCCCTATGGGAACTTAGTATAAAGTTGTTTATTCTACAAATAATTGATTTTGTGAACGAGGAAAAATATTAATGGAAAAAATTATTGAAATTTAATATTTTTTTATTTGCAAAGGAATTAAATTACATTAAAGTGCTTCCTGTGGGTAACTGTCTCTAAGTTGACAGTGATACTGTGTCACAGGAACCTTGCAAACTGAGGGGAATTTGCTTGCCTGGTGTTTCAGATCCTTTATCTACAGCAGTATTTGCTAATTAAGTGCCTGTTCCCCACTTCATAGCGATTTTCTGAATTAATAAGTGCAGAACAGATTTGTCTGAAACATGCAGTTTTGCTTTGTACCCCAATGGTTTTAGTTTATTCTCAATTACATATTAAACGTAACTAGTTAAATGTCAGACATTAAACACATTCAAAAAGATCAGTTCTTCTGTTACATGGAGCAAACCCCACATTTTTATCAAGAAGACATTACTGGCAGAGATCTTTTTTTTAACATACTGTGCTGCTTAACCAGTAATACTTTCTTAGAAAGGGTATCCATATGAACGACACATGTGTATCTGGAGTTCTACTGAATGTGTTTTAATGCAGTATTAGTTGGCTCATCTTTTGCATTGTGCTTTCAGGTTCGTATTTTTACCTATCTGATTGGAAGAGAAGCAGCATTTGCTGATAACCTGAAGTGGATGGCCTGTGCTAACAAAGGTGAGTTCACCTTCATCTGTGAAAGCCTTGTTTTCAAACCCCTATTCCTGTGCCTTCCTGCATACCTGACCCTTCTGGAGATATGGTGTCACTGGCAACTAATGAGAGAGGATGAGTTGGGCTGTTTTACAGCAAATGAAAAGACTTGTATCTTGTAACATAAAGTTTAAAGAGCCAAACGAATCCAATTTGAAATGTATTTTTTTCTTAAAATATGGATGAAGCTTTTAAACTATGTGGTCTTGAATTTTTGTTCAGAGAACAAACTAATTTTGAAGCATTTGTTCTATTAAGGCTGTTACTACTAAGAGTTAGTTTGATTTCTAAAAGCATGGGGTACAAGTCTCATTGTGTTAAGCATGGTATGTGAAACACCAGACATTCTGTCCCTGGAGGAACTGACAGTGTAATTGAAAAAAACTGGTTTATATCGTTTAAGGGAAGAGCATTAAAACATTTAAGATGCTGAGATGCTACAGTAAAAGGATTGACTAATAAAAGAATGATTCGGGATAAAAAAACCCCAAACCCCTAATTAATCTTCAGGTTTTCCTTTTCCTTTCCTCTTGGAAAAAAAAAAAAAAGTTCTTTTTCTATTGTGCCACATTACATTATGATGAATTGCATCAGGTGCTATCCATTTAGTCATTATTTCTTTAACTACTGTTATGTCCAGCTGATGGAAATTACTCAGTTTGAAGTCTTGTCTTAATCAGCTAATATTACACCATAATTTAGTTTAAATAATAGTATAAGAATCCTTTGAAGCATCTTTTTTGAAGACAATTTAATCAACAAAATCTTTTAACTTTTTAGCCCAGCTCCACAAATTCATAAGGATCTAAGTACAGCAACTCAGAAATTAGGACCAGGCAATGGAGAGTGGCTTAGCAGATCATCTGGTCCACGTCTTCCTTATTCCCAGAGGGGGAAAAGTGGTCACCTTTGTCATTCTTCAGGACTACTTTGTTCTTTTCATGGCCATGTTGCTTTGAGTCAGAGTCTTACTCGTATGAATCAACTAAACAGCTTAATGACTATTACTTCTATAAATTTATTTCCCTCTCAGTTTAATAGTTACAATACCTGCTCTCTGATAGCTTGTAATGCAAAAATCTTCTACCTCTAATCAGTAACTTTTTTTTTTAGCTTTGAAAATCACAATTGGAAACAGCATAAGTCACTATGTCAGACAGTACGAAATTTGGATCTTTTTCTTACTGTTTTCAGCTACATCTTGTCCACTTTATTTTAGTGAAGTGAAGAATTAAAGCACAACAGATGAGGAGTGTAGTAAAGCTGGTCTAAAGATTGGCTGAATGCGTGGACTGCAGTTTACTCCTTGCATGGGTGGGCCAAAGTATGTTGTTGTCACTGAGGGTCAATGACCCTAAAATCAATTTTCCTTGCAGTGATTTTCCCCTTGGAAGCACATAGATGAAGGCTGTTGCAGGGTTTCCAGCTGACTGGACTGTGGACAGCAGTCCTTTCCTTCAAAATGGGTCACAGGGGAAATTCATACCACCTTGCAAAACTTCTTTAGCTTCTAGCTTATGATGGTGGAACCTTAAAAAACCCCAAGCATGTTTTTCTGCTACATTTTTCTGTATAAGTAGGGCATATCTAGAGGGAGTTTGCTTAATGAAGCAAAACACCAAACCATTTTAAATACATTAAAACATTCAAGATTCCCAAAATCCCTCTAGAGCATTTTTTGAATTTGCAGCGATTTGCCCTTCTGTATCATAAGCAAGTGCACATAAAGGAAAACAATAAAGATTTACTAAGATTCTGAAGCCAAGAAAGGTGAAAATTTCCTAGTGCTTAGTGTGCATGTGCCAGATGTTAGCAGTAGTATCTAGAACTTAGAAGTAAGCAGGCACTACCTTTCCCTCAGCAGTCACTTCCCGCAGAAAGCTGTAGAGATAAAGATGGGAGTTAATGCATTACTTGCTAACAAAACCACTGAAACTAAATATTTTTCTTTTCAGTAAAATTCACTATTGCAGCCTCTGTTTTACTTATTTGTTTGGGTTTTTTTTAAATACTTTTCTATGAATCTTCACTGTGGTTGGCATATCATAAAATGGACAAAGGATGGGATTCATCAGTACGAACGAGCAGAGGCTGAGAGGGCAACGTAGAGAAAAATGTTTTGTGTATGGGAGGGCTGAGAGGGGCTCCAACTCCAGCAGAGGACAGATCAGCCCCGAGGCAGGTTGTGCCCCAGCTGGAGCAGTTTATAGGCTATTGTATTAGCAGAGGAGAGTTCCGTACAGGAAGCATCCATTCCCATTATTAGCATGACCCCAGCACCTCCCGCACTGCGGGCTCTGGTGGGGGGTGGCAGGCAGCCAGTCACCGAGGCTGTTCACCTGCTCCAGAGGCCTCTTAGGTGGGGGGAGAGGGGGAAATCTCCATGGGAGTTTTACAGCTGCAGTGAAACAATGAATTCCCTCCTTAGTCCCTGCACAATGAGGATTTTTTAATTCCGACATTTTATTAGTTGCAAGAATGTTGCATTTATTTTGTGAAGTGCCCCGAAAATGAGAGGTGCTGTGCCCCGTGTGAAAATCAAAGGGAGGCATCTTGAAAAGTTATGAGTCTAAAGGTGGACATTTTAGAGAAAAGCAAGGCATCCAAAAAAGTGCGAGTGTGGAAAGGCAGCCCACATGCAGAGCATAAGTGTCTGTCTTTTACCACATTATTATACATATCTCATGCTTGTCATTACCAGATCTTATCCATTTCCTTCATGAGCTTTTTCCTGCTGGGGAGCAAAAAAAGGTAGTGGTGACTGTATGGGACTCTGAGGTGGCATAATTCACACACCAGGGAGCCGAGAAGCAGGTGTTAGAATGCAAAAATTTAAGCATGGGTTTGCTGCTATTGCTTACATGGCCTCAGCAGCTGCGCTCAAGAACTTCAGAGCAACTCTTTAACTGATGATTAAACCATTAAACCTCGGTATAGGAACAGTAAGGTTTTAATTCCATAGGGTACCTCTGATCTCTAGATAAGAGAGATAAATTTTGCAATGTAGGAAGCTAACTCTTGGTAGGTTTGACATTTTCTACAGATAGCTAGAAACATGATTGTCAAAAAGTCTAAATATAAACAGTGTACAGAATAAGGAAGTTCTGGCATCCAGACTACAGGACAACCTTACAATCTTGCCAAAACTGGCCCTGTCTGGACAAACACAGCTCAAAATTTCTTTGCAGTTACCATGTTTTCTGCTTAAGCTTAATAAAGCTTAAGATTCCAGGTCCAGAGATGCTGTGATCTTGTCAAATGATTAAAGTTTTAAAGAGACCTCTTTCAGATTGGTCTTTTCTCATTAATGGAAAGTGTATGAGGGGAAGTGATGCATTTAAATAAGGCCTGATGAAACTGTAGCCTTGAAATTTGTCAGTCCCTCATCACCTTTGCATGATGTGGGCTCCAGATGCCAAGTTTATGGTGTATAAAGATACTTGACATCCAAGCACTGAAAAGGAAGTGGTGACAGCTCAGATAGCTGAGGCCTCTGCTGTTCTCAGTGCTGTCAGGTTGCAGGAGACGTTTTAAAGGATTAACAAAGCTGTGATCACTAAACCAAGCAATTCTAGTTGAAATCTACATTTTCTATGACCTGCCATATTTGTAAATAACATATTGCTTTTTTTTTTTCCAGTCACACTGTGTGTGGATGAGTGTTTTAGAGAATATGCAACTACTGTTCTGTTGCTGTAGTTCTAATCCATCATGTTTTTTGAAACTGGACAAACTGGATGAGACATTTTTGGACAAAGATAATACCAGTTCTAAATTTTAAAGTATGCAGCATTAAAAAAAGCCCCAAACCATTAAACAACAATAGTTCTGGAAATAGAGGTTTAGTACAGACAGTGCAGGGATTCATAGCAATAGAAACACTGTCCTTGAGGACTGGCCAAAGGTTTCACAGACTTCTGCTTTCACCAATTATTATTGTTTGAGGGTGCTTCTTGTGAAATTCTTTTTTGGAAATAAATAAGCAGAAAACATGACAGACATAAACCATATCATACTCCTTATTGCAGTCTTCCTTAGTTTGTTCTCTCTGATTTAAATCTTTGAACTGTGTTTTCACAGGGTTTTTTACTCAGATCTCTACCTTAGCTGATGTGCAAGAGAATGTTATGGAATATCTTCATGTTCTCAGCCGACCAAAGGTTATTGACCAAGAACATGATGTAGTGTGGACTGAAGCATACATTGACAGCACTGTAAGTCTGCACGATAAAGCATTTAATAAAGGCTTGTGGCAAATAATGAAGAATTAGGAACAAAAATGTTGTGGTAGAAACACTCATTGTGCATCTGATTTCTGTTCCTGGTATGTGCTAACTCAGTGGAAGAATTGAGACTTTATATCTTTATTCTACAAGCAAATAATTCAACATTCCTGAACTTTAGCAGATATTTATACATTGTAATTATGTAGAAAATAATGAAACAAACATGAGTTACAGAATAATTTCAAAATTTATGACCTCTGAACCTGCATTTTTTAATAATCAAAAAATGGGCATTCAACAGAAATTAATTATATTGAGTAACCATTTTTTCTCTGTTTTAAAACATGTCAATGAATATGTCAACATAAACACATAGACTGACAAGAACCAGTGTTTCCAGTGTAGAAAGGTGGGTCAACATCTAGGAGTCAAGTGTGATATCTTGGGGAAGAATATTGAGAAGATTCTGCCTTTTAAAGTGAATTGAATGGGTGATGTGCTAAAATAATTGTCATAAATGTCCAATTTTTACTTGACATCCTTGTGAAACAGAGTTGAAGCACAACTTTTTATTATGCAGTGACTGAGCTCTCATGATGCTTTTGTAGAATTCGTGGTAAATCATTAGATTTGCAGGTAAAGATGGTTCATTTCCATGGGTTGGTCTGAAATAGATTTTTTATCTATTTTTTTTTTCTCATTAGGTTTCCTTTGTCCCAGTTAAAATATTTTGGTTTGTAAATTATCCATAGAACAAGACTTTTCAGTGAATGTCTGTCATTTAGTATAAGTGATGCCAATTATTCAATATAATACAAATTATGACATGACAACTGGCATGGTTGATTCTTTCTGTTTTAAATTTTTGCTTTTTTGAAGGTGGGGCAAGCTGGGAGAATCTCATCAGCTTCACTTTGATATTTGAATGTTTTTGTTTGTTTGGAGTCTGTGATGTTTCTAGAAGGTTCAGTTTTAAATCAATGCAAAATTGTCGTAGGAAAAAACCCAAAACCCTGGGAATAGAGCTTTTACTTCATTTTCACAGTTGTTTATGCCTTTCCTATTCTTCAGTTGTGGCCATGAGTAATGTAACACAAATAGTAAAACTGCAGTTATGAAGGAGAAACAAAAAGTTAATTGCTTTAAGGGGAATTAACTTATCTCTCTTTCCTTTTTTTTTTGTTTTTAATAACATATTAATCCAGTCTCCCCTTTGTTCTCTTTCTTTTATTGAAACATAAGATGAGATGAACAGAAACTGTGGGTTATTATTGTGCCTTCAGGGAATCCCATGAAATGGGGAGATGACCAGGAGAATCTTGTTCTCATTCACTTCTTTTTTTTCAAATGCTTGAAGTAATCAGTGTGTGTATATGTTGAGAGTTTGTGTATTTGCTAGAGAGAGTGGCAGGCAGAGACTCATGAAAGGGACATCTTAGTGCAACTCTCCTTTGCCCATGAACCATGCATTGAAAGTGTTGCAAACAAAATCTTCCTCCTTTCTCAACACCAAGGCCTCCCCTTTACCTACCAACAAAGTACAAAATGCTGTTTCAGAATTAATTTCACACTTTTACTCTTTCTGTTGTCTGTTAATCTATATTTTTTCTCTCTTTGTAAGGACAAAAATACTCAAGAAAGTCTAATTTTCACTGATTCTCCTGTAGGTTATGGAAAGGCTAAAGAAAATTAACAACTTAATGTTGTGTGAAATGCTAAGTGAATGCAGCAAGGGTTAATAAATGCAAATGAATTTAAGAACAGTAGAGGGAGCGAGGAGCTGGAATCTTTCCTGAGAAAACAGGATAAGAAAAGACAGTGGAGCTGTTATAATCTTGAATAATGGAACTGTTTAAATCCATACAAAAGGTCTTTTGCTGCAGTCAAAATACTTCCAGGTTCTTCTCTTTACGTTTTATCGTTTTCTTACTCTCTTTACTAAACTAATGTCGCTATACACACACATACATATACACACACACTCATGTACATACTCACATGCACACACATATTTTAAGGGTCTGAAAACTCCATTCAGTACCCTAATGGGTTGGATGCTATAAGAAAAGATTTTAAAATGAAATACTGTGATCTGCTGAGTTGCAAACTACCTTACTCCTGCCTCCTTCGTTGTTCTTCCCTCAAAAAGTGCTCCAAAACTGTCAGAGATGAAGGGACACAATAAATTAGGGTAGTCACATACAAAACTCTGGAAATAGCAATGTAGGGAACCTTGTAACACATGAGATGTGCTTCTGCCTCAGCTATTTTCAGAGACAGGTTCCCTGGCCATCTCTGTCTTGGCATTGGAAGTGCCATTTAAATAATCCCCTCCATCCCAGAACTTCTGGATTTTCACAGCCAGTTTGAGTCCTTGCTCCTCCATGGCTGCTACTTGAATCATTCCATGTTAGAAGTATTAGTGCATTTCCAGGTAACTTAAATGTTCTTATCACCCAGCTGTGTCCAAGCAGCCATGGCTGCATTCTCAGGGCTGTAGTCAGTGTCACTGTGCCCTAACAGCATGGAATATACTTCCCTGTTCCCTTCTCACCAAATATCAGAGCTAATTGGCCAGCTGTGCTGTTTCTGAGCAAGCAACATTAGGCTGGAACATACTGGGATCCAGACAGAAAGAAGCTGGACAGGAATAGTCTTAGGATACAAAACATCTCCCTTGTTGCCCCAGACTGTTCTCATCCAATATTTGTCCAGGACAAAGTCATCTGTGAATGCCAGAAGTTAGGTCATTTAAGTGTTTGATACCATTTAGGAATATTCCCAGAAGAATTTTGCTTCTAAAACAAGGCATTTAATTGTTGTGTCTGTTCACCTTTCCTGTAAGAGGATGTCTGCAAAATGTTCATACAGCTGCCTCTTCAGCCTGGCTTTGACACTCTTGAGAAAGCTTCACATACTGAAAGAAAAAAGTGCAGCCTTTATGGAAGTGGAAATCTCTGGCAAGGCATCATATGCAGAATATGTAACATGGAGCAACCTGGATGGACATCAGGGCTGTGTTGCCTTTGACATTGTCAGGATCCCACTGCTGATAGATGGTGGGATTACAAAGCAATAGATTAGGCCTCTCTGGATGACTCCTTGTTTCACAGACAACTGAACTGTCTTCTCTTTTTCTGCCCTTAGACTTTGTTCTCTCCCCAGTGTTTCCTGTCTTTCTGAAGAGGTATCCAGGCAGCTCCTACGGTCATTTTTAGTCACCCTTCATCAGGAAAATTGCTGGGCATCAGAATATTCAAGGGAAGTAATGCATAGAGGTAGTCTCTTGGAGTTGTGGGTAATCATCTAAAGAGCACAGAAACCTTCAACTCACTCTTATGGTCACATCTGGAATGTGAAGAAACATTGCTTCTTTTGCTGCAGGAAATAAAACAAAGAGTGGTTTGGCCCCCGAGTTCCCCCTGTTTAAAAGACTGTGATTGAGAATTTGTTTATTGGGGTGTACAATTTGACCTACTTGGATCTTTGTTGACTCTTCCTGGTGAATTTTGTTTCTCATAAGTGTACCTGAATATATTCTCTGGATCTAATGTACCATTGAGTTCATCTCCTTCAGGCTATTAGTTTCAAGCTGTGAGCAGATTCAGGCACAAATTACCAGGTTGGCTCTGTTCAGTTTCCAACTGGAGGATTTCTTTGCATAAAAAGAGCAAATTACTATTTGATTGAATATTTTGAGATGACTGTCTGGTGCTCCAGAATGTAAGAGTTCATTTAAGAAAACAGTGTTCTAAGTCATTACAGGTCATGATTTGTCATAATATGAATGATGAGTGCTTTTGCTCAGTGTTGAAGTACTATATCTTGATTCTTCATTTGCTTTATCCCCACCCTCTCACAGACATATACATTCAATTATGGAATTTAGTTCAATTTTAGTTCAATTCTTCAGTTGATGTAATATACATATATATATATTACATATATATATATATACACACACCTCATTTCTTTCTTTTTTTGAAGGAGGTGTTTTTTGGAAATATTTCCTGACCAAGACACTGATGCTGTGCTAGTAAGGCAATCTGCCCAAGAATCTTATTTTCCCTTAATGGGGGCAGTAAATTGAGATAACTCCACTGAACCACAGCCTTTACTATTTCTGAACTGCTTATGATGGATGTTACAATATACATTATTGCATATACGATCAAAAAAACCTTCAATGTTCATCTTCATTCTTAAAAAAAAATGAACTACTATGTAGGCATAGTTGGGTTCGGGTTCTTTGCAGAAATACAGTAGGAAGTATAGGAAGCTCATGCCTCTCAAATAGCTGTCACATGAGAATCCAGATGTTTTCTGTATGGAAATTCAAATTCTGGGATACAATTCCTTTGAACAAAGGATGAATTCTGAGCCCATTCCAGAGAGGCAATGGAAGCTGTGTACATGGTCCTATGTATAATGTACAGGGTTATAACAGAAAGTCCTACAGACTGAGAGCTATTATTCTGGCATTTTTTCTATCCAGGACCTTCTGCTGAGGTATAAAAATGCTGATTAGTACTTCTTCCATTCACACAGTTTTATCTGTGTTCAGTGCACAGAAGAGCCTTTATGAAGTAACAAAAATAAAATAGTACCCCATTTCCACTAGCTTCTATTACCAGAGATATCTTCAAATACTTTTGGTGGCACAAATTAATTGTGCTGTTTTAATAAGTGAGTATAATTAGCATTTCTGTCACAGTAAAAGGTTCCCTTGGCCTCTCTTTCAAAAAATAATTTCTAGATTGTAGTACTGGTATGCATTAAAATGCATCAGAGTGTTCAGAATGTTCACATACATCTACAATAAGTAAATATTGGTAATCACTGCAGAACTGAATGTCAGGAAATGTCATTAATCAGCAGCTGGGATAAGAAAATTTACACACAGACGGTAATTTTTAAATTTGTTTTTTTTGTAATACTTTAAGAACTAGAAATCTATGTTGCTTTTTTCCCAATCCCACTTTGGGTTTGGTTACATGCTCTAACCCTCCCTTTGTGACCAGCATCCCTTAATCTCTAAGAATTTACAACTCTTTATCAGAGACTGTCATCACCTCCAACTGCCTCTGAGGTTCCCATGAGAATTTCCTTTTCTTGCTTTGACATTTGAGTGAATTGGGTTGGGGAAGAAAAATCCCATGCATGGATATCAGGCCTTCCATCAGGTAGGTTTGTTTGTGAAATAAGGTTCTTCAAGCTCTGCTTTGTCTCCTACAGATCTGCAGTAGTCTTTTGAAGGCTCTGATATGGGAGTAAAGTAGAAAGTAGCCCAGGCAATGCCTTCTTATCAGCACTTCAGTTTGGATTAATTTTCCTGGAAGAGTACAACACTTCTGCCCATTTCATCTTTTTCGAAGCTTGTACAGGAACAGGGCTGCAGTTTGAAGTTGCAGCAGTTACAATCTGCTGTATCTGCACTGGGACCTTATAGATTGGGACAGTGTTTGAGACTTTAACAGTGCTGGTCAGTGCAGCTACCTGTGCACACAGTAAAAACACATTATGCACATATTTGTAGGAAGGTGCAACATCCCTTTATGCCAATGATTAGCGTGCTGTCTGTGGTAATCCTTGCTGACAGTCTAATAAAAAAAAACATTTGAGCTATGACTTTGGAGTTCTCTGGCCCAAAATTTCTAGTTGCCATAATTAACTACCCTCGTTTTCTCCTAAACAGTTCTAATCTGTTTGTTTTACTGCTGGATCTAGAATAAATGAATTATCATTAAACACACGAACTGTTTCAAATTCAGTAAGATCTGTGTCAACTGTCAAAACATAATGAGTGCTCAAAATAGTAAATGAATTAACCTCTCAACTGAATAGAATTAATGCACTCTCATTGCCTTTCAGATGCAGCTCAGAATAACAACGGATGTTGTTCTTTTATGTTAGAAAATGCACATCTGATTTACCAACACTGGCAACAGGGTGCTAATCAGTGCAAGGGATGCTGTGCTATTTATATTTGTGCTCAGACCCCGTGTTCACACACAAGTACAAGAGTCTTGGTGCAATGTGTAAAACACACAAATCGAGATCCCTGAAATGAAAACTGGGGCATGCACAGGAAAATAAAGTCCATAATCACCTAGTGGGAATATGGATACTTTAAATAAGAATGATTAGTGCATTGTTCCATGCATACAGTACATACAGATAAGGGTATCACCTATGCATGTATATGTACATAAAAATGTCTGTCTTTCAGGTTTTTAAGTAAACTCCTTCATTTGATAAATTACATGTTTGTGTTACTCCTCTACTAATGCTGGAACTTTTGGTATTAGGACAATTTTCAATGATTGCATTAAGCAAAGAATATTACTACAGGAAGCTAATTGCTAGTTGTCAAAGTCACTAGAAAAACTGTTGTAAGGAAACAGCAATACTTAGTTTAATGAATTAACACTTTTGTGTATTGCTCTGTATGGTATTTACACTATAAAATGCTATATGTGATACATCAAAAAGATGTTTAAAACATCAAAAACAAAAACAAAAGTCCTGCACTTAAAGAGGAACGTAAAATTTCCTGCTGGGGATGTGGAACATGGAATGCCATCTGTATTATATGGCACTGAGAAAACTGATTATGTTTGGACCTCTATTTCATAGCAGATGGGTTCATTAAATTTAATAGCCTCCAGAGCCTTTAGAAACAGTGTTAAAAACATGTGGAACATGCTGAGACACTTCACTTCTCGCCCCACAGTCATTATAACTCTGGCACAGACTATAAATATTACAGTACTTTATTTCCATTGAATCGGATTAGTATGATGATTATTTTTCCTAGTGTACTCTTACATGAGAAATGCAGAATGCAAATTGTTCTTCCTCAAACTTTGTGGTATGCAGTTGATGTCTTTAAAAGCGTTTTACAGTTCTTTGCACTTGGAGGCTTTTATATAGAACTTATTTTTATCTTCTTCCTGCGACATCAGCAAGCAGCTGTAATGCCACAGCAAAGCTGGGCCTTAAGCAGCTCTGTTCCCAGTGTGGTGCAAATAAGACAAGCATAAGGTTAAACCATAGAAGGAAAATCAGGGGAGTGTTACATCTTGGCTTTTAATATTGCTTCTCCTTTCTAGTATTTTATTACTTTATATGATAGGGTAACTACAGTTTGACCTTGGTCTCTGTTCATCTTTTATCGCTGGATCAAAAAGAGATTAAGTATCTAATTTTGAATCAGATTAGTTCCTGTGGAAACATTGCTTTGAATAAAGTAAAATCTCACCTTTTTGAAATATTCTCAGAACTCAATAGCTAAAACAATATTTTACCTTTTACTTTTCCGTGTTAAATGATGTTTCAAATGAAAACAAGGAAGTTTTACCATGTTTAAGTACTTTGACATCTGTCTAACGTTCTTCCACATCTTCATTTACATGTTCTGATGTTTAAACTAAATTACTGTTTTAACAAATTTTGTCATATTTGATCACTTTTTTTTTAAATACCCCAGTTTTCCAATAACCATATCAGCTTGCTCTTGTACAGTGTGATTATCTTCCATTTCCAATTCCTTTCCTGCAGAATGCTCTGACTATCCACATTGTCTTTTACTGTTTTTCTAAGGTCACTCTTGTTTTTAAGTTGTACTGACCGTTTCAATGTGGATTTTCTCTTTCTTCAACTCCAGTTTTGCTACTGACCATTGCTGACGTTATTATCAAGACCCGTGAATTTTGATAAACCACTGAAGTCCTCCAACTAGATGATGTTTGATGACAGGATTAAATAACGATACCTTCCTCATATCATTTACATTCAAATAGATCAAATCACCAGTTGCTTAGGAAGGACAGAGAGTGTAAGGACATAGTAAGACAGGATAGGAAATGCAGTAAGGAATTATTGGTATTTAGGACAGTATATAGCACCCTGGTGTCTGTAGGTCCTGCATCCTTCTTCTGACCCTTGTTGTAGACAGGTCTCACAGTTTCTAACTTGCAGTCAGCTGGGACCTCCCTGTCTAGCAAGGACTGCTGACAAATGATTGAAAGTACCTTCTTATATGAAAACTGATGGGGTGCATTTGAAAAAGAATCAATAGAACTACAAGTGTCAGTAGATTTTACCTGCTGGATGATCTCCCACTGGCTACTATATACAAATTACAAAGAATTGCTCTACTGTTGCTTTTGATTAACAGGCATATTTATGGCAAAAGGGTTTTGGTCTCATTTGCAGACACCTGCACACTGGAGATAGAGCAGCTTGGGACCATTTTCATCTGTGATCTGCCAATGACACACAGTGCCTTTGACTAAGGGGAGAGAAAATGCTTTCGATTTCCATCTTGTTTCACAGGGAATTTTCTGGTTTTGCTGTGACACAGAAATAAGATCAAAAGGTGACAAGTCACTAAGTAGAGAAAGAATTTGTTTCTAGATCCCTTCGTGTTATGGTGGATCCAGTATTTAGGAGGACATGTCTATACTGAGTGAAAATAACTACCTCAAGGCATTCACAACTAATAACTGTTTGTCCATCTTTGATCTTACTGCCTTCATTCTGAGTGAAATTGAGTTAATTATAATGAATTGTAGCTATTTTGTCAGATATATTACTTTTTTCCGGCCTGTTTTTGTCTTCAGTTTTCACATAACAGATATTTTAGGGTAAATGATAATGTAGGAAAGCAGTGAATTTAGTATAATGTACTTAATCCCATCCTTTGATCTCATATTTGTCGTTCTTTGACTTTCTGGAAGAAAGAGGGCAGTGAAGATGAAATATAATTTACCTGCGCTGCTGGAGTAAAACCCTGCAATAATAAGAAAGACTTATTAAATTATTGGTGCTATTCGAGCTTTGCTGCAGTGGCAGAATTCAGTGCAAAAAGAAAAGGAAGAACAGAGAATAAGAGGAAATAATCTTCCCTTTTGTCTGTTGTTCTGCAGATAGGCAAGTTGTTGGTTATTTCTAGCTCTCCTTTTTGGATAATCAGGAGATTTCACGTACAACTCAGTCATGTACACAATATGTATAAACATTAAAGTTCGTGTTTATCACAGTCATTATGAATAATATGTGCTTTGAAGTTAGGAATTCGTGCAGAAGTTATTCAGAAATACACTTTATTCTACAAGGAATAATAAGATGTTTCTTACTGATGCTCTTGCTGCTTGACAGCGAGGTGTTCCACCGTTGTCCGCACCATTGTATTTTGTCAGATCAGATCTTTCCAAGCAAACATTTCCCCTAATGATTAGTTGAAAGATGATTTAATCAGTTGGCAAATATCTTCAGCAACATCAGTATGAGCAGGAGAAATTTTAGAACACTTATAAGTATTTTCTCTGGAATTCATAGGAGCCATTTCAGCTGCCCTGATGTCAGTTTTTTCAGGAGGAAGAAATAGTCACCCTAAATATTAGTTTACATTTGCTAGTTCTAGGAAAATCAGTAAAATCCCTAAGGACTCTCTAGGAAGAGCTCCTACAAGGACCCTACAGGGCCATTCTTTTTCCCTTTTTTACACTGCTTTTATATAGTGTAAGTACTACAAGTGAATACACATTAGAAAGTATATACTAATACCAAAAAACAACACAGCTTACAGAGGTATCTAATGTCTTTTTGTTCTGTTGTAGCCAAATACCTCTGGATAATAATAAAGGCCTCAATTTTCAATGTTGTTAGGTGTATTCCAGAAAACTGTCAAAAAAAAGTAAAAGTAAACTACCTAAGTCAGCTATGTGCTTGCATTCCATATGGGTTACATTTGTTGATTATTATTCTTTGTTTTACCCTCCAGTTAATCAGTAGTATCTCCATTTATGTACCTGGAGTTACACTGATGTAAACCAGAAGACACATTCATTGTATCAGTTAAAAAAAAAAAAAAGTCAATTTAAGGGGCTTGGATTAATTTCTGTTGACTGAAGGAACATTCTAACATTTTCATGGATTAAAGCCTTAAAACCTCAGAAATTTAAAAGTGAACAACAAATTACCTTTGTAGGAAAGAAAAGTTTTATTTTTCTTGCCTCCTTCACCTTGTCCTTTTTGTGTTACGGTTTAGTTTTAGAAAATGGAGATACAGTGAAATCTGATTTTGCAACAGTCAGGGATTTATGTCTTTGAAATTTTTCTTGTGTGGCCAACTACAAGATATTGGGATCTATCCCATTTTAGGTCCTAGCATGTCTAAAAACTACCTTAATGTCTGCAAACAGCTCTAGCTCTGAGATAGGTGAAAGAATTTTGAGAGTTTTGAGACCTTTACTTGTGAGTATTTGTAGTTAGGAAAATTTTCTTGACCTGCTGGATAATGCAATAAGAGAGAAAATAGTAGAAGGTGGTGAGTAATTATGCCTCAGGCCAAAACTTTTTCTTGAACTAGACTTCACATGTGATGTATTAAACCATGGGAAACTGCATACTTGAAATTAATTTAGATCATCTAGAAATGCTCTCAGATTCCTGACCTCCTAAGAATTTAGAGCCTTAGCTATTGGCCATCAGGTCAAATTGGCCATTAGGAAGCTTTGAACTTTAAAGCCGTGCAGAGTAAAAACAAAAAGCTTCTTCCAAGATAAAAAAGCAAGAGAAATGTAGCTCTTTCTTCCAAGGGAGTGAATCTTTATAGAACCTGAGGAGTTCCCCTTTCAGTATGGAGAGTCCATAAAATGCTCTGTGGGTTTTTCGAGAAAGTGTAGGTATAAATCTTGCTGTAAAACTAGAACAGTGAGTTACAGTAACTGTTTACTTCTTGGAGGGGTATGAAGCCAGAACCTGTTTCTCAAAGCAGAGGTAATGAACAGAATGTGGCATTGATTATGTCATTTTACCATTTATAATGGCAGCACCTACCCACAAACTGATATAAAAATTATATTAAAAAAAGAAAGAATGTATTGTTAGAGTAGGAGTTTATCCAACTAAGAGATTTCACAATATTAAATGGAGTGTTTTCTAAGATATTTTTGAAATACTTTGTTTTATCATGTAGTTTAAAAATAATGCTTCCAAGAGCTAGAGACTTAAACCTGCTTTCTGATCTGGTCCATCTCTATTAGCTAATCAAATCAGTTGCTTTCTTTATGTATGTGAACCTGAAACCACATGTTCCTAGTTTGGTGGTGGTCACCTTGCTACTAGAGTGTAGTATTTTAGCATATTGTTAATTTATTTCCAAAATACACATTGGGCATTTGATTCTCAAATTTTTATACAGAGCCTGAACACAATTTTTATGGAGATTTGTTCCTGGTTTCAAGGGTTATGCCTCCTTCCCTCACAAAGTAAAGCAGCACTTTAACATGTCTATCTGAGCTCAACTCCTGTGCTTAATGCAGTATTTTTGTGCAGTGTTTTTGCACAAAATTTGTTCCTTCTTTTTCTTTCTGCTTCATCTGAACTTTTGCAATGTGCCAAGACGGACCCAGCAGTGTTTTGCCCTTTCAAAGGCAAATGGATAAACAAGAGAAAAGGTGATTATCTGAGAAACAGAATGAAGCTTTCTGAAAGCTTTGAAGCTTTTAGTTTACTTGTTGTGCATAAGCTGCCTTTCCTGCTGCTTTCTAGTGCCCTTGCTCTATTATCATATCCGTGGATTTCTTCCTCTCAGCAAATGAAATTGTCCTAAGATTTTGTTCATTCTTTCTTCCTTTAAAATGCATTTGCTGTTGTTTATCAGCTCAAATAATCTCATGAGCGTATGGTATCTATCTCATTATGCCCTCCAGCAAACTGCTCCATACAGAGCAGTTCTGGGCCATTGGTTACTACATTACCTTCAAGGTGTTTTGTACTAGCTAAATACGAAATCTCTCCAAGAGTTTTGCTCATTCAGAAGTGCTAAATGGGAAAAAAATATAAAATATAGTGATGTATTTGTTAGGCAAGTAAGCAGATCATTCCCTCTATAAAAATGTTCAATATTTTAATTCTAAAAGATAATTGGTTCCAGCACTTAGAGTCCTGTACTGGTTCCAGTCTTTGCATCAAACTTCTAGAATCAGCTACGTGATTTCTAAATGTTTTTGGAATTACTTGTTTCTAAACAATTAAGCAAAAGAGTAAGTCCCATTAATTGCAACCTCCCCTCCCCTAAACTCAGTCCCATTTTTCTTTGCTTTGATATTTCTAGAATCTTTTGCATCACAGATTCTTGTTCTTACATGATCAATTTAGTCCTCTAGTTATCAAAAGCAGATAGATTACCTTTATTGTATGTACAGTCTTATTGATGAGTTTCTCACTGATAAGTTCTTCCCTATGCCTGACTCTTCTAGTCTTGTTCTTGTATATTGAACTTCAGTCATCTGAAGCCAATTAATTATTTCCTATCTTCTCCCTTTGTTTAAGTTTTAAACATTTCACAGTAGTTTTGCAGGTGCCTTGCTTTGTCCTGGTATTAGCCAAAGCTTTCTCTTTTCAAATAGAAGTTCATTGATTTCATCATAAAGTAAAAAGATCAATAGCTGACATAAAAAGAAGCTTAAATGAAAATAATGGAAAGCAAATTCATATGGAATTAAATATTGTAAATAAGTTCTGCCAGCCCACTGATGTCAGAGCAGGTTTTTTTATGAATATTTTTATTATTAACCCTGTATTCTTGATACAAAATTATACATAAACTTTATAATGGGTCATTTTTTCCTTCATACCTGTAAATAGTGTCCCCTGCAAATGAGAAAATGTTTGCTTCTCCAGGGAACTGCTGGACATCAAATAACTCACTGTCTGTTTCTTCATTTCATGTTCTGTTGTCACAGTCCAAACTGCTCTGATCTTAAATGGTGCTGTTTACATATCATAGAGTAAATGGCAGCAAAAGGTTCTTCGTCCATACTAAAAGCAAGATCCACAAGGTTAAACTGAATTTCTGGTTGAATTGTGCCTAACACAAATTTTTCAGGTCCTAAAAACCTTTCATCGTGGTTGATTCCTTCACTCCCGTGAGGTTGCGAGCTACAGCAAGGGAGAAATGACTCTGGGGTTTCTAAGTTGTACCCCTAAAATGCACAGATAGTTTGTGACAGTAAGGGAGAGGGACAGAGAATTAGGGAATGGAAGAGGAGCCTTGATACACCCCCTGGTGCTTCTGGCAGAGCAGCACTGTGGATGCACATAAAAAAATGGCACTCTGTGAAAAAAAGATGGAGAAAAGGGTAATTTGGGATAATTCAACTATACATGCTCTTACAGCAGTTCCCATTTTAGACCATGTTGGATGATTAAAACTGTTTTAGAAGTACAATTCCATTCAGTACAATCACAGTAATGCTAGAAATCACAAACACAGTTAGTAAATCTAATTTTTAGAAGACATTCTGGCTTGCTTTACATGTTCATTAGATCAAATGCACTTTCATCCATCCTCAGAAAGGGGTTGTCTTTAGATGTTGGCCTTACATTGATATGTAGAGCAAGATTTAATATAATGCAAGATCAAAACCCCACTAAACTCATTGCAGGATTCTCATTGATCTAAGAGGTACTGCATGAGGATCTTGTTTGGTTTGGCTTTGAGGCCAGTATGGATTGTATTGTGGGAGAAAGAGGATGTGGGTTTAGATCCTAAGAGGATTTATGATTAAGAAATGATTTTTCTTTTCCTAGAAGGACAGTCAAAGAACTTGCTCTTTTTCCAAGTGTGAAAGGGCATTTATGTGAGAATAGATGAATAAACGAATGTGTATATATGTACCTATCTTCTGAGGTTGATTCTTTTTTTCCTTCCTTTTCTTCCTTCCTTTCCTCTCCTGGTAATTCAGAAAAAATCTTTACAGTATAAAGGCCTTGCTTAGGTTTTTTTCATTGAAATACAAGTGTGATTCTTTTTTCTTTCCAGCTCTTTTTTTACTCCAAAGCAGTTATTTTTCATTCAGTAGAACTATTTCTCTGGGTAGGATTCTCATGCTATTATCTATCGTCCTTCTAACAGCCTTTCTAAACATCTCATTTAGAAATAATTAGCATTAGTAATAATTAAAATGCCACTATCTGTCCTCTAGAGGTGGTACAAAAGTATTAAGGAGAAAGAACCTCACCATATAATTTGATGCTGTTTTACATCTCACAAAGTGTGATGTCCACAAGTATGTTGAAAGTTTCCACACAAAGTCAGAGAGCAGATGCAGACAGATATGACTTAGCTAACTGTTTGAAAAGCTGAGCACATTTAGATTTTTTTGTGTGTTGATGTTTCTCATTTTAAAAACAAGATTGTTAGACAGTGCATTAGAAATTGTTTAGTCATTTATATTAATAAGCAGTAAATTTATTTTAGAAAATCTGTAAAATGTTCAAAAGGTGGAGCCATTTTGTTAAAAAGATGTTAAGTACATGTAATTCTTTCGTATGCTCAACCTGATACCTTTGCACCTCTTGTGTTTTCATATTTCACAAGAGCTAACTTCTTTCTTCTCTGTTATTTTTTGGAATCCTTTTTAAAGACAGAACTAGAATTGTAGTTTTCATTTATATTTTATGACTCTCTTCTCCATAGCAACATTTAGATTTCCTCTGATGGGCGTACTTTGCATGCAGTGCACAGTCTATCCTTGACTAAAATGCTGTAGTTTCTGAAAAATGTGATAGCTGAGTAAAACAATTACGTGAACAAAGAAGGATTTGCTGTTAAATCCCTTGAAAATTCAAGTGCATTTTCCTTAGAGATGTCAGCCCAGTGAGGTGCAGGTTAATGTCATACTTTTAATATTTATACTGAAACCTTAACATCAGGAATATCCCAGTAGGAGGCTGAATTTTATTTCTTCGTCTGTGTGTGCGTGTAATCATCTGTGATGCCTGTAGTAGATGGTTCTAGAAAGGGGGGAATAAGTGCATAGATTGTAAAAGAAAAATCACCAAAACCATAATATTTAAATGCTGTATCTTATAGCAACTAAGCAAGCAAATTTTAAAGCAGAAAGTTTACATTTACTGTTAAAAACTAAGAGTGTGAATATTCTTTCTATTCTCTCCCAAGTTTTTTTGCCTTTTATGGGAAGAGCTGGGGAAACCTGCCTGGTAATGTATGAAGTGCTTTGCCTTTCTGCATTTGCCACAGCACTTCATATCCTGAAAGTGTATTTTTAAAAAGTAAAAGTTCTAAGCCATACATCCAGTGCCAAATTCGGAGTCAATATGTGACATGAACAGGATGAGTCTGAACATTGCAAACATCGTAAATGCAGCGATGACTTGAGGTTAAATTTAGTGCAGCTCCGAAAGTATTTACAGAAATGGCTGTACTATCAAAACCATATTCAGACTTGTTGATTATTTACTGACATGTTTGTGGTTAATTCCTATTGATTTTTATCGTATCTGATTATGAAACAATCAAGTCCATAGGGCTGTCAGCATTTTTCTGTGACTGGTGACATTTAAAAGCTTGGCAGGAGAATAGGTCTGTTGAAACTAGGTCAGTGAATGTAAAATAAGAGTTACTTTTTTATTTTTCAATGCTTTAACATAAGTACATTGCAATAATATATTTTTTTATAATGATAACTTCGTGCAATTATTGGAAAAATAGAAAATTGAAAGTAAATTTCAAGATGATATATGCTATTTTTATTTCTTTAGTAATAGAAGACGATTTTCTGATATAATAAGAAACTGTTGAGTGTAGTTTAGTCTTCCAAAAGATTTGGTTTTTGCTATTCTTCAAAAAAACATAAGGTTGAATTATGATCCAACAGAAGAGTAGCTCTATAAATCTAATATGTTTTCCTTTAAGACTTTTAGACATGGTTGGAAATCTAGGACATACATAGTGTTTTGAACAAATTGTTGAAACAGCTATAAAAGATTTTAAAAGTGTATGGCTTTTTCTTTTGGAATTATCACTAAAACACAAAATGAGTCTTGATGAACTTATTTTGTTAAGGGTGAAAGGAGACAGACTTTTACGAGGCATTTATCAGAACTGCTGGTCCTATAACATACACCTCCTGCTTCTAAGACAGTATTTCAGATCTCTCTGTGGTATTGTGTGCTGCACTCATATTGTCCTCAAAGTATCTGATCCAAACAATAGTGCAAAATCCTTGCTGTTGGATCCCTTTGCCTGTCTAGGGTTGTTTTACCATGTTAGAAGTGACTGTGATTGTTCTTTTTCTGATAATACCAAACACATTTCCATGAAGAGCTGGAAACAATACTAGATTATTTGCAAATGTGGACAGCATGACTCTGTGTGCAACGATGGTATTGAAAAACCTCCTGCAGTTGTTTATTCTGTGTTACATTGTGTGACAGGACCCCAAGTTGACCTGAATTTGGAAGTGGAATTCTCAACATGTCTTACTGGCATCAAGCATATTGTGAACCTCAGGGGGCTTGCAGTTTCTGAGGAGTAAAATGTTTTAAAATCCAAAAGAGAATAAGAAAATGTGAGACAGCAAATGACCAGGCTTCCTCCCTGCATCTATGCCCCATCATGTGTATTCCTTAGAGACAGTCACCAGGGGGAGGAAGAGACACTACTAGAAAACAAATAGGAACAGGAGGTGCTTTGTTATGGTTGGAGCTGAATAAAACCACTGAAAGGGCAGAATTTATCATGGGTATAAGTAGAATAGAAAGACCTGCAGTGCTTCAGGGCCAGGGAAAGATCACACAGTTTATTGCAAAACTGCCTCTTAGCAGTGTGTAAAGCAAACCACAGGAATCAGAGGTACCCACTGGGTTTTACACAGAGACAGGCAGTTTTTAGACTGTCCAATAAAGGGTCAGACCAGAGGACTATTACTATTATTGTTAGGAAAATTATTTGTTTCCTATGGCCTCCCAGAAGGGATAATGTCAGACAAACCTCCACAGTTTATTTCAAAGGAATTTGTAGCAATTATTAAAGTGAATTGCTGACATATAGGATCTTGTAACAGCCAAGTTTCAAATCAGCAGTGGAATGAAGATTTATCTGACTTGAACAGACAGGTTTTTTGGTTTTTTTTTTTTTAAGGAAAAGACTGTGAACCTGGATTTTGAAGCTTAGGTGAAAAGTTTCAAGCCCAGGAAAAAGCATGATGGAATGTAGATCTTGTGTGCTGGCCTTATTATTCTTAATCAAGGTTGTGACTACTAATATTTCAGAACAAGGAAGTATTCTTGATTTTATAAGAGGTTATATAAATTCAGCAATAGATAATACAGATCTCTAATTTGTAAATGCTTATCAATGTGCTCTTGAAAATAATCTGAGTAAAAGCAATAGGGATGTTTTCATATGCAAAAGTGTGTAGCATCTAGTGTTTGTGGTAATTATTAATAGGAAATCCTCACTTGCATTCCATCTGACTGTAACTCCCTCACATGGCCAAACTTGATCAAATTGTATTTATCTGAAAGGATGTGCTTAAATAGGAGTAAACTCAAGTTCTGAAAAGAAGTAGTAAAAATTACATCGAAGAGTAATTAATATTTGTATAAGAATTTAACATAAATTTGAGGTCCCAATAGAGCCTTGTGTGTGTGCATGCATTTGTGTTTTGGCTTTTTTGTTTGTTCAGGTTTTTAATTCTTTTGTCCACACACCACAAAGCCCCTACACCCCTTTCTTTGAACCTCTCTCCTCTGTCTGGGACCATCAGCTTTCCAATTTAGTTTGAATGTTATCTTCAAATAAGAGTTTCTGCCATGATACTTCTGTACCTAACATTGTATGTGCTGCATTGGCTGCCTTGACTGCACTTGACATACTCTTTGGTGGAAGATGGCATACAAATTAGCTCCTTATGAAAACATTTGAGTTTGATATGTGTAGTGGGCTTGGGGAAATCATGGAGTTCTTCAGGATTTATTCCCAAATTGGGAGTTTGGACATCATTCTTCACTGCACCTGTCTTTATCTCAGATGCCAAGGAAAAGATGCTTGTAATTTTTCCATGTATTTAAGAAGAAGATGGCATTAACAAAAAAACACCCACAAAACCAAAACCCCCACAAAAAAGTGTTATAGAACAAACCGGTTTCATTGCTGAAATAGCAAATTAAAAAAAAATCATGTTGCAACATTCTTCTTTTGTCTGAATGTAAAAAAGAAGAAACTTCCACTTCTCAGAGTCGAAGTAGTTAACCAAGTAAAAAACTAGTAAGTAGTTAAACTTTAAAGAAAGGCTTTAAAGTGCTCTAACCTGTTATTCAGGATTTAGATCATGTATTTACAGTTCAGAGATATCTGTACTTTCTGCAGCAACCCTCATATATGGTTCAATGTGATCAATTATTAAAAACCCCAGGCTTTTAAAGAAACACATAGAGGTTATACTTTAATGTGATCATGGTTTTGTATTTTGCTATTGGATCGCTGAAGTTTTAGGATGACAGAATTTTACTTGCAGCAATTGTCCCTGCCATAAATTTTGTTACATTTTATATTGTGAAAACAGAGAAATTGTGGCTGGTTGCTCCCAGCGTTTGTGGATTAGAGATCATGTGACAGTTCCCTTTTGTGATGTGTTCTGATGTGGATATCTGCTTTTAGCAGAGGACCCTGTGGAAGTTGGGTTTTTTTCTGTTTAATTCAGAGCAAGGACAAAAGGTCAGTCAGAAGCTCACTAGAGATCTTGAAGGTCTTTTTTGCATTTGGCATCGATTCACCTGCCTGTTTCTGTGTTCAACTGATGCTTGTAGAGAACAATTTGTATGAGAAAAACAAATTTTCTGAGAGGGTGGATTTAGCACAAGGCTAAGTTGCTGTGTATGGTGCATTTCTCTACAAGTATGCAGTAGGAAGAGAAGAATTCAGAAAAAGGGAAAACTGTATTGGGCCTATAATACTTTGGTTTTCTGACTTCCTCCCCTGCAATGGGTTTTCTTTTTTCTAAAGTGAAAACAGAACCCATCCTTCAACTCTTGATAACCAAGGTATTTTATGTGTAATGGAGTCTCCTGCCTGCTCTCCCTGCCTTTCTATGTGAGTTGTTGCTTACAGTAAATACTGTGCATACAGTCAGGGTTGTCTAAGAACAATCTTGTCTAAGAACATCTGTGTGATATAAATATGCATATATGCATAAACACTTATCTTTTATTTGCATATATGGACATATAATCATACTTGTCTTTACAGCACAGAAATGTATTGTTCTATGCATAATGTATTGAATATTATGCATGTATTATAACATGTTTACATAAGCAGTTACTAACTTTTTCTTACCATTTTGTTTTTCTTTCCTCTGTTATGGAGAATATAGCCTTCTACTTTAATATGATAATCTGCTCTTGATGTCCATGTCATTTAAAACTAAAGCTATCTTTATATTGAATTATATTTGTGTGCAGGAAGATGGAACTACTTCACAGTTCACGTGTGATACCATATCTGATGAGAAAACAATCCCTCTCTTAGTGTTGTGATATTTAACAAATTGCATGGTGCTTTTGTGATACCTAGTAGAGAAGCTGTCAACTCATAAACTCAATTAAAAAGCCCTCAATAAGTTAAATCAATTGGCAGTGTAAACCTGGTTCCTCTAGTTTCTTTCCTCTATACTTTGTTTTATATTATGCTTATGATTTTATTAATACAACAGCTAAAGTAGCTGTTCAAATTAATTTAGTATATAATGATTGCTTGTTCTGTTTTGTTGTTTTCCAGCTCCCTCAGGCTCAAAAGGTAAAATATTTTAATCCAATCTTAGTCATTCAAAGCAGTCACCAGTCCTTCATGTTACCATGGTGGTGTGAGTGTGGTACAGCAGTGATCAGTGAAACAGTTCACTCTGGACTGGGCTGCAGGAAGGGAGCTCCCATCCAGCCCAGCTGAGGAACCTGCTGAGAGCAGCTCCTCAAATGTATGAGCTATTTTAACATGATAGGCATCTAGTAGCCTATAACTTTGAAACAACAGGGAGGCTATTTTATCAACAATTTGAAATAATAGTAAGGATTACAAAATATAAACCCACCCCATTACTCCATGTGAAACATCTCTGGATCATTTTGTCCCTGCAGAACCCGTGGTATAGCTGGTACCCTTTCACTGATCCCCACTGTATCTATCAGCACACCTCTGAACACATTCAACATTTGACTTCTCTAATAGGTTGCATAGTTTTCGTGCTCTTGCCTTTCAACCACTTCTGCATCGATATGGTATGATAGCAGAGCCACCACTGCACATCAGTGATTGTGGCAAAGTTGAAGGATTGCTTGATGCCTGTTGCATCATCCTTATGTATTTCACAAATATAATTAAAGCTTCCAGAAACTAGAAAATGTAGATGATGTTTTGTGGTGTTGGTAAAAAATATTAAAATGAAAAAAGGAATGGAATATGCTGGGAAATTGCAATACTTACTTGTCCAAGTCATTCTTATTGTTCTTGGTAACGTACCTTTAATAAGGAGACACAGCAATTAATCAGATAAACATCATTGATAAATTATGACAAAAGTTCAGTAGTTAATGAAAGCTATAGGTGAAGTGATCTTCAATGAATAGCTTTCAAAGAATGTGAGGGCCTCCATGGAAATCAGAACTTAACTCATGATTAACTAACTTTTTAGTTTAAAAAGCAAGAAATATGATATGGGAGCTTTTATTTTTATGATGCTATGTATATTCGAAATTTTCTTGTTCATGGAGCTCAGAAAATTCTATTACAAATCTGCAGCTAATGTGCTATTTTGTGACACTGGGCTGTGTCTGTAGTTTGTTCTTGTTTTGATAGTTGCAGAACATGGTACCAAAAAATGTTGCTTTTTTTTTTTTCTTCTGGAAATAGATGGTTTAAAGAAATATTTTGTTTACAGCTTCCAGGAAAAGTAGAAGGACTCAAAGAGTTGCTAGACTGGCTAACTTTGGCTTTCTCATATTCACCTGCTTGTCTAAATGTTTGTGCCAAATGCTTCTCTTAGTTTGCAGAAAGAAGAGAGAGTGAGGCTATAATGTGCTGGTTCAGAATGATACAACCAGTCAGGCTGTTTACCAGATTGTGTCATGTTATACTGTATTACCTATTCTGCTGTCCTCAATTCTGAGCTATTAAATAATATTTTGGTACAAATTACTAAAGTTCAAGGGTAGTGAAAAAGCACACAGTTTTCATAGAAGGTCAAAAATGCTGGAATTTGGAGTACTTATTCCTTGAGCAAACTAATGCAGAGCTAAAGCCACATATTGTGTAGATGCCTTCATAACTGGTGAATTGTTCTAATTGACTGTGTACTGCTTTAGTGCAGAGAAAGAGGAGAGGGGTGGGAAGGAAGGAATGGGACGGGGAGGGAGGACAGACACACGTAATTCCCAAGGGCTTTTGATAACTTCAGGCAAGAAATATTCCTTTTTATAAGCATGGCCTGACAGCTTATGAACAAAATTAGAGAATCTCTTGCTCTCTGCAAGGTGAAGGGAAGCAGCACAGCTGATGCATGCCTTTATGAATGACTTAGTCACTGGTGTACGTGTTTTGCCATATGGTGTCTGAACTTGTACTGTATTTTTGTTGGAATCTCTGTATCATCCTGCAAATGTTTTCTCTATAAACATTTCAAACAGTCATGTCTCTCTAAACATGTTCACTTTAATCTTTGAGTGATCTGAAAGAAAAATGTGGCATTTCAAGTTTACCTTTACTATTTTATATCCATTATAAATAGTTCATCATCTTGATGAAATGTGTTATGTCTTATGTGTGAAAGACTTTGGCTACAGTCTTTTCAGTGTTTAGTCAATGTTCTGTGGTGATTAGCTATTGATTTTGAAGACCTGTAGGCTCTCAACCAGCAGTTAAATAACAATTAAAACTGTGACTGTTATGCTCTCTGCTCCAAGTCAAACCGTTGCAAATTCAGAATGAGGAGTTTAAGGTGGATATATCTGTTGTACCATGATATTTGTCTTGAAAAGATCTTTGTGATATATCCTACACTTAAAATAAGAAATAATACAGAACCAAAACGAAAGCCAACAAAAAACCCCTCACCATAATTTCAGGCAATAGAGATGCTGATTTACTGTGGTTATGCAGCTCTCAGAACAAAATATATCTAGGAAGAGTTAATGTATCTGAAAGAAAGAACCACTACCAGACAAATGAAACAAATTCATTTGAATTTTACTTGTCCTCTATGTTGCTTTTCTGCATGTTTTTAGGTAACCATCCCACAGGGCTGTGAAAATAGCAGTAAAATAAACTAATAACTCAAATGTATCAATTTTCAGATTTGGTTTCCAAAATGACCTTTATCTTTGAAATGCTTAGGGAAAACAGCTTTTTGTATTCATCAAAGGGGAAAAGCTATTCTTCCTTAATAGTTAAAAGAGGTGTTTTGTTTCCTAGTAGGAAAGCTTTACTTGCTTTCTTGAGCAAACACAGCAGGAGTCAAAAGCTGTTGCTCTACTCCTGCTGTGATGTTTTGTTCTACTTTGCTTGAGTGAAGAGGTAGAAGTGAATAAATTAGGCACACAAATCAGAAACAAGTGGTGGTGTTTGGGAACATTTAGGATTTTTTTAAAATTATTATCTCTTGAATGAAATCATATTTCCTCCATATAGAAATGTTTTGATGAAATTTGTTGCCAAAAAGTTCCTGACAGCTTTCTTCTCTCTTTCTGTGTTATCCCTTAACTTCTGTAAGTAGTGCTGTGCCCTCCTTTTGTCTTGATGCTATCATCTCTCAGCTATTTGGGAGCATCATTTATCATTTCCTGCATCGTTTACCTTATACTTTGAAGAGTTGAATTAACTGTCACTGGGAATAGAAAATAGAAAATTTGCAAAACTGCTATTTCGTTGAAGTGCATGACTAGTGATTTTAGCATTTTTATAAAATGATAGTAGTTAAGTTGAATCTAATGAAGTACAAAATAATCATAAACAGTTTGGTTTAGCATTCCTTTGCATCTGTTTCCTGCTGATGAGGTGCTATTGTCTCTCAGTTTCATACTGTATATAGTGATCCATTTAGAAAACCATGTTAAAATTTTCACTTTACATGTTAATTACAATCTTAAATTTAGTTTCCAAACTTCTCTCTAACATTCCTCAACAAGCAAGCTGACTTTTCATAACGTTTTTGAGTCAGCAGTTTATGAACTCTAAGTAACTATTTTGCAATATGAGAGTTTTTCTTGGCGTTTCATTTCTGTGTGCTAAACCTGGAAATGACTCTTTAACTTAATACACCCACACAGGTTCCTGTATTGTCTCAGGCCATAATTTAAATCTGTGCCAAAATAATAGTTACCCCTTATTCCTTTAGTCTGTATAAAACACCGTTAAATTAATGAATAATACACAAATTCCAATTCTCTGCTACTTCCAGCCTGCCTCTTGTCTCTAATCAGCACATAAAAGTACAGTAGTCACAGAGGAAGACAACACCTTGTGAAGCAAGTTTATGCAGAGCGGGGAAAGGAAGAAGGTGGGGGGGTTGGGAAGGTGGCAGGGTTATAACAAAGTAGTGAAGAAAAAACCAAAAGCTTTGGCATGAAGCCCATAGTTCAAATACATCCCGAGGAACTGCTGCCTGCCCTGGGTGAAGGTTCAGCAGCAGCGTCGTGGCCACCACAGTCAGCACTGGTGCCTCGTCAGAGGGTTTGCAGTATTCCCACAGTTTCACCCCACTTTCAGCCCCTCTGAATGTAGCAGTGTTTCCCCCCTACTTTTCAATTCTTTCTTTTCACAAGGCTGTGCAGCCTGTGCCAGAAGATCTTCACTTTGTCCTCTTTCCTTACTGATGTTCCTCAAACCCTGCTTTCTTCCAAACCTACAGACCAAAGGTTCCTGTGTCATTATAGTTGCACAACCCTCCCCAGACAGTTCAGGTGCCTCCATTAACCCTGCTTAATTCTTTGATTCAGAATATTAGCTCTAATTTTAAGTCCTCCAGGTATAATGGCCATGGGGTCTTTTCTGCATTTCAGCCTGTTGGTGATTTGATTAAACAGAGCTCCTGTTGTGAGATGCTGAAAAATCAACTAGGAACACTGTAGATCCAGGGAGATTAGAATTCAAAAGAATATTATTGGCCTAGAGATTATTCTATGAGAAAATCTGGGCATTGCTGTGGTTATTTGATAGTTTCCATGAATCAGAATTGGTGGGAGATTAATCTGACTTTACATGACACTGTTTGCTGCAACAGATACCCTGTTCTGTGGAAATGCACTACAGTTATTGCAATCCCATATGAGTGCAAAAATGAAGAATATGTCAAGTGAGGGAAAAATTTGCATAAAAAAATTGTCTTACTTTGTTTTGCTAAGCATTGTTTAAATTGGGAAATGAAAACTGCATAAAATTAGCACTACAGAGCAGTCCTGCTAAGATTTTTTAATATATATCATAGACATAATAAATCCAAATTAAAAGTATTTTTTTAAGCTTCAGATCTCATATTTTCTTGGATGAATATTTATTTCATCCGGTGATATTTGATGAAAAATTTTAGAAACCCTGACACAAACTGTGGTTGTCTAAAACACAAAGTCTAAACTCTGAATGATACTAGAAAATATATGAGGTTTAGATCTCAAAATTTATTTCCTTTCTGTGATTATACTTCTAAAATCAGCAATAAAAAGTAGAATTGCCCCATCAAATCTGCCTTTTATTTAAACCAATTTGTTTATTGTTTACTTTGGTGGTGGGGGGGTTGTTTTTATTTTTTTTTATTCATAAGTAAAAATTAGGATTTGTGTATTTTTAACACATATAAAACCACCATTTCTTAGTCAACAAAAGTGAGACAGTATTGCATAATGACTTAAAACAAAGGTCAGGAGTCTAAAAAAAGGTCATGGGCTTCATTATAATAATTGCATGATATATGTAAATAGGAATAACAAGGTATTAGCAGTGATGGATATGGATGCTACTGACTCTGTGTCAGAAACTCTGGACAACCTCCTGTAAGTGTTCTTGCCTATACACCCCTTAGGAAAATGTTTCAGGGATGCATTTCAAATTCCTCTTTCTGTAAAGGAAACACCTAAGGAAATGGATATTCTTTCCTGTATATGCATTTCTGGAGTAATTCCAGAGCCTGCCTTAGTCTTTATCCTGGAATGGATGCTAGTGCTGGATGGGAGGCTAAACTTTAAGGGGCTCACTCTAAGAGCATCTTCTTTATTTGTTGTTGCTGAAAATCTGTTTGGGGTTGGTCTGAGGGGAGGGTAACCCTCTACAGCAGAAGAATTAAAAGATGTAGAAGTTAAATCTCCTTCCAGAAGGAATTTTTCTCCAATTATGAAACTATTACTGCTAGGCATTACAGGTCTGTGACTTTCTCAGAGAGTAAGTTGTTTCTTTATTCTAAACACCCAAGAGACATTTAGCCTGGGAATGCGTTTTTCCTCATTCTTGAGATTTTTTTTTTAAAGGTTTGTTATTGTTTGCTCAGCATTTTATCAAACTGAGTGTCCGTGGCCCTTGTACAGTTTTCTACCTAAAACTGTTACCACTGCATTTTTCCAATAGAGCAACTTCCTGTGGCAGATCACTGGTGCTGTTTCTTTCATTCATCATTTTAGATGATGAATGTAGTGATAACTTACCAAATCCTAGGATCTAGCTGAAATCTGTGTTTTTCTTTGGGGGTCTAGTTTTACTTTCTCTTGCCAGTGTGATCCAAAGTAGCAATTCTGAGACAAAACATACTCGTGCAAGTTGGACAAGCTACAAGAACTTATTTTTTTTGCAGTGCTATTAGATGAAAATTTGAGAAATGAATATTCCATAGCATAATTCATTCCAACTTCAAGTTGACCGCCCTCAAGCACTGAAGTACATGTATTTTTACTCTACCATGGTAATTCCATAGTTTAGAGAGCCATAGGAATAATAATAATTAAACTACTTTTGTTTATTTGAGGGTATCTTTCCAGACTTGAAGGAATAAGAAACGTCTGAGAGACCGTGCAGTTCAATAGTCTCCCATGTGCATGAATCCACACAGATTTAATATTTCACTGATCAGAATTCCCATGAATTCTTATTTAATTAATTTGAAATTTTTGTAGGTTTATTATCCAGTCAAACACTGTCAAATAATTGGCATTTTGAAGCTAATGTTGCCTTGTATTTTTCTTGTAATGATGGTTCTTCGTAAATGGTGGCAGATATCTTCTTAAATATTCTCTCACCTGACAAAAGAGGTCTACTACTTTGACTCATGATGTAAAAGAGGTGGGAATAGCTCCTACTAAGGGCAAAAAAGAAAGAAAATGAAAATATGAGTGGAAGCTAAGCTTAGAGAAGATTAAATTGAGGTTTGTTTTGTTGTTTTTCATTTATTAATAAACACTAGAAGAAGTTATGTTATTGTGAATTGATGTTTCTAGTAGATGAAATTTGTAGTGTCCTCAAATGTAGAAATAAATCAGAAATGAACAGTTCAGCAGAAAGGTAGAGAATCAAATAATATCTGAAATGACTGGTGAAATAACAGGGGCTGCAATATGAAAACTTTATTGTAGACTGGCAGTACTAAAAAAGATGCTCATTCAGTGTAGAGATGAGTCCTTTTTTTCCAGTTTTTTGAGGAGAAACTTGAATATGAAAAAATACCCCACTGCAAAGGAGTTGTGCTTGTGCATACGTGGTTTGCCTCAGTTCAGAGGTTCCCGTGCGTGCTGTGTCTGCCACGGGAGGGTCTGTAGTGAGAGGTGTTCACACTGTTTTCACCTCACTGTGGAGAATTTATTCAGGCTGAAACCCCTGGTGTAGACAGCAGAAGCCACTCAAGTCTCACACACTGCTGGGGACTCCCAGACACATCCCTGCTCCTTTCCTGCCTGAGGAAGTAGGCAGCCCAATACTGGTCACCGGGTTAGTCTGACCAGTAGGATAGTGAAGACTGATGAGGTAGGAAAAAAAAAAATCCTTAAAAATATTTCCTCTAAGAAATGTTTGACTACAGTGCTTTTTTTCCCCCCAAGCTTACAAAATTCTTTTCTATGACTTTGTGGTGTCCAATTGATAAGTTTGGGAATCATAACGAATGTTTACATTTTCTTTTTGAGAAAAAGCATTCAGTCATTCAGAGACTTTATCATTATTTACTGTTTGTGATAGTTAACATTTTTCATTGTGTTAACTTCTAATTAAATGATGATTAAAATAAAAATCCTAGCCAGTCCTGAGGATATCAGTGTTTGCTCTGAATATAACTAATATGAACTGAAGCTTTATCAGTGATTAGAGCATATATTACTGGTTTGAGGTTTTTTCCTCTGTATCACTAAATTTTTCATACACTTGCATGACCTGTTAGAACTCTGCTACGTGTAAGAAATTGTCAGTCTTGAAAAGCAACAATGCAAAATACCTAGATCATGACTTCCTTTGGATTTTTTTAATGGACTCTAGCATTAATTGTCTTAGCAGAAATACCCAGTGGCTAACATTCTACTGTTTCAAAGTATTTCTGCCAAAATGTCATTGCCCAGGGAATCAAGCTCCTCCCCAGCAGATAATTCTTCACTATCTAACAGTTTTTGTGAAGCAAATGCTGCAGCTTGAGTTGGTGACTCAGTAAAACACTGCAAATTCGAGTCATTACTCAACTAGTTATTTGCTGACTCCACTTATGGTAGTGGCCAACAACCTGTTCATCTGCCAAACTAACAAAAAATCAGACAGGCTGGATTATACAATTGCAATTCTGTAGAAGTGATTGCAGCAGCCAACTCTAGTTGGTGCTTGTAGATATCTCTCATAATTACAGGGCAATCACTCTTGCATGCCCCCACAATTAGTTTTGAGAGTTAGTGAGCTGTTCTTTTAGAATTTCCAAGGAGCTCTAGTCTGTGTTTTTTTTTTTCTCTATTTAAAGAATTTCAAATACCCTAAAATTCTACTGACAGTCCCTTGGCTGCATCCTATCCATTAAATTGTTTCGAGTGATCTCTTGAGAGTGAGTGGACTCATAAAGTAATACTGTTCTGATACTTGACAAATACATGATGTCAGAGAAGAACAACCCTGGGCAATCATATAAAATCTCTAAATGCTCCAAAATATCACCCCATAATCAGCAGAATGCTTTTTCATTCCCTGGTGTGTGTGAGTTTGGGACTATTGACTGTGATACCCCAGAAGGCTTCTCTCCATACTAATCATGTCGGTGTGCTTGACTGTACTACTCTGGCCAAGGAGAGTCAATTCTTACAGTAATTTGGCAACATTTGAGTTTCAAGTCCAACCATTGAACTCCCAATGTTTTGTCAAGTTTTTGATTTTGCGGTTTTTTTTGCTTAGTAACTTACTATTATTCCCTAATAGATCAAGTATTATATTGGGGCTGGAAATATCTCTTCTTATTACCAAGGAAAACAAAACAAAAAAAAAAAAAAGGAAACACAATCATAAGTTGGTTCCATCTCATATCCCTAGTGATTCCTTATTGGATGTAAACTTTCTTGACTCAACCCCATTTGTGTTCCTGTCTGATGTCTGCAAACATTCCTTCTCACCATAAAATAGTGCCCTGCTTCAACAACTATACTTATTTGGGAAACTGAAATCCTGGTGAAGTAGATTGGGAGCTGCAAGTCAAGAAATTTTCTAGATTTTATTTGTCTCATTTGTTCTTGTGAAATATGCTTCATGAGCTATCTTTATCATTAAAAATTACTTGTTTCCTGAAAATATGGGGAGCTAATAGCTGTTGCTTTGTTACAACAAAACCTTGTAAACAGTTAAAAAAAATTGCAAAAAAAAAAAAAGTATTAGAAATTCTACCTGTAGAAATTCTACCTGAGAACAGAAAGTGTGATACTGATGTAGGAGTAGTAGGAGAATATCACAGTTGCAGTTGGGCATGACTGTCACCTATAGTATTTCTCAGGATGTTCTTCTCTATGGCCGTGTCCTTTTGGCTAAACTTTGTGTTCTACGAAATCTCCACTTAACATTATAACTGTGTCATATTTTTAAGTGTTGGATAAGCCTCTTCAAACATCTGTCCCTAGAAACTGAAAGAGTTTAACAGTAACTCTCAGCCTCCTGCTTGAGTTGTCTTTCATATGTAGATGGTGAAGATCTACAGGCACACACAGGAGTGCTTGTCCTGGGCATGCACTTAGTCTGTGCCTTAGGGCAGAGATTTAGTCTGCCCAGAGGGCATGAAGAGAGATAGTCTGAGCACTATCACTCTCCTTTGGCCAATGATAAGCATTCTACATGTTTCTCTTGAGTGGAACCAAGGTCAGAAGATCTCTTTTCTCCCGAAATTGAAGAAATACGTTGAAACCTGATGTGCAGAATCAGCTAATGCTTCATGCCACCTCTGTCCAGTGAACTGAAACCGGATGGAGCAGAGATGCTCCCGGGATCCTCACTGGCTGTCATCCTTTCTGCCGCTGTGTTGGCTGATGAGATCTCAGCCTGGACCCGAACAAAGTGCGTGCAACTCATGACCTCTTGTTCTTTGTTGCGAGAAAACAGCCTGAGGCAATTTTGGCAGAGCTGCCACTGGGAAAGATGTAGAACAGACCTCCAGCTGCTTTGCTACCGCACATGCTGCTTCCACAATCCACATTTCAGCCCCTTCTCTCTCATGGGAGGCTGCAGTAGGAATGAAGATGAGGCATCTTTCCTGTCAGTGGAGGTGGTGGGATGGTTAGAGCTGGTACAGTTCAGATGGGGCCGGGGCTGGGCTGGGCTGCACTGACTGCAACTTTAACTATGTAAGTGTCATTTGGAGAAATTGCTTTGTCTCATTTCAAATGAAAAAAAAATGTAATTGAAAAATGCAATCACATGTCTGTAATTGTTCCGTATTTCTTAGAGATAGTATTTCTTTTTCAAATGTAGCTTGCTGATGATCAGGGATTGGTGTTGATGACAACTGTTGCCATGCCAGTATTTAGTAAGCAAAATGAGACTGTAAGTATTCAGACTATTACTGTCATGTGACAATGACGTGACTGCAATGAAGTTGCTTTCAGGGACTTAATAAGATTTTAGCCAACTCTAAAAATTTTCTTCTCTTCTTATTTTGTCTGCAGTTAGTATCCCTTTATTAGCATAAAAATGTGGAAAAATAATCCCAAATAACTATACTCTAGAAACCATAGTAAAATGGTGAAACTATGTCTAAGAGAAAAATCTCAGATGACACTAGGCCTTTGGGTTTTCTTACTTCTGTATTGCTTTTTTACAGAAAATAATCTATATAATTTTCAGCTTTGCACTGATATAACACTAAATTTATTTAGATTATGTTTATGTCTATTTATCTTTAATAATTTAACAGATTATTAAAGAAAGTTAAGTGTACTTTCCCCTTAATGCTTCATCTTTCTCTTTTGTTTATGAAATGGCAGGAGATATTGGGAAAGAAGGGAGCAACATTTTTAACAGTAGTTTTAAATTGAAAACCTGTTTTGCATGTGAAAATTTTCTGTTGAAGGACTTGCTCTCAAAAGCTTGCATGCCTTTTCTATGTGAATTGCAGATAAAGTAGAAAGGAGCAATATTATTGATTAAATTACTGCTTGATTGGCTGAGTTCCCCACTTTTTAAATAATTTGTCTGTAATCTCTTAACTTCTGCAGTGTAGCTGTGAGGTGAAATAAGTGGTGAGAATGTTTATTATTACTGTGGTTCTGAGTACATATTTTATTGTTCTTTTCAGAGGTCTAAAGGGATTCTTCTGGGAGTAGTTGGCACAGATGTTCCAGTTAAAGAGCTTTTAAAAACCATTCCAAAATACAAGGTAATACACAAATGATGAGATATCATTTATACTCTGTATAATACCCAAAATATAACATAATTTATTTCATATGTTGATACTGTTTGCAGTGATGTAGCTCCATTATTTCATTCATTTTCCTCAGGAACTGTAGTTCTGTAATGTCTGAGTTCAAATGCAGTTTTTAGCACCAAAATTAATATATGGCTTGATCTTCACATTTTTGGGATCAATGTGCTCTAGAAGGTAATATTAAGTATTGTCTGTAATAAAATCAGTGAAATTATTCAACCACACAATCCAGCCAGAATACCATGCAAAATAAGCAGAAATTCAGGCTGCAAAATTCTGTAACTTTTTATGAGAACCTATCCTTAACCTAGCTTTAGGCTTCCTGTTTGTGTGTAGTAATTCCTGTCCAAATTCTGTGACTCCTGGAGTTAAAGCAAGTGGCACATTGTAGGAACTTAAACAAGTTCCTTCCTAACCAGACAAGTGGTTCCTTCTCTCCTCCCCAGTATTTGTTAGGTATTTCCCTCTACTTAGTTTTCCAAAGTCAGAGACAACTTTACTATAAAATTCTTAAAAATTAATTATAATATCTCTTTTGAAATGTGTTTAACTCAGTAAAAATAAACTTCAGGCAAACACAAAGATATAATTACTTTTCATTTAAATTCGATGCAATACATTAGTATGTCACTACTTCTCTATGTCTGAAATGTTTTACTATGGTGCTCTTTTATTCACAAGTGAAAATTAAATTAATGTTTTCCACTTAATTCCTAGTGGATTTTTTTTACATGACAAACAAGCATGTAACATAATACTGCAGACAGCCTTTTTAAAGAGTGCAGATATTGGAATAGCTGCTTTTTGACATGCATGCATACTGAGCATAAATTTGTATATCATACTTCCCTCTAAATTGGCTGCCGTGCTCTCATTTACTGATTTCTAAGAGGGTGAAGGAAGAAGCTGACTTGTGACTACCTTTGAATATTGTCACATGTGTTTGTAGATAATTCTAGTTAGGACAAAAAAATTCCTCATATCAATTTTAATTCTAATTTGAATACATTAGCAATTACCAAATTATTTTCTGATTAATATGCAGTAACTAAAAAATCTAAATGAAATGAGAATTTGATTAAAATAATGCATAAAATAGTGGCAATAGTGTTGATAAGGTGTACTGGAGTAATTTCCTGTGACCTGGATCCCACGAGGCCAGGTGCTATGCAAACAGAACAGAAAGGCTGTCGCAGCTGGAAAAAAGTTGGACACTATGGGAAGAGGCAGCAGATGAGTGCACACTGATATCAGAACACAGGGACAGAGACATTGCTGGTCAGGATCAACAACAGGGAACGATCTCAGTGCACTGACCAACAAAGTTTGGTAACAGCAACTTATATGTTTGTGTGCAGAAATACTGCATCAGTAAAAGGTAGAAGAGAAGGGAGCAAAATGTGCCCCTTTGCAAAATTGGAAGCAATGGAAACAATCTTTGGAGCAGCCTTCTAATGAGCTATGGGAAGAGCAAGTTTTCATTTGTAATGAGAAGGAAGCACAGTGTTGTGGTACCTGCAGAAATAAAAACTTGGCTGTTCGTGACTGGGTAGGAAAAAAATAAATCACAGTGACGTTATTCCTAAGTTATCTCTAAGATCTGGACATAGTCTGAATGCAAGAACTAGAGAGAGTGGGAGGCCTGAATAACAGGTATTGCAACAGAGTTAGTAATTCAGAAAAGGAAAAATTTTTTAAGAAATGGGCTTCTGTGAAAGCAATATGAGATCCTCTTGCTGAATATTAAACTTTTTATTTGAAGGTACATTTTATACTGCAGGAGGTACTGCAAGTGAGGATTATTACAGGAGGCACCAATATCATGCAGTACAGTTAGATTAGTGAAATCACTTGAGTTACAACTTCCAGTCTCACATACCATAAACAAAGACTGCAAGGGCAAGAGCATAATCACCCCTGGGACCCATTCCTGTAGAGGCAACACACGAAATAAAATTCACACAGGGATATAAAATGATTGCTTAGAAATAGAGTTCTGCTGACCTGGAATTCTCTCGGCTTCGATGAGGGGGATTTTATGCCAGAGAAGATGGGTAACAGCAACAAGCTATTTTCAGCAGTTGTTATCTAGACTAAACTTCCCCAGATGTCAGTGGCAGTTTCTCTTGAATAAGATGGGGTTGAATTTAGTAATACAGGACTTCCATGTGGCATTTTACAGCAGTTAGAAATTTTTTTTGTCTCTGAATCTGCAATTTAGAGACAGAGTTCAAGGTTTAAAAAGGCAATGCTGCTGTAAGTGGTAGTATCTCTCAAACCAAAGCATTTTAAGTGCAGAGACTGTGTAATTTCACATATTGCCCAGAACACAATAAAATACTGCCCTTGGAGTCTGGGTACTTTTTCCTGTGAATTATACCACCCACATTTGTTTCCTTACCTGACTTCCATTGCCTGGATGTCATTCTGCAGTTAGAAACACAGACAATTATACTTGAGATCTGCTATTTAGCCAACAGCTTATTCCCTTGTCATACTATAATAGGTAAAATATGTCCACTGTTATTATTTTGGTTATCCCCCCCTTATGAAGAGACGCCAAGAACATATCACCTTCTATTACTTTCACTGAAGTTTATTGCTTTAGGAAAACCGCTAATTTATGAAACAATCTTCTATATGGCAGATAGAGTCGACCATATACAATTATTCACACAGAGACACTATAAATCAACCTGGTATGCTTTCCCTGTGACCTCGCCACAATATCGTACTCTGGTTTATACTTCCAGAGAATTACAGAAGCTGCTAGGCTTGCTCTCCTTTTTGCCCCTTCAAAATGATTCTGACTTGTCAGCCTTGCCCACATTGCTTCATGTTAGACAAATTCCTAAGGACCCACTTCAGCAAAGCGTTTAAGAATGCACTCAAGTTAAATAGAAAGGTTTTTAATAGTGAGAATTTTAAAGTAAACATCAAAGCAAGATAGTTCTGGAATTTTGAGTTTGATTTTTATTTTGGTTTTTTTTTTTTGTTATTAATAGCCCAGTGCATTAGGTTGCTTAAAAAAAATGGCATGTTGTATTATGTTACTTCAGAATTAAAAAAAAAACAGGTGAGAAAGGATAGTGAGATGTGCTCTGCATGGCAAAAGTTACCTAGTGAAAGTGCAGAAAGAGTCTACATTAACAGCAAGTTTATGGTAAGAAGGGGTGTTTGAATGACCACATGAATGATTTGAAGGTATATTTATTGCATTCAGTGGATGCAATCAACTGTGTAATAGGCATATTGTTAAAAAGACTAGTATTGTTATTTAAGTAAGTACAGTGCTAAATTTGATTACCTATACTGCTAGACCTTATAAAGTGTTTCATTGCCCTCAAATAATCTCCAGTTCCATTTAGTACAAATATGTAAAGTTAGAGGAGTTTCTTTAGTAGAAATATGCTTTCTGTGGCTGCAGATGAACTGGAATTAACAGAGAGCCTATAAGATTGGAAAATGTAAATATCACATATGACAGGTCACTGCTTGCTTACTATAGCTGTGTATTCATTATCTTTGATTTAAATGGTTCTTAAACAACAGCTGTTGAACAGGTGAAGTGAGCTGTGCCTCACCACTCCTGGGAATAGCTGAATTTACTGAATTCCTGTACCTCTGTGCTTGGGCACATGCTATGGTGTGTGTCCCAGGCTGTGGCATCTCGTACATATATGTAATATATAATCCATTGTAACACAACAAGGGTTACACAACACGGAAACAAGTGCCCTGCATAGGAGAGTGTTTGTGACATTTTAAAATTGTGCTACATGCTGAATTCATTTCAAGGTCACATCCTCATTTTCACAAAATGTCAAGGATCTTTGCCTATGTTGTAATAAAACACTGTGTGGATAAGGCTTATGAGTTGCTAATTAGTATTTCTTTCTCATTTACTTTTACAGTTAGGTATTCATGGATATGCTTTTGCAATTACAAACAATGGATATATTTTGACTCATCCAGAACTTAGGCCTTTGGTAAGAATGCTATTTATTGATCTATTATATTTTGCTATATGTGTTGCATTTGGTTTTTTCTTAGTGTAATAGTGTAATATACATGAAAAAAATTAAATACAGTAGACCAGTTACTTTATATGGCTTTATAACACATTATAGTTCTTGGTAAATTTACATCTGGAGACAAAGGTTAGCATGAAAAAACCCAGGGAAAATAAATATACAAGTTGCTTCTGCAGAAGATGCAGACCTCCATTACTGCAAAATAGCAAAGCCAAAAATTGCTATAATTATGTTCATTTTACAGTGAAATGGAATGTTGGAATGCTCCAGCACTGTGTAATAACCCCAATTTGTCATGCTAAAGTGTTAAAGTTAATTTAATATATGTGCAGAAATGTCACTAAAGCATATTTTTAAGCAAAATAGGAGCACTAGAGATTTTTGTACTAAAAGAGAAATAGCAGCAAATTTTACCTTTAGTTTCCCTTATCATCTTGTTTGCATTAATCACGGAAAGAAAAATAAAGTGCCTGTTATGCAAATGTTTATCAACTTGACGCCCCAGAGAACTGGTACATTCCTGGTTGCATCATTGTTTAGGAACAGCACTTGCAAGTGTTCCATCACTATCAACTCCCAGCGAAGCCTTGGTATTAATAGTTCCACTGCTGTATCCACATGGCTGCCATATGTATTTCTCTTGCAGGCATTTCAAGTAATGTCTGATTTCAACGATATTTTAGTGGAAAACAAACATCAACTGGGTGGATAATGTAATATGAAAATTAAATTAATGAAAAGCATGATTTATTAAGTCATTAACACATCTGATGTTTTCCTCCAGCGAAAGAATTTGTCTTTCTAAGATTTGGACTAGGGATTACACACTTAATTAACATTTGTATTTGCACTTATTGTTTCCCCATTTATTTTTTAACTGGAATAGAGCTTATGAAAAGTGGAACAGGGAAACTTCAGTAGGTGAATGGAAAAGTATTTTCAGAGTAACTTGACCGTAAAATGGACAGACAACCTAATGGCAAAGCAGACCATAGTATCTTGGAAGCAATCTTAAAATAAATGATTTAATTGTCATTTTTCTTCCAAGAATATCACCCGTGATTCTGGATGGTAGATTTTTTTTTACAACTGTGGAAAGGAGGACAATACCTGTAGAGAATTTGGCAAATTACTGACCAATAAACAATACAATTCTCAGAAATGGCTCTTGCAAATTATCCCATTGGCTTTTTCACCGTTTGGTGGAGTCACTAAATCTACATATCCAGATATAGACAACTCAGACCCCAGTCCAATTAACATGCTCCAGAGACTGTTCATCTCTACACTCCCCACAGGTGATTTGTCATGATGATAAATTTATATCTTCTTGTTTTATGGAAATTAGGACCTCTGCTACCCAAATATATAAATATTAGGGAGTGAAAAACTTCCAGCTTCTATAGAAGCAGTTTACTTTAAGGAAGGCAGAAAACTAAATCGATATGTAACCATTTCACCCCTCAGTAAAATGAGTTTTGTTACCATGAGATTTTACATATTGAGAAGTGCGTATGTGTAGGTTTTATGAGATTAATTCAGCATACCTGGACACGTCTAGTCCAGAATCTCATTTCCATGATTAGTTCCTGAGGAAGATGTAGGAACTAAGAGGATGTGGAGAATCTCTTTTTCAGTGTAAAATCTCAGCAGTCAGTGTAACTGTTAAGAGTTTCAGTAGGTTTCTCCTCATAAACCTTTGATTCTGACATTTTAACATTTCGACTTATTATAGTGGATACTTCCGTTACCCATACTAACATATTCATTTTTGTCAGTCAGCTTGACTTCTCATAGTAGTAATTTTTCATATTCTAACCATTCTTTGCACAGTTTTTATTTTTAATTTGATTTTTAAATTTCATTAGAAGTATTTCTTATATTATGAATAGGGAAAGCAGAAGTTCCTGATCTATCTTTTCTTTTCCATTTCTTACTTTGTGTAGTGATTTGTGGTTGTTATCTCACTGAATCTGCTCGTCACAATAAGAAACCAATATTTTCAGTCTTGCTGTAATGTTTTTCTACTTGTATTTTTCTGCATTGCAGTATTTTGTTGTCGTGTTTTCTGTATTTTTCTGACCTCTTGTTTGTCCATTTCTCCACATTCTTTCCTTTTCTGACTGAGATTGCCTTTTGAGCTTTATTTGGTAACCATAGCAGAGGCGAGGCAGCAATAGGGGCTGCACAAAACCTTAGAGCACTTGGATTATATGTAAAGATTTTTAATGCCCCTTCAGGTCTCTTCTGCTGTATCTTCACTGCTTTGTTTCCTCAGCTAATTTGTCGAAAGTGACTTTTTGTGTAATGTTATCTCACATCCAACTGCACCATAGATACAAACTAAAAATTGCTTAAGAGAACCAAAGTTATGGGCACACTGACTAGATCTACATCTTGACTGTCATAACGTTCTATATATTTTCCTACATTTTGCTAATTGAAAATATGTATTAGACTTTTTATAGTCATTCAGCTCAGTGGTCAAAATGCTGAAATAAGTGTTGAGATTTAATGTAAACTTTAGTAGTAAATTCTCTTTTTTTTGTTGCTATTGTGCGGGAAATACCAGTGTGAGGAGTTGTTGTCTTCAAAATGTCTACCTGTTGCAATGAAAAGTGTGACAGGGGATTGGTTTTAGTTTATGATTGACCACTACCATCAGACTATTTTTTTCTTATCTCTGTCTGTATTAAAATCCACGGGCTTTTTAATATCCTATTCCAAATTGGATATATATGCATGGGATCTTATAGCATTCCCCAGTTTTCGTAATACAAAGATCATGACCTGGTCTTAATTCCTAAAAATGCTTTTGAAATTTCAGGTATCACAGGTACATTTGACATTTCATGTTTGCAAGCCATATTTGAAAGCTCCCTATTCACAAGTTAGTTCTTTCAGAATTATTAGTATTTATTCATTATAGAATAGATATTTTAAAAACCAGATGGTAATGAAATCCAGGAGCAGTGGATAGCTTAGGCTGACAGAGGGGGTGTTACCCTCTCCCTTATTTTTATTATGTTTTAATGAAGCAAAAGGTGATTTGCTATTACTATCCCTCACCCCAGCGTACATCTTGAAGGCACTTATTTCATTACCTTATACAACCATACCTTTTAAAATCAAAATGTTGGGCAGTAGCCCATAAGCTGTCAGCTAGAGGAACTCATTGTGATATATTCATGGTCTGTTCATTTTTTGGAAGAGTCATTTTTACCTCTGGATTCTGTCAGTAGTAGGTAATGAGAGTCTTCTGTTGACTTCAGTGGAGTTTTTGAGAGTGAAGTGATTGCTGGCCTGGGTCCTTAGTTTAATATTGCAGGCCAAATCCTGATACCATTGTAACTAATGACAAAACATCTCATGAAATTTGTGACAATAAGTGTGTGAAAATAGGCATGTAGGTCTGAAATTAGATAGTTCCCTAAAGATATTACCTAAAATTATTTGTATGTCTTAGAGTTATGTTCAAGTGTAATTGATTAGTGACTTGGTCCACACTGGTTTATACTTCTATTATATTTTCCTACAGTGCTATAAAACTAGAATATTACTGGACTCTCAAGTTCCTAACCCCAGTGGCTATATCTGTTACTTCTGAAGCTGATGTACTTGTTTTTTAAGGAATTGCCTTCTGAAACACAAAGCAGAGAGGCAGGATAGCAAACAGCAAGGAGTGCTTCCTCTGGCACCGGATTTTTATCTAACACTGACCAAGTACATGGAATCACTAAGCTGGCTGTATTATCTTAGCGATTATCCTCTTGGATTTATATTTAAAAAGGCTTTTCTTGGAAATTTCCTCTCTTGTTTCTCCTGCTGTTTTGGGGGTTTGTTTGTTTGTTTTGGTTTTTTTTGAATAAGCTTGGCTTTTGGCGAGGTTGGGTGCCCGCGGGCAGCTGGCGGGAGGGATCGCAGGAGGGAGAGGAACGTGCAGAGTACTCGCAGAGGTTGTGACTGTCGCTGGAGCAGCCCCCAGACCTTTCCCATGAAGTGTCGGAGTGCCCGCTGACCTCACAAAAGCTCTGATTTTGTCTCCGTTCCGCCCGTGTCCCTCGTCCCCCGCCGCGGCCCGGCACAGGCTGCACTGCGGGGCCGGCCCAGGCGGTGGCGCTCCAGCTCCGCCGAGGGGCGCGGGGGGAGCGGGACGAGCTGCGGTGACACAGCCCGGGAACCCATCCCGGCTGGAATCGCGGTGGAAAATTGCCGTGGGCATCCCTCGGCTGTGTTTCAAAGCCTTTTTGCTTTCTTTCTCTCTCTCTCCTTTTTTTTTTTTTTTTTTCCCCCCAATCATGTATCACGAGAGTACGCTTTGCACGTCCTCGGGTATTACACCCTAAGTCGCCTTTCCTAGCAGGAGTACTCCAGTGGGAACTCCAAAAACTATAGCCGATGCTAATAACATTTTTTTTTTTTTTTTTTTTTTTTACTGTGGCTGCATCAGAATGCTCCAATCTGCTGAATTTGACGAAAAGTCTATACTTTTACAGCGTAGTGTTTTATTTTCCACGTGAGAATATTTTCAGTTCTTTGATGCAATGTTGAAAACCACAATTTACTGTTAAAAAAAAAAAATGTTTGGGAGTTCAAAAACGAATTTTGAGATTTTCAAGGCAGTAACTTGGTTTCTGAGGCTCCCTTACCCATATTGAAATGTAGACACGAGGACACAGGTTTTCTTCAGCAGCGATTATGGCAGATTGAATCACCTGCTTTTCAGTAGCCTCTTAACACTTGCAGTGCGTCAGGTGTTACACCGTTAAATTTTAAAATGTAAAATATGTCATCACGATGTTACAGTTTGCCAAAGAAATTAATTTACTGGATGTAAAGGAAAGAGTAAGGAACAAATATTTTTTATGTCCAGTTAATAACAAGCGCCACATTAATTGTAGCTGCTTGCTCGTTGCTGCAACTGTCACTGTGCAGTCTGTTAAAGGCTGGTGCCAGAGGAGAGCTGCTTTCTCAGGAAAGTGTAGTGGGATTACAGAGAAATTAAGGAATGTCACTGGAAGATTGGTGTCTGCCACAGTCACAGATTGCCACCGCTCTGAACCTTGTCTGGTGTCAGGGGTTTGTACTGTTGCCTCTCTGTCCCAATGTTTGCATGGCTTTCAATGAATAATAGCAAGATTGCTCCTAGGTTTTATGAAGCCCGTGGCTTTTTTGATTCATGGTTAGCAATGGGATTTGTATTTTTGTTCAGGGAGTGGAAGAGGGATTTTTTTTCAGTAATTGCTAGGTTCATTTAGGGTAGAATACTCGAAGTTCCTGAACAAGGACTTTGAGTCCCTTAATTAAAGAAAATACGCATTTGAAGACAAATGCATATGTTCTTGAATCAAATTGCATCTATTATTCAGATTCTACCATTTTTTTAAAATAAAACTAAGATTAAAAACAGGTTTTGATTTATGAATTAATCCAATAACATCCTTGATTATTAAGGATTTTGTAACACTTCTAAGTTTAAATCAAAATCTTCTGAGAAGATGGAGGCATATATTCTTAATCTCAGTATAAACTCTGGAAGGCTTGTAATGGGGGTTTATGAATGGCTATATGTGAATGCTCTGCTTTTCACTGTAAATGAATTCAATTGATACATTGCTTTCTATACAATGATGCATATCTTTAATTTGATCAGTCTTAGGGAAAGTTACACATAGAAATCAAAGCCCATGCATAATATCACAATGCCCTCACCAAAATATGTTGGTAGTTTAGCTGCCTAAGTTACCATTTTAAAATTTGAATGTGGACTGTCACAATATATTATATTAAGCTACAGGACCTGGAATATCTGAAGATTGCTAGATCAGTATTAAGTCTTTTGTAGCTGCAAATTCTGGGAAAATTTGTTTCTCCTAATATAGAAAAACAGAGAAATCCAAGTCTCAGGGGGAACATTAATGCCCCACTTAAGCAGTGTTAGCCTTTCATAAGCAGCAAATCTCATTTCTCTCTGGGGAGTCCCGCCTGGAACGTAAGATAACCTACACTTACCCTTGCTTTATTCAGCGACTCCATAAAACTCTACAGCTGTAGCTGACAGCAGAATATTTAAATGATTTGAACAGTGTAAATGCCTCGCGTTCATTTAAATAACTGAAGAATTCAATCACTTGAATGCCAATGATTATTCCTATTGGAGTTTACATTTCAAAAAAAGACAGCCCATCTGAATCCCTGTGAGAGCATTAAATTGCTATCTAATTAGAAGTGCAAAATTACATATATTTAAAAGATAATTAAAGGTTTGAAGGCTGTTGAATAACTGGTTGTACATATAAATGAATCACTGAAAATTTGTTAGCAATATGTGAAGCTTTCTTTTATTCTTTGCTTTCAGCTTTGAAGTTAGGTATAACCGAGCTCAGGGGTTTAAGTCTGGTAGTATTAAGATAAAGGCAGATGTTTTTAATTATTTCTACTCAAACCCCAAATAATTATAAGCAGCTGCCAATTTTACATAATCCCAAATGACAAATCCTGAGAATGCAAATAAAATCCCAAATAGAGGGGTTGTTTTCTTCAGGGGAGTAAATCACATACATGTCCCGTCGCTGATCAACTGCAGTCCACCTGAGAACGGGTGCTCAGCCCGTGTGCTCTTTGGCCAGGCTCAAGGTGTGTGACTTAAAGCTGGTTTTTGTCTTGACTTTTACCTCACCCTGTATATTTCCCTATTGCTCTATCATTTCAATCACTACTGCACCATTTGAAATGCAAACACATTATGAGTGTAAATAGGCATAAAATAGGCACGAGTGTATGGCATAAAAACTATTTTCTTCTATTGCTTCACTAGAGGGTTCTCCTGTGTACATGGCAGATCTAATTGTTCCTGCTTTTTCTCTGTCTGGAAACTTAGAATTCCATTATTCTCTTTTCCCTAGCAAACGACCCGGCTCCTGCTGTCAGCAGTATTTCTGCAAATTTTATAGTGTGGCAGTTTTTCACAACCATCTGACATGAAAAATCAGTCCAAAATAACTGGTTTTTACTACCAACCATAACCTAGGAACTTCTGGATTAACATCTTACATAATAGGCTGGTCATGAAAAATCTGCCTTTGGAAAGGGAAGTTGTTCTTCCTATTTTCCAAAGAGAATCAAAATGTCACCTTTTTTAATATTAAAATAAAGAAGTCTGTGTAGAAAACTACGTCGTTTTTTCACCGAACACCTGTGAGTGTTCTACAGATTCGAGGTTAAATGCAGATCAATAAGAGATCTTCTGAGGTTGCAAACTGGATGGAAATCATGAAGTAAAAGTATCACAAATGACAAATCAGGATCTTGCAAGCAGGAAAGAAGTATTTGGAATGAAATAAAGAGCCAAGCAGCAGTGATTTAAGTTGATATAGGATGCAGCTTCACATGTATCCCCAGGCAGAATGGTTTGGAGCTATGCAGCACATGGTGAATGAAAGCTCTGTCACTGTGAGTGATGTCATATAAACAGGTGAAGCAGTGCAGGGAACTTTTCACAACTTTGTTGTTTTTTTGGAGGGCTTTTTTGTTTGTTTTTTAGGGGATTGGCTTTTGGTTTGTTTGTTTGTTTGTTTTTATTTGAGTGAATCAGTCTATTGAAGTCATCTCTTCCTCAGTCTTCTCGTGACATAATGACAGTGTATTCCATCTCTGCCTCTTTATTTAAAACTATATAGAAAAGTGTGTAATTTTAGATAGTTATGCTTTTCTTCTGATATTTGTTCATTCAAGCTTTCCTATCAAACTTTGTAGACAAGAATACCTTTACAGGATTGCTTAATGCAAGTTGCAGTTATACATACAATTGTTTTGTGTGTTTTATTATGTCGAATTGAAGCTATATTAGTGTGTTCAAGTTTGTCTTCTCTAAACAAACAAAACAGGATCATTCTCAAATCCTGTTGATATTAATACATAACCAAATTTTGAAGTACCGATTCAAAAATATGAAGCTTCATCCAATGATGCTTTGTTTTAAAATTGGAGAAGTTTTTTCATTACCTCATACCTTACTTTTACACATATTAGTAGTTTGTCAAGAAAGAGCTATCCCTTGAAATTATTTTATCTCCTTGGGTTTTGGTTGTTGTTTAGTAGATGCTTTCTTACTATATTTTCTTACAGATGATTCCACATATGTGGCTAAGAAAGTTCACTAAAATCTAGTGGTGCTTCCAAGACTGCTATCACAGCAACTTACTCTCTCCTGTATCCCCATTATCCATATGGAGCACGTCTAAGAAATTCCGATCACCTTAGACCCAAGACTTGCAGCTGTTAAGATGTAGTTTGCTCTCTCCATGATCAGATTGCTACACTCTGACTTTATAAACACGTGGCTGGTCATATTCAATGCAGATGGTTTGGGACTGCTTGTGTTAAAAAAAAAATAAAATCAAAGCAAAGCGTTTAATAATGGCACATGTAAATGGTTGTATATGGGGTGGTGAAAAAATGTGATTCAGTCCTCAAGCAGTACATGTCACATGTTGTTTGAATCATCCAGTGCTATAAGAGTTTGGCCCAGCCTCAAATAAAAGATACTGAGTAAGATAAAGCTCATTCTAATCACAAAATCAAATCCTGTGCTCTTTTCCCAAACAACAGTGAGTTGGAGCCATCACGTAGTTTTGGGCAGACTAAAAGATTCTTCTGTTGCAGACAGATATTTAACATTTTTCAGTTGGTTTTTTTCCTCACTACTACTAGTAGAGTTAACTACTATATAATATCACCACACATTTTATACTAGTCCAAGTAGATTAACAGTACACATTTTAAATCTATCTCTTTTTCTCATGCACTTAAATCATAGTAATTTGATAGAATTCCTAGTTTGCATCTTTCCCAGGGGGTCCCTTAATGATTTGTTTCAATGCTTTATAGTAATCTTGCAGATGGGTTTGGCTTCAGCTTTCAATCAGTATTTTATACTTCACTCAGGAGCCTTAGAGATAAAAATTAGATTGGGTTTGCTACCAGACAAGAAGATATAACTGAATGCTATTTTTAAAAGCTGAGGAATTGCTTCTGTGTCCATGAATAAATTTTACTGAGAAATTAGTTAAGCAATAACACTAGAAAGAAACTGGAGAAGAATGGCCATTTCAACAGTACTGTTATAAGAAGTATTTTATATGTGATCTAAGTGCATTTATGTTTGACACTCTGGTTACATGAGCATAAAGATATGTAAATTTACTGCTGGGAATAAGGTGATATCTTCATGAAAATTAGATTTATAAGAAAAGTTACCCAGATGTACAAATAATTGCCTTTTTTTTTGGTATCACATCCTTCCTGGAAGTTGGTTTTTGTTTTCTCTGCTGTCCTTTTCTGAACTATAAAATAAATCTGTTCTTCGCTTGTTGAATTCCTGTGTAGGCACTTAAACAGTAGCTCCTAAAGTGTAGTTGCAGAATAAGGGGTTAGACATCTCAATACTTTATTAGTTCCTGTCCTAAATGTGTTTAAGAATTGCACTTTCAATTCCTTTGAATGCTTATAGAGCTGAACTCCTGCTAGACCACTGGGGTTTTGGCTTTGTTTCTTCTAATCTAAATTTTTAATACATGAATGCTTCCAATTCTGGCCTTTCTGCAGAACTTTGGGTGTTTTATCCAGCTCCTCATTTGATTGCTTTTGGTTTTTGGTTTTTGTTCTCCAAGTGCAAGGTGTGAAATCTATATGATTAAAATAAATAGAAACCCCATAATCAGTATGATGCAAATGGTTTGCCTTATGTTTGAAGCCTACTTCTGCTGTCAGACACTCAAGATCAACTACTATTGTCCTAAGTAAGGATTTGCACATGTGTCTGAGAATGCAATATAGGCCAGAAGCTCTTCAACATCTGTGAGTGAGGATGTAATTAAATATTGGAACCAGTACAGGAGCTGTTTGCTCTACTCAAATGATCCCAGCTAACTTCTATGTAACAGTGTTCAGCTCTCAGTATTTCAGAGCCTGACTGTAACCATTTCTATACTAGAATGACTAAATCAGATCAAAGATTTGTTTGGTTAATTGGTGCAGCCACAGAAAGTAGATGTAGTTACTCATTGTAAAGATTAAAGATAATATTGATGTAGCTGCAGCCATAATGAAAGGCTTGCAAAACGTAGTTACAAAAATCAAGCCCTGCTAACAAACAGGATGTTATCCTCTCATACGTTATTCTTGTGAGATTTAGTTGTATTGGCTGCAAACTTTGTGTTTCAGTATTTGGGTATAGTTATCTCTGCCTATCAGAGCTGTCATGTAGCAAGAAGTAATTGTAGAACTTGAACTGCTTGAATTCAAAGTCTAGTACATAAGCATGTGCTGAAAGCAGAAGTTCTTTACATCTCTCTACCCATCTGTTGAATAGTTTTAGACCAGAAGTAGACAACCTTGTTGTTACAAGAATGGTGGATTTTAGCAGAGGGGCAAGGAAAGAACAGGAAAGTACTTTTCAGTTACATCTGCATCAATTCTCACAATGTAGACTAAGACTTGTATGAACAGAGTTGTTAGAATTTCTTAATAAAAAGAATGCAGTTTGACTCAGGATTGTATCCCACAGAATTTCCCAAAAAGAATCATCTGTAGAAATAATTGGAGTATCCAATTTTTTATGAGCAAAAATTAAGGAGGATTTGTGAAGCCTGTGCTAGAAGAAACTTTACGGTGCTACCAGTATCTCAAAATCTCTTTGTGACTATGATGCTGCAGTCAATAGTTTTACAAGTTTGCTGTTCTTCAGGAAGATTTTGTCATGCCTATTTTAAAGTATTGTAGTTCACAAAAGGAACTGTGGAATTCACATGAGAATTTCTAATTCAGAGAGGAAAAAGTCAGGCTGAGAACAACCTTCTTAATGCTCAGAGAGCAAGTCTTTCTCTTGATCTCTGTAATCTGCAGAATGTGATTAAAGTCCCTGCACCGCTGGCAGTGGTGATGAATTGCTCGTATCAAACACTGACAGGTTTGGTTTATGGTACAGTTGGTCCTGCCCTGAGGGAGGAGAATCAACTATACCTACTGCCTTACAGGTACATTTTGTACCCTTCTGTGATGCTGTTGTTGAACAGTCAGAAAAGCAATTTGGGGATTTTTCACAGCATCCCAATGTCTCCTCTCATACTTCATAAAAAGATGGTTGTTTGCTCCCATTTGTATGCATCATAAGAGACCAGATTTCACATTATACTCATCCTCTCCCAACTTTACTTTTTTTTTCAAATATAGTCTCCTAATTTAACTTAACCAGTTAGGTTCTTTATTCACAAGTCTTCCTAAATGTTGGTTTCTTTCTTCCACTGAGACAGGTTTGTGTGGTTACACCAATAGGCTGATTTTGAATGTTCAGCAGAGGGCAGAATTTCCCACATTATAAACACCTCGGTGTCAAATCAATTTGTCTCTAGAATGTTTATTTTAAATGTGTGATTTACAGCATAACAGTGAGTAGTGATAAAACTCCCATATACTATCATTGTTAGCATGTTACTTTTTCCCCCATGAAGTTGTAGATAAAATGGAGTATCAGCAAATGTTAACACCATACTTCCCAAGACTTGCATCTTATCTTGTTTAAAGTGAAATGGGTAAACATTTTGTTGATAAGATTATAGTAAATATAACTTCCTGTACAGCTGAAAGAGCTAGTTTGAGACATTTAACATAAACTGCCAGATCCAAGGTCTCATGTATTTTCCATATGGGGAGAAGAAGGTACAACTGCTGAGTTTGATTTCCCAGTGCGTCCATCAAGAAAGGTTTTGCATCATGACAAGAGATCATATAATAATCATGTGATGTAGGTTTTTAGTTCACAGGGAACATTTATGCAGCAGTACAGCGCACTTTGTATGAATTAAGCTCCCTACTGTGAAGTATATTGCACAAAATCAACATCCAGCAAATTTTTTTAAATCTTCTGATACAAAATAATTGTGCAAATAACACAGGATGTGCTAAATGCTTCACCTTTTTTTATACCAGTATGAAGAGGGGAAGAAACGAAGAAAGCCCAACTACAGTAGTGTGGATCTTTCTGAGGTTGAGTGGGAAGACAGAGATGATGTGGTAAGTGATGTGTTTTAAAACCCTGTCAGAAGACGTTGTTGCATCCCACTACTGTACCTGGAAACTGTTTAAGTAGTCATTAGAGAGGCCACCTGACTGCTCTCAGGAAGGGAAGGACAATAGACCCTTTTACTTCATTCAGAATTTTACAACTGTTTTGTATTGTTTCTTCCTTACATATGCATATACCACAAACACAGACTCTTTGTATTTTTGGTAAAACTCATCACCCTTGCAGTCTCCATGCATCCCATTGTGTATTTTTGCTGGACAGCAAATACAACACGAGAGACAGGAGTAGAATGTCTCCTCGGGGCTGGCCCAGACAACTGCTGAAACTCAGAAATGAAAGAATGAGTTTAACTTCTTTCCGTGAGATCCCTCTTTCCTTAATGGAAGTAATGAGAGCTGTTTTACTTAATGCACAAAATCAAAAAACATCAGATGAATATACAAAATTGGATTCTTTGACCTGTGTGCAGAGCACAGTTTCACTCCCAGCTCCTGATTCCAGACACATGGGTAGCTGCAGGAGCATGCATTCTGTGTCTATCAGCTGTTATGCACACAATGCTCTCCATTAACCTCATTTTTCAGTGCTCCATCTACTCTGTAGTTCACTCTTTATCTTATTCTTTCTTACCTTCCAGGCTTAGCCTTTTCTGCAGTACTGTATCAAAAGCTTTCCTTATGTCCATGGCTTAACCTCTGCCTGGTCTTTCTGTCACTTCCTCAATAAATCTGATTTGTTAGGCATGATTCGTTTTGTGTGAATCCGCGCTGACTGTCCTTAATTAAATCGTAACTTTCCAGGTGTTCCCCTTTCTGTCCTGTAATTTAGTTTTTCCCATAAGTTCCCTACTGCCAAAGTCACGACTACATGTCTGTATTTTTCATAGATGTCTCCTCAATCCCTTCTCAAATATCAGTACTGTGTTAGCTTCTCTCAAGTCCCTCGTACCTCTGCTTTTCCAGAGAGGTTTTGAATATACCCACTGAAGGTTCCCATATTTACTTTGTTATGTCCTTCCGAAATCTGGGATGGATCACGTACAACAGCCCCTGGAGTCTTGTCAGTCTTCAAATGTACTAATTTCTTGATCCCTGTTCTGACATAAGTCTGTATTTTCCTTCTCCCTTACAAAATATATATCTTGCATTCCTCCCTCTCTCCACCCCCTTTGTGAATAGTGAAACAGTTCATCTATGTTTTAAGCAACGTCTGTTCCATGAGGTGATAGATTGTCCTCGGCCTCTCCTCGGAGGCCATCTTACTTCCTTAGTTAAAGTTTTGTGTTGGAGTGCACACACAAACTCTTTCTAATGTTTGTGTAGCTTTGTGCTGTTTCCTATGCACACACTATTTAAGGTTTCTTCATTAGATTTTCAGACACTGTAGCAGCCTTGGCAATCTCATTGGCTTCATGTTTTATACCTGGCTTTTTTTCTTATCTTTGATCACTTATTACTCAACCAGTTTCTCTGCTAATGACCTTTGAAAATTTCCTCTGTCCTTTCAAATGCTATTTCTGTAGTTACGTACAGCCCTTAAACCTTCGTGATTTTTCTTCTTGCTCTTTCTCTTTGGTTTGTTTTCTTTTTTTATATTTTTATTTCTTCCAATACTTCATCTGCTTAATTCTGAGATTTTAGTCCCTCATTTTTTCAGTGGTTCAGTTAATGTAACATTGAACTATTTCTATGGCATTGCAAATTTAGTTTTATTTATAATTGAGATTCTATCTGAATACACATGAAAGTCCAGATTAAACTCTATTTCCTTTTGTTGACACTCCTATGCTCTGTCATTTTTTCTGAAAATTTCTACCAGAAATTGCATTTTGTCTATCTGTAGGCCAAAAAATTTTCATTTCACATTTTGATGAAAGATACATACATACTTTTTATCTCACTTTTTGCCTTTCACCTATAAAACAAGCTTCTTAAAAATAAATTTTTAATTGTATCATAGAGACAAGCAGCACGTGGCTCTGCTTCACCCAAGACTTTGGATTTGATGTTCTTGATTTTTTCCAAGCTTGGGTAGTAAAGCATTGTTTATTCAACTGCAGAGGGAAAGAATTAATGTATTCATATAGCTACTTTTAATAACATAGACTACTACTGGGATACTTTTCTCCCATGAAACACTTCTGTGGAAGCTGATTAAGATTTTTTCTTAGTTTTTACCACATTAATTTAAAGGTTATGTAGTTTTCCAAGAATATAGAATGATCTCATGCTACAGCAGTGAAACTGAGTTGTTAGCAATTGATTGGAAGATATTTAGTTGAAGGAACAAGAATACTTATTATTCTGAAGAGATGAAGAAATTGGTTTTCTCTAGTGATCCAGTAAGGAAAAGGTGTCTGAACTAAGGTTATAATTTTTTTCACCATGAAATAGTGTTGTCATAAATATATCAGCTCATTTTCCAAGTTAACAATACCTGCTATCTTACTGTTAATGCATTTTATTAGAAACAGAAATTTTAGCATCAGCTTATTAAGTTAACAGTGTCTTCCAGCAAGGTTTGCAAATACACAGGACCAAAGAGGAGAAGTTTCAGTTTGGATAGAAACCTTTTTCTCATTAACTCACTTAAAATTCCTTTATTATAATTTCTAGCTGAATGAAATATTTTTTTTCCAAATAAAAAAGACCATGAATGAATGTTTTGGGGCTTGGAGCCAATTGAGGCAGTACTTATTTTATGCATTTGAGGAGGGAGATGAAACTGCAGAAGAGCTGAGAAACCAGATTACAAAGCCAAGAAATGCAATCACAGCAAGCAGGAAAAAAAAAAGAGAGAGAAAAGTAAAACTCTAAATCCCACATGCAGACTTGATCTTAAACACTACTGAGAGTTTGGAGAACCTTTTAGTAAATCTATGACTTGCCTGAGGCTTGTGGGAGGAATGGGTCTTAGACAACTGCAGGCACCAAGAGGAGAAAAATGAAAACCATGTTAAAGATAAATGGAACTGTTCTGTAAATGTTAGAAAGTAGATGGTTAATTAAGACCAGCTCTCCAAGTCCAAAACCACAAAACTTAAAATAGGAAACTATTTCCAGAATTGCCTATTATGTATTGTTAAAAAAAAAAATCTACAGTAAAATATATGCTTTATTTTATATATGCCTCCAGCTAAAAATTATTCTTTTACACTCACTGACAGAAGAGTAAGACTGTTAATTCAAATCTAGATGCCCTAGAATTAGATTTAAAGAGCTGCAAAGTTTGCAGTTTTTGATAGGTCAGCCATGCTCAACTTGTTCATGAGAATAAAACCAGATACTTCACTGGCAAGTTTAGTCATTCACTTTTCACTCCATACTAACTCAGAAAGCCTGCAGAGTGCATTTATAAGTCTGTCTTCACAATTTTTCATTAAAACCCGACCGAATTGCCCAATCTGGAATGAGGTACTCTGGAACAGGAGGTATTTATTCACTTGAACATGATGTTCAAAATTGTGTTCAGATAGATAAGCAATAGAAAAGACATAAAAATGCTCCCTTTGTCAATATTATTCTGCATTTTGAATATTGAATTGATTAGTGATAGTGGAATTTTCCAATTGTAATGAAAACTACAGCTGCAAAAGATTTATAGGTGATTTTTACCACAACAAGCGAAATAACTCACTTCTTCCATTAGTAAATCTAAGAGCAATCAAATGAAATGTTTCCATATATAGATGGTATAACTGTTAAGCAGTAACTTTCTTATTTCTTCCCTGAAATCCTGAACTGATAAATAGGCAAATTCAAAGCCCTAATGTTGAGAATTTCTCAGAAAAACCCCCCTGTATTTTCATTCTTCAGTTGCGGCCCAGGGGCCCTGCCCTCAGAGCAGCTGTGCCAGGGTAGCGTGTCCTCATCCTGCTGGTCATTTTGTCCTGTAGACCCGGGGGATGGGTGTTGGTATTTTTACTCTTCTTTTCATCATCATGGCATGTTCACCTAAGGGAGAGGGTGTGTGTCCTCTGGGAGGAAGACTCTTCTCTCCCAGGGAGCAAATAGGTGTGCTGAGGGAAGGGTTTTCAGAGGTGTTGGGAAAGGGACTTTGCAGCATAGGTTTGGGAGCTGTGTAGAGGCTAGAAAACAGTTACAGAAAAACACTGTGGTGATCTAGAAAGTAACAGATTTAACTTGCAGAGCAGCAGGTAAATCATTGTGTATAAACTCTTCTCCATTTATTTTCTGGTTTCCCTAGCTTCTCTGAGCTTTTGGTTTATACAAGTTACACAACTTGGTTTTGAGGGAGATTTAAAATGTCTCTTGGACAACTTTGAGAGGGAGAGGTCCAGGCCAATTCTTAAAGCTGTGACTGACTTAGGGCTTCCATTACAGAGCTAAAATTTATTACCTTGCAAGGGGCACCTGACACCAGAGGACAACTGAGGGAGTTGCAGAGCACTGCAGTTGTGTGTTCCCAGTGAAACAGGTTACTGATCAAACAGGCTGTCATTCTGTTTTCATGGGCTAGTTCTAATTTCTGATGCAGTTAGGATGAAGTTTCTGGTGCTGGTTTAGGATGCAGCCCAATGTAGATTCTTAAGCAGAATAAATAGTGTGGGGTAAGTGGTGTTTTCTCTTATTCTGTATAGTTGTCAATGTAATTAAACACTGAGCCCTGGTCTAACTTCACCTAAATCCAGCTATTTTACTATGAGGGATGCTGAAAGCTCTTATCTTCTGTGCCTTAGCAACGTGCCTAGAGTTGTATGGCAGGAGTCTTGGCCTATACAGTCAATAACAGAATCTGTAAGGGGGTTTTTCAGTGCATAGTAGAATTACTGAAAATGAAGAAATGAAGAAAATTGAGCATTGCTTAGGCCAAATGAGTGTACTGGAGAGCTCAGAGGTAAAAGAATTATCAAAAATGCCAATAAAGGGATTGACACACATTTCCTTTGTTTCAGCTCCGAAATGCAATGGTGAATCGAAAAACAGGGAAATTCTCCATGGAAGTGAAGAAGACAGTGGACAAAGGGGTACAGTGTCTAAAATATTATTCCAACTAAATATAAAGTGAGCAATAATTTTTTAAAAGTTTTTAAGTTTGCTATAAATATTATTCACTGCAGTATATTTTTTTTTTTTGCTCACTGAATGTAAACATTACTTGTAATTTTATCAGGGACTAACCACTTGATCTTTTATATATTTCTCATAGCAAACTAAATTCTTCCCCCATCCCCTTCTTTCTTGTTCTGAATCTAGAAGCGGGTATTGGTGATGACAAATGACTACTATTATACAGACATCAAGGGGACTCCATTCAGGTAGAGCCGACCATAATAAATGGACATTTCATCCAGCTCATTGGATCTGTGCTTATACAGAGCTTGTGAACTCATTAAAAGCTCATCAGCAAAAGCTGACAATGAAATATCCCTGGACAATGCTGAAAATAGCAAGGAAAAGGAGCCTACCAGCATTCCTTTCAGCTTTTCCAGGGATGGAAAGTTTGTGCAAGCTCACACAGGCAAACTCCCAGTGTTTGTCATGGCTTACGTTTCATTGAAAAAATATTCAGTTGAGGTTTACATTGAACGAAAGGCTTTCGAAAGTACTTGGAGAGCTATAAATACTATAATCCATTTAAGTAACTACATATTGAGCCCCATTTTGATTTTTTTTTTTTCCACAACAAGAATGTAATGTAAAATGAGATAGTATTTCACTTCCAATTTGAGGTTTGGATGTTTTTTTTTTTTTTTTGACTTCCTTTTGTTTTTTTTTTGGACTTGAACTTGGTTCCTTTGTTATTTTTGGCTTGCTTTTTGGCGGGGGGAAAAAAAAGGAAAAGAAAGACAGGTAGTCACTTCAAAAATGCTCATATTTGAATTAGAAATAATCCATTAATAAAAGAGTACTTATGGTAACTTATGCTTAAAGCAGAAGGGTGGCAGTTGCAATACTCAACTGAAATTTTCTTCAATGTAACTGTTTCACATAACTTGAGCTACATTGCCTCATAGAGAAACTATAGGCACGTTTCTCTGACCTCTAATGCACTGTTTATTCTTGTTGAAATTCACATGTGAGTGGTAATACTCAGCGTAGGTTTGGTTTTGTTTTTATTTTGTGGAATTTTTTGTTATTGCTGGGATTTTTTTGTTTGGTTGGGTTTTTTGTTTTGTTGTGTTTTTTTTTTCCTCTGGCACTATCTTACCCTATTAAGTAAACAGATATATGCATGCAGTGCAAGTTATGATGCTGAGGACAGAAATATTTAGGGAAAAGTCCTGGTTTTTAGCATGGTATATATCTAGTTTTGATGGGTTGTAGTGTAGATTTGGGAATACAGCAAGGGCAACATTTATTAAAATCTACAGTGTAGTGTCAAAGATTTTTAGTGTTCAGCTGTTGATTGCAGCTTGTGTGCTCTTGGATTTGGTGCCTCTACATGTACTTCAAGTACTGGCAGATTCTTAGCCTGAGATAATCCCCTTGAATGAATGAATGCCAGAAGGTATTCTGTGTATGTGTTCAATAACAAGAGGCATGGGATCCCCAGCCATTAAACTTGGATAGTTTAAATGGTAGACTAAAAACCAAACCAAAACAGAGTATGTAACTGTTTATAATTTATGAAGCCAAAGTCAATACAAAAGAGCTATACGAGCTCAAAATATGAAACACAGAAAAATTAGTCCAAGAGGAGTCATGATGCTGTTGTCACACTGGAAATTTTTTTCCTCTCAGTAGCTCCATCAATTCCCACACTTCTGTAGTTTCTCAACAGCTTACTCTGAATAGAAAAAATTGTCTCCTTCATTGTAAGGCCATGGGCATGTTCAAGGCCCAGCTGAAGAAATCTCCTGCTGGGTGAACAGCAGTGAGCTTAGAGGGGCTCATTTATTAGTTTGCCAGAGAATAATGGTTTACTGCACCTCTAAGCACACATAAATACAGCCAATTGTTGCAGCCACATCATTGAAGCAACTAGTTGTAAAATAAATATAATCTGTGAGGGTTTGGAAACAAAGTTTTAAAGTTAATCATAGTACACTAGCTGGAGATGTTAGAAATGAAAATAGCTCTGAATGTCTGCTATTGTTTGTCTCACAGATTTCAAGGTCTGCTTTATTTCTCTGCACAGTTTAGGTGTGGCTCTCTCTAGAGGACATGGAAAATATTTCTTCAGAGGGAACGTAACTGTAGAAGAAGGTAAGATACCTACCTTCTCATGTTGCTTACACAGTAGTTTTATTGTTGATTTGGTAGTCTTAAACCTTTTATGTTTGTCTGCAGATTCCATAAGGTAATTAGATTTTTTTCTTTTCTTTTCTTTTTTTTTATATTTTATTTGAAGATCTTTTACTTCACAGGATTTTTGTCCTCAGTTATATTAAGCATAGTCAGACTGTGAATCTTCTTTAGATGTGATCATCTTCTGTCCTCTCTCAATGTTCCAGAGAATCACTCAGGCCCAATGTTAATTATTTGTGGTGTTTTCTAAATGAAGTAACCACTAAGAGCACTGTAATTGTTATGGCATTTTTGTTCACAGACTATACATCGTGAACTCTCTCAGAGCTATAATTGCTTTGGGCATTATCTACAAGGATTTACATATTTATAGCAGCAGTAGAGGTAACCAGGGAAAGAACTGTTCTTTCTTCATGGTTTTGCTTTTTGATAAGTCCCCAGTTAAATGAGTGCAGGAGTCCACTGTGTGTGGTGATAAAAGGTGTTTTGCAACGAGGTTTCTGAAGATGAAGGAATAGTAGAGGCATTTCAGAAGATTGAAGAGAGATTTGAGAAGTTTTAGAAATTACTGAGTAAAAAATGTTTCAATACGGGAATTCTTTCAGATTTTATGCTGAAGTCTCCATTTCCAATTCTTCTTGTTTTGTCAGTGATGTCAGACAAGATCCTTAATTTCTTCAGGTCTTTGTTCCTCAGCTGTATTTTGTGACACGAATATGTTCCTGTACTCAGGAGAGATATAAAAAGAAATGCTTTGAAGTTTGAGTCACTTGAGCAGCAAATACAAGTCTAGATAGAAAGAGAGCACAGCAGGAGATGCAGAGCTGCTTGCTCTCCAAACTGTTCCCAACGCACCTCTCACCGATGTTCTTTAATCCAGCCACACATCTCAGCAGTCTGTCTGATATTTGCTCCCAGATGCATCACCAGAAGTGTTAACAGAACCATAACTAACAGTTCCTTCTCTCCCACTCTTAACCTTCACTGATTCTCCATCACTGACACTTCACTGTCCTCCCCAAGGATTGCAGTTGTAGTTCTGGTTTTGGCTTCCCTGCTTTCCTTAACCGCTGTTGGTTTGTCATTGTTTATTATGTACTCTGGCAGGTTAAACCCAGACCCTGCCTTCTGATCCCTATTTTCTTATTGTCTATTGATAAGTGTTTTAAGAGTTTTTAAAATTGCCAAAGTACATTTTTATTGTGCTATATAACTAATGATATAGTTCTTATTTACAAGCATTTGCGTGACCTGTTAGCACAAAAAAACTATTCTGAATGATCCCATAAATTGCTGTTTGTGTTCATGGGCTGTGTCCTTAGGTTTTGAGGGAATTACAACTTTTTTCTTTAAAAGAGAAGGAGAACAACTCACATGAAATGAGAAGTGTGTATTTTAGCATAAAGAACTTTACTGGCCAAAGAGAACAAGGGAATATGAAGAGGAGTCTGTTACCATTTTGTATTTGTCTTTATTCAGATTTTCTTCCTAACTTTAAATATATTATGCGAGTAATTTGTATGAGTTAAACATACTAGCAAAAAAAGTTTTCCTACCTTTTCAGTTTTAGATCTGATTTAGCTGGCTTTTGCAAGTTTGTTAGACCCTGAAGTGTATTTGAGCATAGTTTACTGTGATTTATTTCGTCGTGGTAATAATGCACTTTCCAAAAAGGGTTTATGTTATGGAGTGTATGCAAATAACCATCTGTTACCCAGACTGCTCCCTAAGTAACCCATTATTATTACTGTTACAGGTTTACATGATTTAGAACACCCTGATGTGTCTTTAGCAGATGAATGGTAAGCCTTAAATAAAGCATGAAATTGGTGTCTGTTACCCTTCTTGGTTTCATATTGTTTGTGCTTGCAGAGCCCAATTCTTTATGTTCGAAGACAAAGAGAGATCATTCTTACACATATAATAACATTTTAATGTCTTGACAACGTGTTCACAGGTCCTATTGCAACACTGACTTACATCCTGAGCACCGTCAAATGACTCAGTTAGAAGCCATTAAACGCTACCTCACGGGAAAAGAGCCATTGCTGCAATGCAAGTATTTTGTTAAACATGCACTTAAATAGGCTTTAGCCCAGCTAAAAACTGTTGCACTGAACCTTCTACAAAATGGAAAGCTACTTAGTTCAACCAGTGTTGGTTGGAGATAGGATTGCTTGGCTGACGTTACTTTGGAATTTCAGTTGGTGTTGAGCTTTATCCAGGGTATCAATAAAGATATTGATGATTCAGATTTCTGACTTTTGCGGTGAACAATATGCCTGAAACAAAGATTCAGGTTTCTTTTCAGATGATGTAGCTATGCAAAATTATCACTCCATCTGGTTTTGTAAGTTAAACAGAATTGGTCTGAATCAATCCTTGGATCATGCCTCTAAAGAGTATATGAGATATTTCATGAGCATCTTAGGGAGGATGGGTATGCAATTAGCATTTCTGAACTGCAAAGTAGAATAAAAAATTCAAGTGGATAAGTGCATATTCTGCCCACCTGCAGAAATGTGAGTGTTAGTAGACCTGCTTGGTTTAACCTTATGTCATGTGCAAATGGGAGCATTAGATAATGTATACATGGACAAGTTACAAGAGAAGTGGAGGATCAATGTTTGGGTTTTTATCTAAATTGTTTTTAGTGCAATGAAATTATATATGAAAAACTGCATTGTTGTAAAATACCATTTAATTTTACACAGTAAGTGCCTCATAGTGCAAAACTTTTGAAAGCATATCACAGATAAAATAATGTACAATGTAAGAAAACCTATTGTCTAGTCATCTAAAAAAATTTCTCTGTATGCACATGCATTTACTGATTTTAATATATTGTGATAGGTGATAAAGAATTGATCCAGGAAGTTCTGTTTGATGCAGTTGTGAGTGCACCAATTGAAGCTTATTGGACCAGCCTAGCATTGAATAAATCAGAGTAAGCAGGCTTTGTGTCAACCTTATCTATCAGCCATGGGTGTATTTTTGACAGATATGTTAGTGAACTGGTGGCATGTCTTAACAAATTCTGATATGCATGAAGATATTATTTTAACCATTTGATCCCAAATAGCACCAATTTCGAGTTCAGTCTTAAGTGCTTATCTTGAAGTGTACATCACGGTGATTAGTTGTAATTTCCACAGTAAAACTAATGAAATTCTATACTTGGTTGCTTGAGCAACATTCACACCTATGACTTGAAGCATAGACATACTATGGAAGTGTTGAATGGACTGGGAGCAAGATCTGGAATTCCTGCCCATCTCAGAATCACTGAGTGCCAGTGGCTATTAAATAGTTGGTATATAGCTATGCCACACCTTTTTGTGCTATGACTTCCATATAAACCCTCCCTACAAATCCTTCAAAATGTACTGTCTTTGACTTTTTAGTGATTTTTGGCCTAAATAGCATTTCTACACTGCATATTTTTCAAAACCCACGTGTCTATAACTTAAAAACCAGCATTTAAAAATAAATCACTAAATAAGAGAACTATGCTTAAGATAATATTTCTCAAAAATTACAGTACACTTGTACTTTCTTTGACCAGTAATATAGCTTTATCTTTTTTGCTCTCTAAAAGCAATATCTTTGCCATTTCAGAAACTCTGACAAAGGAGTGGAAGTTGCCTTCCTTGGAACACGGACTGGACTCTCTCGTATCAATCTGTTTGTGGGTCCAGAGCAGCTCACTAACCAGTAAGTAACAAAGCTGTGCTTGGCAGCCATATAAGAAAAGAAGGGAAAAAATGTTTATTTTTATGAAGCCCATCTACTGTTTCTTCAGATAGAACAAGTTAGAAAGATCTCATAGGATCCCTTAAATTCTTTGTTCAACTGGAACATTTGGAACAATGAACTATTTTACAGGAGTAGCCCATGTGTTTACTTTCTCCACACACATACTCCCAACCTCACATCTTTATTCTTCAGAGCAGAATTATGAAAATGCTACACCTGCAGATGATGATGGTTTTTTTTTACTACCCCACCTAAAAACAAGTACTTGTAGGCTTTTTCAGAGATTTTGCATCACTGTTCTGGAAAACATTTTCAGTGTAGAAATAAAACCAAGTGGCAGAAGTGGACTGAGTGTAAGAGTAATCAAGAGATCTCATTGCATAATGAGGGTTTCCTATTTTGCTTGGAGAAGATGTAATCTAATGGAGGTATTATGCATGCAAAAGAAAATATGCATTTGATATTTATGATAATATAATTTTATAAAATATAATTTTATTTAATATAAAATTATATGGTGCCTATCTGACCACAACTACTGTTGAAGTAGCCTGACAGGTGAGATCAATAGCACTCCAATTTTTTACTGTCAGACAGCAAACCAGAACAGCTGTGTGGACACTATACTTTCTCTTGTCACTTGACATGACTTTTCCTCTGTCAACATTCCCTGAAATTACTGAGGAATAAAGTAGTTGTTTATTGAGGAATAATTACTGAGGAATAATGTAGTTGTCCACTACCACCCCTTACATAGCAACTGGAAAGTATGCTGTAAAATAATTTCTTTTTTTCACTACTTAACAGCAAATACCAGTGGCAACAGCCTGTCAAATCTCTAGTGCCTTTTCCACCTTGTACAGTTCACAGTTCTTACATTGTGCTAAAAGAGAAAGGCCTTTTAGACTAAACATTTTTATTTGTACACATCAGTAAAAATGTTTTTAGTAGTACTTAGAGGTACTATTTTTCAGTACTTTTTCCATCTTTCACAACAAAAGTGATTGTAAGTGTGTCACAAATATTTATTAGTGGCTAAATTTAACTCTCTTGTTGAACAAACGGTATTAGAAGAATTGTTCCAAACCATTTCTTTTCCCTAAAAATTGCATTTTGTTTTTTTATTGTCTTTCAAAGCTAGAAACTGTTGTGTGCCACGCAACAAATAACAAGTGTTTTCTGTCTCTCTTTTTTTCTCAAGAGACTTCCTGACAGCTGAAGATAAGGAGAACATTTTTAATGCTGACCATTTTCCACTCTGGTACAGAAGAGCTGCTGAGCAAATACCTGGGAGCTTTGTGTATTCAATCCCATTCAGCACAGGTCTGTCATTTTGTCATTCTCTAAATTCTGAGCTATATATGATGCTGAAAGGATTCCAAGTATGTCAGTACTGAGTGGGCTCTGTAGCTAATCTCCAGTGTTAATCTGAAATGTGCATTGAAATCTGCAGCTACTTTACTGGCTCTTTGTCCAGGTGCATCTCTTACAGGGCTCCAAGGGGAACCCCAAGGTGTGCTGTAACACTTTGCTTTTAATATTTGCAAAGGTTGAACTTACAGCCTGGTATTTTAAGCAAGACAAGTCCAACAGAACAAATGTTCACACTAATGAGAAGCCCAACCAAAAGTTGTCACCTTTGTTGCCATTTTAGCAGAGTCAAAACCTGATAATCATTTCAGTGTTTTGAGCTTGGTTTTGGGATGCTGGGGAATTTAAAATGGCAGTGCCTGTATGTTCTGTGCATACATATAGAACATGATGTTTACTACTTTATTTTCTGAGCACTAAATCCGTGTGGACTGTTATTTCAAACCAGGGGAAAAAAAGCTCAGTTGCCTCATTCTGCAGTATGTTTTTTCAATTATTTTTACTTTTTTTTTTTTTAATAAACCCTGCAGAAACCGCAAACAAGAGCAATGTAGTGACAGCCAGTACTGCTATCCAGCTTCTGGATGACAGGAAATCTCCAGTGGTTGCAGGTACAATTGTTGTAGTTTATTTGGTTTGTTATTTTTTTTAAAAATCAGTTTAAGCATTTCTCACTTTTTTGGGTTAGCAGATATTTAATGTAGAAATATGATTTGAGAAGGTATCACATATAACCAGTTCTAATATTGCATCAACAAACTTTGGGTTTGGTTGTTTGGTTTTTAGTTANCTTCCATTTCCCTAATAATTGTTTAATATTGAACATTAAAAATTGCTTGGGTCTTGTATTTTCTATCTAAGATAAAAACAAGGTCTTTAAACCTTCTAAATGCTAAAGCATGTAAAAAAATTCTGTGATATCTACAAATGCATAATGCCATGAAAAATAAGATTGGTGAACTTACAATCTGAAGCTCGTCAGTGTTTTTTTTTTACTTCTAATTCTGTAAACTTTAAAAACTGTGTGCTAGATGTTTTGTTTACAGTATGAAGCATTTTTAAGAATTTGCTTTGAATAATTTTTCCTTTTTCTCTTGTATGGCTGCATGTTTTCAGTTGGGTTTTTTTTGTGGGGAGACCTCTTTGGATCTGTATAAACCTTTTTCCATGAAAGTATCACTCAGCCAGGAATAGCCATTCGGAGACAAACAAGTATATGCATTATTCTTGTCCTGTTTAAGTTGGAGATCACAAATGTGACTTGTCAGTCCTACTTTTTTTCTCTCAGAAAACTTTTAAGAAAGTACCCAGCATCTAGTCCAAGTTTTAGGTTTTGCTATAAGGGTGACAATATTCTGTTTTAAGCAAAATGGATTTGGAGGCAGAAACTGGAGCAGTGGTAAATGGGAGAAGTTTGAAGTTTTTATTAGCCAGACTTGGGAGACTAAAGTAAGATTATGGGTAACATTTTCAAATACCTCCATTGGAGTTCAAATTTGGCCAAAACGTCTCATTTTAATTTGTGTGAAGTAAGCACTCCTTATCCCCATTTGGTCTGAGTAGATTACAGAAAGCAGCAGGATGGGGATACACATTTCATGTTAAATCACTCTATTCCCTAGAGGGATTTGACTGAAAATAAAGCTGTGCCAGAATGTTGTTTATTACAGATCGCTACAACAGTTTAAAACTGGCAGAGAGAAACTAGAACATTATTATAAAATGAAAACCTGAATGAGACCTGCCCATGAGGTGGCAAAAAAAGGAACAAAACAGTTTCTTAGTACAAAATCTGTAGTTTCTTCTATTTTCCTACCTACACTAAGGCTTATTGCAAGTAAGGAATGTTCAACTCTATAATATAGGCAGAATATCCTAAAATCAGTGAGTCTGCAGACTGTTACTACAGAGAAATTGAGTGTTGCTGCTGTTTCACCATCTGTACCTACTAATACCAGTTCCCTGTCAGAATGTGTTTGCTTATTGGCAAAAAACCCATGTAATTTGTTTTCAAAATCCCTCCTGCCTCTCGCAATTGAGATTGTGATTTTATTTTTTTTTTAACTTAAATGAATGCTAATTTCTACAGAAAGTGTGGAAGGAGAACATAAGGCTTTAATATATAAATGTAGTAGCATCATATATATTTCTGTTTATACAGAGCTCAATTTACTTGCTGGAGAGGAAGTAACAGTAGCACCAAATGCAGGGATTTTTTTAGATTTAAACACATTTACGGTCAAAACTACTTTAGTTGAGTGTTTTCTATGACCATGTCTTCTATTTCAAGTTTACATTGAAATTTTAAGCATCTTCAAAATATCCCTGTTACATTGTGACAGAGAATAAAAGATGGTGGGATTTTTTTTTTCTTCTCAACATGACCTAAAAACAGGAGAATGACCCAGTCCCTAGTCCTGAAATTTCATGAGATTCCTTCAAGATTAGTATTCCTTAAAAATAAATTATTAAAGATACTACTCACCTAGACAGTTCTGAACAAGATATGGGGATGGAAACAAGCAAATAAGAGTCATCATGGTGCAAAGCAGGCTCTAAAAATTGAAAAAATGGTTCTTTCCTGAGATTTTGGGAGTGTTAAGAAAGTAAGTGAACCTTCATAACAGTAATTCCCTGTAGATGCATTTTAGTTCAGAAGCTGCAGTACAATACAGGACCTTAAAAGCCCTTCCTGTTGAAAGAGGCCATCGCTGTTCACAGAAACCATGGAAATTATCCCCTTGGTATGTTTAATTAAAGATAGCAGCACTGACATAATCTTCTTAGGGCAAAAATTTATTAAAGAATGCTGAAGAAAATGTCTGATGAAAATTGTCAAGTCCTCTTAACTTTTCTTCGTTGAACAAGCAGAACCTGGATTTCAAGCCTCATTGGAAACGTCCATAGCAGCGCTGAGTAAAATACTCTGGACACTTATTCAGAAGAAGGAAAGATTAAATCATACACAGGCAAAGTCTTTAGCCTCACAGTCATTTGAAATTTAAAATTTGAAGGAGATGAGGAGAAATAGTCCATTTTTCTTTAATACAAGGCTGCTTAGAAAAGCTGAAATTAAGTACAATTTTCCTTAATCCTTTTGTGCCTATTTGTGTGCAGACCAGTTATTTACATGAATTGCTAAGGCTGGAATTGACCTCTTGAGATCATGTAGTCCAATCCTAGTGGAGTAAGATTTGAGAGAATCTTGAGCTAGAGCAGATTAACCAGAACTGTGTCCAGCCAGATCCTGAATGTCTCCACACATGGAGAGGCCTCACCCTCTCTGGGTGTGTTATATTAAATGTAACTAGATAGGAAAAACAGCTGGGGCTTTATTATTTTTGCCACCAATTTTTAAAAATGTAGAATTCAAAAAAAGTTTTGTTTCTGTGGTACCAAAGTACAATGAAAGAGTACCTATTTATTTTCTACCAATTGTTTTTTATATGATCAGTTTTGTTTTGGGCTTCCTAATTATCAAAGTTAAAATTAGAAAACACCGACTCCTCCTTGCATGCATGCTCTTCTGTGGTCTGTCAGTCAAAATCAATTAATATTTTAATTTCATTTTAAAATTCATTTTAAAAACATGAAAAGCTTTACCAATACATGAGACCTGTAGTTTCTGAAATTGGGCAAGCCCTAACTAGAATAGTATATTAACAGAAGCTCACTGTAGCTAAATTAGTGAGAAATGAAACTACTCCCACTATCTGAAAATTTCTCTTATTCAGTGGAATTCTGGGGAGAAAAGAAATCTATGTTTTTCTTATGTACAGGCATGTTTACAGTCATTTTCTATCAAAGAGCAGTGATTGCCTGGGACGTGCATTCAAGCGTTGCCATAGCTCTGTGAATCTACCCTGACTCATTCTGCTCTGCTGAAGCTGCATAAAAAGAGCAATTGCAGTAATTTCTGTTTGGACAGAAGAGAAAAATCTGGTTTTCTTCATAATTGCAAGATTTTTGATTGGTGTGTTTGTTTTTCTTCCTTATGCCGAGTTCCTTGTACAGGTTGTGGCTGGAAAATCAGCTGCTCTCAGAATCTTCTGTGGCAAAAGTTACCAAAAGATTTGTGAGAATGCCAGACTCACAAGGATTAGATTTTGCCCTTTATGAACATGTTGAATAATAGTTATACTTTTTTATGTAGTCTTTTCAAGAGAATACATCTATTAATTTCAGAATGATTAAAGATGGCCAATTTTTTCTCACAGACGTCACATTTTCTGCTGCCAAGCAGTAAAAGCTGAAACAAAAATGAGAGATACTTTCTACCACCCGTGATTCATAACTTTATACAGTGGCTTGTCTCTATGTGGGTGTCTTGACAGAGAAGGTTACAAGGAATCTGTCCTTAAATGCATGGCAGGTGCCTTTAATTCCATAGTAGATACTGCCAAAGGTTGGGTTACTCCCTGTTCTTTGCCACAATAATGCTGTGAGACTAATAGAAATGATTTGTTTTGTAAGAGATTTCTTGGAAAGAAATATGCACTCATGGCTTAGTAGAATAAAAGAAACACCTACTATTGATTTGTGCTAAAACCATAGATCATGCCTTAGTGTTATTTTATAGATATATAATTTATATTTAAATATGAACTAAAATATATTTAAAATATAATGAGCAGGTCATTGTAGTCAAATGTGGGAGGTGTTACCGAAACTGAAGAAAAGCCTCCTCTGTTCACTGAAAGTTTGATTTTAAATGCTTTTACCAAAAATCCTTACTATGCAAACAAGGAATATTGTGTTTTATTCTGCCAAACAAATTGTTCCAACTAATACCAGGATACAGTATCTAACTTTTCCAGTATTTAACTTCTCGAAGTTGATCCCTTATTTTTATAACCAACCCATACACAAATTCAAGGTTTTTACTTCAGAGTCTGGTTAGAGAGAGATTTTTTACAGGTGTCCTCATCCATCACCTTATTTGTTCTCTCTTTTATATAACTTTAAACCCCAACTTTATTATGGTAAAAAAATTCAGTTATTCCATGTTAAATATTCCTAGTCAGGATGCTAAAAGCCCTCAGGTATTTCAAATGACACAGCTTGAATATTTAAGACCTCCTTTTTTTTTTCCCATCCATAAGCTAAGGAAGATGGTAATGATTTAATTTCATCACTGATTTGTTAAAATTGGCACTCAATTTTGAATGCCTCTATTCTGGCTAGTGGAAAGTGATCCTAATGGTCCTGCTGTTTAAGATATTTCAAGCTGTGCCTTGAGAACAGGAAAGATCCAAAATCTCATATTACTTCTGAAGTACAAATCAGTCTCATTGAGACTGGTCACACTTCAGGTTTTCGTTCCTCCTGTTTAAATCAGCTTCTACAGAACAGCAATTTAAAAGGAAAATTTGTGAATATACCAGTTTTCAAGTAACCGAGGCTTCTGCTGATCTAGGCTCTAAGTAAGGAAGATTATCTTATAATTTCATGAAGGACAATGGTCACATTGTATCTGAAAATCAGTGACTTTATGACACAAAAATTTTGCTCTTCACCCTGTGTTCCCTTTTTTTTTTTTTTTTATGTGTTAATATTTGTATATACGTGACCTCAACACTCCATTCAGGGTTTTTTTGAGTGAATTTAAATGGGGTTTGAATGTACATCTCTCTTTTAACAAGTTCCTAGAACATGTATTGAAAAACTGATTCCCAATTGCTTAATCAAAAGTAGTTTTAACTGTTGATATTTCTAGGAGTGGCAGACACTGTAAATGTTTCACAAATGGTGAAATCTACTGTTGTTAGAGTGGCAAATAGAGTAAATGCATCTGCTCTGTAGTGCTTGGAATTTTTTTTTCTATTCTTTCTCACATATATTGCTTTTGTATTAGTATATCATTAAGAACATTCAAGTAAATGTCACTGCCATACACAGTCCTTAAAATTTATGATGCCATCTATAAAATTTCATTTTAGTATGAAGGCCTAAGGGAAAATGAATATGTCATCATAATGACACACCAACCAAATTTTTGAGGCATTCTAAAATAGATGTTTTCCTTGTCAGGCAAGACAGTGATTTACTTAATCTTTACTCCACATTATAAGCCACAGAAGATTATATTCAGCAGTAATGTTTAGCAAATCCCTCAAAATGTTTTTCATGCTTTGGTAGAAAACCACTACTTTATGTTTTTCCAGAGTTTCTTGTTCATTTTGAATATTATCTTTGTGTTCCCAAATCTAATATTAGTAATGTTTTCAGTGTTAGGAAAACTGAGATGCGTATTTGTATAGTCTAACATTAAAGAACTTGCAGACTTAGGTTGGGAGCCATTACTTGGGAAAGATGATTTGCAGGTAATGCGTGGAGAGAGGGAACCTGCAGTTAGCTGACATAGTCACAACCCTTCACACATTTGCATTCATTTCCATTTGTTCTCAAGTTCACTTCACCACACAGAATTAGTGTGTGGAATAGTTGGATAACGGGGATTTTAAAGATAGTTCTCTGCTAGTGTTAACTTGAGAATTTAACCTCTATCTAATTCTAGGACTTCCCTCACCACTTGCTCTTAGAGAATCCAGGTCTCTGACAGATGAATTAGAACAGTATCCCACCATGTGTGGTATTCATATGTATAGTAAATGGCACAGAGCACCTGCTCTTTGCTTCTGCACTTCTGCTTTGCTTTTGGGGTTTTTTGGTTGGTTGGTTGGGTTTTAGTACTATGTAATTTGTGGATGAGGAAGATCCTTGTGATCTAATAGCAATGAGATTCTAGGGGCATTTTGCTAAATAATTCTGATGCCAACAAAATAAATCCCTGGTTGCAGAACAGGGCAGAAGATGAGCTGCTGGGTCCTTTGGAAAACTTCAAGTAATGCTGTGCAAGTATGAAGCTGCAATCACATAAATATGTTTGCATTGCTACCAGTTTAAGTACTGTGGATTGACTATTTTCCCCCCAGTAGACTGTATTTCCAAATATTAACAGTGTTTTCTCATGTATTGTATCTCGAAATGAGGATGAGGCCTTTTGCAAAAAAAGTTGAACACACAGTGTACATAGCCCTAAAACATGGGGGCATCCCTCTGCAGTCAGCACGAGAGAGAAACCACCGCTTTCCTTGGAGATAGGTATGAAATATGTAGTTGTTGGTTTGTTATTGGTTTCCTACTCCTTCTCCCCTCTTGTGACTTACTGTGACTGGTGTTGCTGCCTGTTTCCCCCTTGTCTGGAGAACATAGAGGCACTTTTCAGGTAATGTGAGCTCAGGACATACCAGGATTCTCTTATGATTGTTATTACTATGCCAACTTTGACTGAGTTCAAAGAGCAAAGCTTTAAAAGCAGACATACTTTCTGGATGCTTAATTAAAACTTGTGTCCTTGTCTCCTGGGCACCAAAGATAGATGGTTATTAGGTAATACTTGGTATTTTCCTGTTCATGTTGTTAATGATAGATAAGCCATGAATAGTGTCACTAAATGTGCTACTCTGATGTTCAAAAAGAGGGATCCAGAGTTTGTTTGGACATTGCATTTCTAGAGGATAATGAAGCTGAATTTTGCTTGACTTTTTGGAAGCTCTGAATGGAAAGACAAATATGGCAAGCAAGTGTGCTTCAGTTTAAGCTTTGAGTATTTCTATATAGATATAGTCTCTATAAATATAAATAAATGACCTATAGTAGGTCATTTTCTGTGAAGAACATTGTTCTATTGTAGTTTTTAATTTCTGTTCTGAAATGAAATTTTAGAAAGTCTCTTTTTCTGGAAACAAAGCAATATAGTGAGCCTTTTATGAAGGACAGGAATACAACAGTATGTGTGCTTTCTCTGTCTTTTCAAATACCTTGCAGAGTAGTGTGTCCTGATATTTGGTTGACTTTGAGGGGGAAGAGTGTTTTTCACAGAGATTAGAAAAAATTACTGTGCTTACTATAATACTCTCACGAGATTGCTGGAAGAACAATAAAGCTTTCTGGGGAACCTTTATCTGAAGAATAAATCTGTGCAGACAAATTATTTCAGTGACAGATGTCCATTGCTAAGCTTTACAAATCAAGGGCAGTTCTATGGGGAATCCCTAGATTCAGTATTCCACTTGTTGTAGTCAATAATTTTTATAGACAATAAACAGTGGCTTTTATCTTTGTTTATCAGTAATCAAACATTCTGTTTACCAAAAAATAAATAATTTTACCTTTATTACTTTAAGCAATTGAATCAATACTTTGCTCAGTGTTTGTTATTAGCTTATCATCAGAAATAACTGGAATTTGTTAACTGCAAACCCTTTTGTAAATATCATATATAGTCTTATAAAACTTAAATGAAAAATTTCCCTGGGATTTTTGTTGGGTTGTTGTTTTTTGGTTTGTTTGGTTTTTTTTTCCTCTAGCAAACAGCGTGTTAGAAAGTATGGAATCAGATTTTGCATGGATTGGCTTGCTCTATCCCTATAGCAGAGGGAACTAATGGAAATATGAAGTACTTTGCTTTCTGGCAGAACTCCACATCAATTTACAGCCGTGTGTGTGCGTGAAATCCCCGAAATATCTTCAGTGTGACTTGGAATGAGTTTCTTTAAATGTTGCACCCTTCATTGCCTCTTCCTCATCTTTAACTCTTTGTTATTTGGGGGTTTTTTGTTGTTTGTTTTTTTGGGTTTTTTTAATGAATAATCTTACATTAAGGAAAGCCTGAAAGGTTTTTGGTGATAGGACTCTCTTTTTAAGGACTAGGAAGATGTTCTGGGTTGTTCCTGACTAGGAGATAGCAAGTCAATTCTTGTTTTTCCTTTGCTTAAAACTATCAGAAATGTGAACTGGTTTTTGCTGGAAGCTGCATTGCTGTGTCTGAGCCTTTAGAAACACTGTGGGTGAAACCTCTCTGGCAGTCAGAAGTTTATTAACTTTCATCTTAGAATCTGCAGTTTGACTGCAAGTGTGCTCATTTTAGGTTGTCACTGTAGGAAAGCACTGATTTGGCACGGCTCCAAACTCATTTATTGGGCCATGGGCAATAAGATCCAATACTGTCTTACTTCAGTCTTCTCTATCTGAAAAACTGTGCTTTGCTTTGTAAAATATTATGTCAATAAATGGATAAAAGAATAGAAAACGTAGATTTGTATATTTAAATGTCTTAGCTCTGAAAGTAGATTATTCATTAGGCTTTACCAAATATTTAGAAGGAAAAAAAACAAATTTCAAGAGATCAAAAACCCTGAATACAAATATTCTGAATATTAAGATATTATAAAAAATGTAAATATTCTAAAAATATTGTGCTGATGATGTCTCAACTGAAGCAATGTGCCCAGTCTAGGCCACCACATTTTAAACTAAATGTAGAAAAACTGAAAAGGTTTCAGGGAATGCAGGGAGGAAAAAAAAGTTTAGAGAATGTGGCCTTGCAGGAAAAATTTGAAACAGCTTGGTTTATTTAGTTCAGGACAGAGAAGAATGAGCAGAGCCTAATAATGATATGAAGTACTTAGCAGTTAAAAAAAAAAAAAAGAAAAAAAAAAGGACAGTAATTGATTGTTTTCAATGCCTGCTAGATTTAGATTAAGCCTGAGATGCTTAATTTTCTCTGGACATGAAAGTAACTACAGATGCAGGAATGAGCTTTAATATTTAGGTTGCAATTATTACTAAGTAGATAAGAGCAAGGGTTACATGACTCCTGCCATACAGCCCATTACTCAGTTCAGGCTGTTATTAGAACAGCTACAGAGCTTCATCTTGGAATCCATCCGTTGGAAGGACAGAGCAGGGCTCTGAATGCCATGACACAGCGTCCCTTTGCCCTTGTTACAGACTGTTACTTGGACATTTTCCTCAAGATTGTAAACATTCTTGATTTCTGCATTGGCTTCCTAGGGAGGTCTTTATCCCTGTCATTGGAGAGAGTTAGAAACACATTAGACATCTGTCATGAATAGCCTGAAATGTATTTTATCTTGTCTTGGAGAAGGTAAATGGAGCTGCTGATCTGTGTTGGTTGCCTTAGAATAATTTCCAAGAATTATTAAAAAAATGCTTCTGCACATTCAAAATATTCTTTCAGTTCTAAACCTCTATTATTCAAATGGCTTTGGCTCCAATTTCCTCTGATGGCAAAACAGTTCTGCAGAGAGTGAAGGTGGACCCTTGAATGAATTCAGCTGAATGTTCTCTCTGTGAAGGAGAACATGTAAACATATTGTCCTCATACTGAAGGGCAGCACTGTGATGGGGGCTGCATCTGCACTCATGCTATTTGCAAAATGGAATACTTGTGTATGGATTTGGGAATAACATCAGAAATGTCTGTAGCAAGCATGTATGCCAGCAGGATATCAGGTAGTCTCCTCATATCTATGTGCTCATTTCAGTGCTTGCATGCAAAGCTTTCTTCTTTCTTCAGAATTTTCTCAGCTCTCTTTAATTCTAAGTAATTCGGAAATTATATGTGATAGTTAACAAGGTACTTCCTATTTTCTAGGTTAGGTGATGGATGTAATGTTTATTTGTGGACTTCTAGGGCAGATTGGAAGGTTGAAAACACGTTTTTGGAAATGCTTTTAACACGTTTACATTATCAGTGCCATTGTATAGACTGGCTGGTTTGAAAACTGATTGTCAATTGTATAGATCTTAAAAAAGATAGTAATTTGTAGCTATTTTCTATTTTCGCTTGCAGAAGGGTCATTCCTGTTGGGCACTCACTGTAGCTGCCCCACAAGTTGTATCTTGGTCTAATACTGCATCAAGAGCTAGTGAAGGATAGTGGAATACTTTAAAGTGCCTATATCAAGATTTCGTTACCTCAAACACTTGGCCTTAAATGAATATTTTAAAGTGTTTTATCAAGATTTCATTACCTCAAGTGCTTGGCCTTAAATCATCAGTCAGTCAGTCATGGCTGGGCTTCGCGAACGAAGATTTGGCCTTAAATAGTGCCTTCAGAATATACGTACACAAAATATAGATAAACTTACATTGTTTTATATGAAGTATTAGCAGGTATTCCAAAGAATATATATGTTTACCTTATAAAAAAGTATGGGGGAAAAAATCAATCCTGTTTAGACTCCAGGCTTTTTAGCTGAAGCGAGGGCTTTATTTTCAAGAAACCAAAGACAGAAGTAACTCAAGCCAAGGAGCTATCGAATGGCTCTTTTTCCTCTGGAGTCCCGTGCTGTCTGACCGGGCCCGAATGTTCTTTGTGGTATTTAGCGGTAATTGCAGCGTAAGCACAGCCATAAACAGCAGCTGCCAGCATCATTAGACACACGATCCCGCAGACAACGCCGGTGATGACGACGGTGGCGATGGCGTGGCGCAGGCTCACCGGCCTCGCCTTGGGTTTGGGCTCGCAGCTGGCGCGGCCGCTGTCGCCGTGCTCGCCGTGGGGGCCGTGCTTCGGGGAGCTGCGGTGCTCCCAGCTGTGGTGGTGAGTGCTGGCCAGGTGGGCATGAGCCGTCCTTAGGGGGCACGCCCCAAACAGCTCGTAGGGGACCTTGAGGAGGTCCTTTCCCTTCCGAATCCCCGGCGCCGCGCAGACGATGCCGTCGCTTATTCCTCCTGGAAAAAAAGGAAACCCCAAATTGAAATTAATTATGATGTTAAGATTTGATGGTTTCTAAATTATCTTAATGTAAAAATAACAGAAACCTGAAGTAAATTTGTTATCAGCTTCGATTTTGTACTTTTAAAGATTTATAACTATATTTTAAAGACCTATTACCCTGCTCAAATGTTAAATTTCATGATTGCTTAGAGCCAGCTTCCACTCTCTTCCAGAGGATGTTTTTAGTATAATGGGCAGTGAAGTAGGAAGCCACAGTCCTGGTCAATCACACAGTTGTTCCTCAGCATTTTTCAGTTTGGTCAGTGGTGAGATTATTACACTTTAACACTCATATAAGGAATATTTTCAAGAAGCAGTTAATCAGGAATTATCTGTGATTTTATGGGTGTAAAAGTGAAAAAAAACCCAATAGTGGTAGAAAATTAAGAACTAAGTCATAAAAGAAAACAAAAAGGTATTGTTAAAAGCAAATTCAGTTCATTGAAATTCATGCCAATGCTTCTTTTTATAGAGAGAAATGGAAACAGTATATTTAGAAATTATTTCCCACTTGATTGAAATAGTCATTGTTCTGACATCATATGCTAACCATAACAAGGCAAAGAGAAAGTTCAGTAGGTTGTATGGATACATGAGAAATTTTTTGAAGCAAGACTCGTGGTAAGAAAATGTACAGAGATATAATGAGTTAAGATTAATCAACCTATTACCCTGCTCAAATGTTGAATTTCATGATTGCTTAGAGCCAGCTTCCACTCTCTCCCAGAGGATGTTTTTAGTATAATGGGCAGTGAAGTAGAAAGCCACAGTCTTGGTCAGTCACACAGTTGTTCCTCAGCATGTGGAGCGTGGGTCTCAGGTCCCTAATTGATCAATACACATGGCTTTAGAAGTGTAGTGGGTCAAGGAGTCCACAAAGCCAAAAACAATGTTTGCATATTTTTTAAAATTAACTGATCAAATTAACTGAATTTTCTTTCTCTTCTCTATCCAAACAATGGACCTTCCAGCTAAAGCCAGGCATAGAAATTTTCATCCTGAAAAGACTTTGAGAAAGTAGAGAACACAGATGGACCCAAACTGAAATCTGGAGACTGCTCCACAAATATTGGTGATATTCCAAGGCAGATCTGAGCATAGCAGGTCTCTTGGCCTTTAATAGCCAAACCAAAACATGGTTCCAGATACCTCCAACATGCTAGTTTGAATGTGGATATAGATAAATAGTCCAAATCCTGCAACTGCGAGTCTTTAAAACTTGGCTTCCTTTAAAACTTGTTGATAAAATGAATTTGTAAGTTCCATGTCACTGAATTTAATTAATCTGTCAGTGTTCAGAAAGATGGAAGGGCATCACTGAATTTCTAAACAACATTGGTTTTTGAAATAAGTTACAATATTTATGCTGCTTACAGAGTAATTAAGACAATCTGATATGTTTATCTTGGATCATTACATTCTTCTGCACAGAGAAGTCAACCCCTGCTGAATTCTTTTGTAGGGAATAGTTCCAGCATAATAAAAATAAATCCCTGCAATAATGTAATATTTTACCAATCAAAAACATTAAGATTTTAACACTTAGAGGAGTTTAACCTTTACTCTTTTCTGGAAGGTTGCTTATGGCAGTGAATTTACCTCATCCAAAGATTACTCCAGTATTAATTTTGTCAATGCACAACCAGTACAGTTTTCCAGTTGGCCTGTAGAGTTCTGATCCCTGAAAATGGTATTCCATTCAGTCACAGGCCACACGGACCACTTTCATATATGCAGTGTTGCAACCTGCTCCGTGTCACTTCCATATACAGACAGGTAATCAGCAGTTTGGTCACATGCAAGCCTCAAAGCCTCATTTAGAAAAAAGAAAATTGCCCTGCTGTTCTGAATTCTCAGTCTGAACATACCTCCTGGAAGAAATAAATTACTTTCTTTTAATACTTAATTCCTTTAGAATTAAATCATATTATCTTTTTTACAGCATAACTCATGAATATATTTAAAAGCAGGTGCGAGCAAAATATGACTGCTTCTATTTATAAAATTCACTTTTCCCTATGTGATGCCATTACACATTTCTGTCAGGAAATTGCCAACGAATTTAGTACCTCTTCTAGTTAGCAAAAAATTAAGAAGCAACACTAGGTATTCTTACAATATTATAGAACTACTAAGTGATAATTGATAGAGGAACTAGAATCCTGAGTTCTCCAGAGTTTAATTGGCACTGATATCTGTCTTGATGTTTACCATTATGCAACAACTAAAAAGCTTTTAAACAGTAGGTTAGTTTCTAGCAAAAACATATTGGTAGAATTAAAGCAAATGTATGTGCACGAGTATATTTTTTATACATAAAGATGTGGATCTAAATACATGCACACACTGCACGTTTGCAGAGTATATCTGTACACACTGTATGGTTGTGTGGGTGTACTTTCTCTCTTTCTCTGTGTGCTAATATGAAGTTCTGCCCTGATTCTAGTTTGCCACCTGTATTTGTGAAAGCATTTATATTCTGACCCGTGCATAAGGATATATTTTAGTGTGTTTATTTGAGGGAGTGATTTAAGGTGTGGGGTAAATTGGTAAGCCGTGGTACTGAAGATCAATTAGATGCTGGTTAAATGTTCTCATGTGCACTGTATGTAGTGAGAAAAATTCCTTACCTCTGTATAGAAAGCTCTCCAGCCACAGTTTCAGGCCAAAGACATTACAATTACATTGCCAGGGATTATCTTTGAAGAGAACCACTTTCAGATTTGGAAGTGACTCCAACAGAACTCTTTCCATTTTCTGAAGTTTGTTATGCTTCAAAGAGAGCAGTGTTATATTCCCGGTGCTGTTTCCAAAAGTCTCAGGCAAACGTGTAATGCTGTTGGACGACAAGTCCAGTTCTTTTAGGTGTGGGAGGAAACTGAAAGTCTTGTTTTCTATATAATGAATCAAATTTCTGGTTAGGTTTAGAACCTGCAGGTACCGTAATTTCTGGAAAGCACCAGGTGCCACACTTGAGAGAGAATTATTAGACAAGTCTAAGATTTTGAGTAGCGGCGTTCCAGTGAATGCATTTTGGTTGATTCTCCAGATACGGTTATTCTGCAACTGTAGTATCTGAATTTCAGGAGGTAAACGAGGAGGGATTTCAGTAAATCCTCTGTTCTTGCAGTCTGCAGTCTTCGAAGCTGTATGGCACAGGCATTTGTCAGGGCATCCATGAGCTGCATGTGTTAACAAGATGACACTCAAAACGAAAAGCCAGTTGCCTGTATCAAATGTGAAAGATTTAAAATGAGTTTAAAATGTTTGTCTTTTGGCAATATACAGGTCATAAACATGACCAGAAGATATACAGTTCCATAATAAACATTAATTTAGCTTAAAGAGAGCGTGTTTCTTTGACAATACATGAGTAAATTGCAGTAGTATTGAAGTACTTTTATAATGCAGAATGAAGTTAGTGCTCCCATAGTGTTAAAATGAAGCAATGGCTTTATCTTAAGTAAAATGGTTTTCAGGAGTATTTGCCATCAGTAGAGCACTGATGTTTGAAGGGAATGTTACAGAGTTTCTAAAATTATTGAACTGAATGTCTCTCTGTGGTAGTAACAAATTTAAGGCATCTTGTGTCAGAAGAATTACAAGTAGAACTTGTGTTTTTCTTTGGTTTTACAATCTTACTGCCTAAAAGAATTAAGTTAACGTAACATCAAAAAAATAACAAACTTAAAAGACATTGCTATAAAAGCAATTAACAGTACTTTTCCAGCAATCCAGATTCTGTAAGTTTGTTCTTTAAAATATCTATGTTTCTGCTTTTTGCTTAAATTCCCTTATCTAAATACCAGCTGTACTTCCTATAGACACAGGTTTCTAAACAATCAACAGACATTTGTCAACAAGCTTTTAAAAAGATAAATGAGTTGACAGGAGTACTTCATAGTATTTAGTATTTATAAGAATCTGCTGCTCTCTGATGTTCAGGTAGTTTTAACTGAAAAAAATAATAGTTTTTACCTTTTATATCTTCCTAATGATCTTAACTTTGAAAACAAGGTGCCACTTAAAGCTATGTTCATGTACACAACATGATTTTTTTTTTAAAAACAAGAATCAGATGGTGTTGAATAATTAGATTTTATTCGACTAGAGAAAGCCAGAATGATAAATCTGTTTGCAACATTGGTTTTGAGATTCCTCAAATAGTTTTTACTATTTATTATTTCAAAATGCAAAACATTTTAGTTTGTTGCCACTTGAAACCTCTGGAAATTAACGGACTTACTGCTTATTGACTTAGAGAGATAAAACCTTAATTACTATCAGGGAATATCATTTTAGTGCAATAACAGTGTATTATTATAGTATGAAATATGATAAATGTATAAATGAAAGTTTTATTTTGAGACTACAGTTTAAGGCACAAACTAGTCACTAATTTTCACTCGAAATTGTATTTACATTAAAATTGTACATGATCTTCTGCAATACTGAATTCTTCATTGTGGAATTCATTTGAAAGAATTCAACATTCCTGCCAGCAAGGTAAGCAATGCTTTCAGTTCATTACACTGTTCTGCAACAGTTGGCTTTGGAAACAGACACAGCATCCAATGTAGAGTTAAAATAAACACTTGCTTAGCAATGAAATGCTTAGAGAAGAGAAAAATTAGATTATTAATCTGAATGCTTCAGTATCTCACCTTTCATTCCGCTTTACTTGCTCTTCCCCTGGCAGAGGATTCGGTCCAGATTTCTGATGTAGAACAAACGCTGTCCTGATTCCCACTTCAAATCTGTCACGTGCTCATCCAGTTTCCTTTCCGTGGGTTTTTTTAGGTGATATCTCTGGCTTGTGTAGAAGTGCAATTACTTCCAGTCAGTTACTCCATCAGCCCTTATTTTTTTCTTTATCACAGTCTTCCACCCCATGCCCCCCACCCCGGCTTTTATGATTCTCAGAGACTTACTCTGCCTTAATCAGTCAACAAGCCATGCAAAGAGTGTCTGCCCAACTCTAACTGGACAGCTGTAACATACAAATAATGACCTGATAGCCTTGCCTTTTCAATTTATTTAATCTGCATCAAATGCAAAGCACAAAAATAAAGCTGCCTTCTAATATCCAGTATGCTTTCTGAATTCTGGTGGATTATTAACTATGCTGTGTCAATTTTTGCAAGATCAGATGACTCTGAATATGGATTCTGATTATCCTGGGCTGTGACTAGAGGCACTGGAGTGTATAATATCACTAGGAATAGACCTGTGGATTGATGACATAGTTTTGACAGTGCCCTTGTTTGCTCTTTTAAGCTTATTCATCTGACATCCATTAGTTGTGCTGACAGGATTTTATTGCATGGGAATGCAGAACTGGTGGCTCCTTCTGTAAAAATGGCACACACACTGCTATAGTCATGTATAATTTTAATGTAAATACAATTTCTAGTGAAAATTAGTGACTAGTTTGTGCCTTAAACTGTAGTCTCAAGAATATTGAACAAATAAATTTATTTTCCAAGATATTGGAAAGAAGCAGCAGATGATACTTAAAATTGTGCTTTGTGTGTTCATGTGGTGCCTTGACTTGTCTCTTTGTTATTTCTTCAGAATAACTCATTCATGCTGTGCCATCTACAGCAATAAAAGGATAAATGACTTGTGACTATGAAGGAACTCAAAGGTGTTGAAAGGAATGAGAGATCTGGTATATAATTAAGTCTTTCCAGGCCATATGGTCACTCCATCTGTTAGCTGACCTATGGAGAGGGAAGTTTTTCAATCAAAAGCTTTCAGACCTATTCTTAAATTCTAACATAGCTTTCTTGGATACAAATTCCACTTTAGGTCCTTTTGAAAAGATCACACAAAGCTTACTTTCTAGGGCAAAATTTATATGCTGTAAGCAATGCTATGGAAGGAATTATAGAAAAGTCAGATCAGAAGGTCCAAACTGCTGCTTAATGCATCTGGTCTTCACCAGAGGTTATCCGGGGTCCTGTCAAGCTGTGACTTGGATATTTACTAGGCCAGTTCTATGCAACCTACTCCAATGTGTACTTGTCCTCAGCATTAATAATTTTGTCTTGCATCCAGTTAGAGATTTCCTTGGAGCAGCTTGTGTCCCTCACCTCTTGTCCTGTCACTATGCATCCTTGTGAAGAAAGTAACCCCCTCTTCTCCACAGCTCCCTTTTAGTTACCAAAGGTTTGTGTGTAGCTCTCTGGCACCCTCATTCACAAGGGAGAGCTGTGACTGTTATTATTGTATGCTTTGCTGAATGGTTTCTGACACCAGTCAAGAGACCCAAAGAGCAGTGAAGGAGAACATGGAAAAACTGACATTCTATAAAGTAAACATGATTGTTCATCTTGAGGATCCCAGGATTACTGCTGTGAGTGGCAGACCATTACTACCCTTGACACTCTTGATGAATGACACAGCATCCTGATACAGGATAAAGGCTGAGATTCCGTGCAGAGGAATACTGTAGATGTAGATAACCTGGTATCACAGTCATACTGATTAACCCCAGCTTTACAAAGAGAGAGGGAAAGATGCTTGAAGATCATCTGTACCATACTTTAAATAATGTCAGGTTAATGCAAAAAGCTTTTCTAACAAACATATTAACGGACTTGTCTTAAATAGTACCAGTGAATCATTTTAGCAAAGGCAGAACTAAATGTAAAAAGTACTATTATAAAATATCAGTGTCCTTAGAAGTTGTAGCCTTGCTAGCTATGAATACTCCTTCAAATAACAAAGTTAGGTCAGGTACTTGTTGCTTGAGATGACATCCCTCTCTCTTGGAATAACTCATCCCTTGTATCAGTGACATCTCTTTTCATGACTTTTGATTATGTTGCAGGAAGTACTAGCTATTATGTTCTTTTTTTCTAGTCTGATAAGACTAATTCATGCTTTTAAATTCCCTTTGGTATATGAAATTTTATTTGACTCATTAATTCAAAGGGTTTATTTTTTAAGTTATTTTTCAATCTTAGCTAATGTTTCCTGACCAGGTGGGTTTACAAGCTCCCACAGTAGTATATTTCATCTAACAGTGAGCTTAAAGAATGTCTCTTAACTGCCTCTCCTATTTTAGGTAAATCTTTGCAAATAAAATTGTATTATTTTTAGCATGTGCCATATTAAAGAGTTCTTCATAGGACAAGGTCACTGAAAGTTAAGCACTGTGGGAGGTTCGGTTCCAGCAATAATGCAGAGGTTGTTTTGTTTACTCAAAATCGTGGTATAAGAAGTTATTACTTTTTTGAAAATCTTCATACTGGGTTCAGATTTGGAAACATATGATTAAATCTGTCGATTTGCTTTTCATGTAGATGTGGCTATTTTTTCCTTGTATTGAGAACTCTGAATGCACATGTTTTGTAAACAGAAGTTTCCCCAACCTATAATCCACGTCCTATTCCCATTTATTAGCAATAATACTTTGGTTGTGACGGAGAAGTCTGATGTGGTGAAAATTATAGTTGTGTCACAGGTAGAGACTTGCCAGCAACAGAATAACTATGAAATGTACTCTACTTCTGGCCTTTTGAACCACCAGCAGGATTCTTTTCAGTTGTCTGATGTGGTGCAGCAACTGTGTTATTGTAACTTCTTAAATTAGCTTGTGCCTTGTTGTAGCAAGGTATTTTTCCCATTGCAGAGCGAGACAGCGATGAACTAATATCCGATCCCTGTTGGCTGGTGGGGGCAGTTCTGTCTTTGCTTTGCCAGCAAACTCTTTGTTGCAGCAATTACTGCCATCTGCTTCAAGGGAGTCCTATGTGTAAGAATCATCTCTTTTACAGAAGAACATTATGTTAATTAAACTCTAGCAGAAAGGAAACAATTTAAATATTTCAAATATTTAAAAGCTACAGGATTCGAATTCCACTGCATTGTATATCGAGTCCAGGCAGACATGATTACATTAAAAAATGTTCCCAAGACCACAGCAGACAATTCCTATACATACTCTTTATTAGATTTATTTTCCTTATAGTGGAAAATAGTATAGCATAGTATAGCTTTGGAGTGGGAAGGAATTAAAACTGAGATACTTTCAGGGAAACTGCATGTGCTTTCCCCTTAGTAACATGTGTCTCCAGATTGGTAAAACATCCAAGCTCTTGCTGAAGACCTTAAATAAAAATTTGGGCAATGCAGACTCATCTTCATTTTGGTTCAGGCCAAAAAAAAATTCATATTTGTTAGTGAAACAACCCATACCTCTGTTGTTAAAAGTCTTCCCCTTTAACTGGCACTTAAAGAAATACAGTAGTAGAAGGAGCTTATCCTTTCCCAGCTGAGTCAGAATGCTGTGAAAACAAAGATGACAGGACAGAAGAAACCCATGAGTCCCTCATGCTTTCATTTCTACAAGGGCCGTCCTTGTACTCTAAGAGCTCAGGACCCTTTCAACTTTTTCCTGGTAAGGTACTAGGTTTTCAAAAGTTGACAAAACATAGAGGAAAGCCCTGGATCCTGGTTTGGCCTGCCTTTCACAGAAGAAGTATAAGCCAATGGATCAAACTAAATTTCTCTCAAGGAAGATTTATACCTTAAAAAGCTGGCCACATTTTCCAGAAGAGGTGGGTGTGTGGATTTCTTCAGACATCCTATTGCTTAGATAGGATAAGAGGGGAGTAATAGCAGCTAAAATTTATTGACATCAAATTTGGCTATGAGGATATATGGTTATCAGGTATAAGGAGACACGACGATGTCTAAAAAGTTTTGTGTCTGTGTTGTCCCTTCAGGTGGGAAGTAATATTGTGTAGCTCTAGAAATGAGAAAACAGGCAGACAATTGTGATTTTGTAGAGGGGAAGAACCCAGTTTTCTTCTTTCCAGTGGCTTGTTTTGCCTTACCTAGGTACATCTGGTACTTGTTTATACAGTGTGTAATTAATCTATGAAATGCATTGTTGGAAGTTATCCTTGGTCCAGAAGATTAGTAGGATTCATATATAATCTGGAGCTGTAGTTACCTCATGGGGGAAAAAAATAATTTAGAAGGGATATAAACTTTCACTCTTAAGGGCTTTAATCAGCCACTAATGACACAAGTTATGGAGAGAAACCTTTCCCTGTGGGCAGGGTTTTTTTCCATAATTATTATTTATGGGAATTTTTACACCTTCCTCTGACACCTCTAGAAGAGGCCAATGTGTGAGATGTAATAGTGGACTAGATGAACTGGAACATGCTGCATTCCAGGTGGCACTTGCAGTGGGGGAAGGGGTAGCTGGGCAGCCTGACAGCCTGGTACTTGCTCGAGCTGTAGACTGGGGAGGTGTGTGCTGCTGTGCCCCTGGTACCACCGGGGCTGCTGCTCTGAGCACCTTCTCCATTTCGGTCAGAACTTTGCTCTTCCCTAGACCACTGTTCTGATTTGGACTGGAAAATCCTTTTAATGTTCATATCCAGGTCTTTGCTAACCAGGTCTGTGTTCATAACCTGTAAACCAACTGTTTTTTTCATTTTTGTTTTTCTCTCTGCAGTGATGCAAGACTTTCAATCCAGTAGATAGATCAGTCAGCAATTTGTTGTGATATTACAATTCTAATATACTGCAAGTATATTAGAATTAAGTTAAAAATTGCTTGTACTCCTTTTCCTTTTACTAAATGAACAGAACTATATGAGGGTGAGAAGGGCTTGGAAAATGTTGAAAGACCAGCCTTGCAGTGTGCTTTGGTAGGTAGAAAAATCACCAGAGTGAATGCAAGGCCTTCAGAATGAGGAGAAGCACAGGGAATAGAGATGCTGGGCCTCTCTACCTTAATTGCAAGTTAGATGAAGTTGCTGCAAGGGGCAGATTATGTGTCAGCAGAGTATTTGTTCCATCACAAATAGCAGCAGGGGGTGCAGATTCCATTTTCAATCATTTTCTGACTAATGTCTACTACCTGTTATGCATGCTGAGCATCCATAGATAAAATGTATCGCCAGTATGATTAGAGTTAATTAGTGAATTCATTTTGCCATTATTGTAAATAGAAAACAATATTGCTTGACATCAAGCTAACATAAGTGAAAGAAGTAAAATAGGAGCAAGAAAACCACATGTAAAATAAGGACAGGTGTACACTTTGTTTTAGCATTTTAGATGCTTTTTGTCCACTCTTAAACATGTTAAAAGTGAGATAATTCACTATTTTTCTAGATAGTTTATTTATTTTTCACCAAAAACAAGTTTCCTTTTTAAGCTTTTACTTAGTGTTTTTGTTTCCTTATTTTTATATTTAATCAGAATTTCTATTCATGGTCATAGCTCACCCTGGACTCAAACATAAGACCAATATATAAATCTCCTGTGCATTTTGAATGGTTGATTTACTAGGCCAGTTCTTGTAAGAATTGGAAAACTTTTTGAACAACTTCTGTAAAAGGGTTTTGAAGTGTTCATTGTGTATGAAGAAAGATTGTAAAGTGCAATAAATGTTTCTTAAACTGCTGCTCACCAATTGTGCTACAAAATTGAACTCGTACTTCATTGAATCCTTTTGTGCTTTTAAAGCAAATTGTAGTGGTTAAGTAAAACTTACTCACTGTAAAATATTGGGAACTTCTGTATTTATGGGCTCAAAAGGACTCTTTCTCTTTGCCTTAGTAGTCACTTGAACACAAGAACTTGCAGAAGCAGGGCTGATATATTTACTGCAGTAAAAAAATCAAATAATTAAACCTCTTGCAACACTTTGGAAATAGCCATGGGAGGGTTTGTTTTTTTTTCATTTTCATCAGAGTACTAAACAACCCAACATTAAAATTATGCAGCTGATAAATGTTAAATACATAATTTTTGTGGATTTAAACATCAGTAGAAATTTAAGTATTCCATTGGATCAGGACCAATGTGTTCAGTAGCTTTGGAATTTGAGCTTTGATGGAATATTTCCCTTCGATGATCTTTTGCTAAGAGAAAAGGTTGACTGAAACTCCTGAAAGAATCTCAATTGTCCTGCAGCAGGTAAAGTGTGATGGACCATCTGCCATCACATTATAGCGTGCCTGTTAGCAGTGTGTAACCCTCTTGAGTACTGGTATGTGGCAGCTGTAACTAGCAGACCTCTGAGCATGATGGATGAACGGGGCCTGGAATGGCAGCGTTTGTGGCTTATGGGACCATTTTACAGGTGGTGTAAGGATATTGTAAACTTTTACCATATATCTCCAGTGAACAGGAACAAGCCAGATACCTGTACTTGCTGCTGCTGTTCTTTGTTTCAATAGCAGATAGATGTCACAGGGCAGCACAGAGTTTGCTGCTTTTCTAGTCTCTTTGTTCTCTCGGGATTTTCTCTCTGTCATCCCTACTGCTTTAGGTGCTGCAGCAGCAGGCACCAAAAAATCTTCTGAATATGACAGCAAACCAGAGATCACATGGCATGCTGTTATCCTTCTCTCTCCCCTGCCCCCCAGTTTTTAACCTGTCAGCAGGTTTTAAACACCAAGGATGTTTTTAAAACACCTTTTTCTCCCGAGAACGTTTTAAATGAAGTAACAGGGTAAGTCAGGTATATAGATGGATTTCTCATCCCTCAAGTTTAGCTAGTTCTGTTGTTTACAGACATGATAAATCCTTGGGAAACTCAGCCAGTATAAAGGATAATGATGCTTCTGTTTAGAATTTGTGAAACAGGCCACTGAGAGGACTTTTTTGTTTAAAAAAGAAAATACTCTTTCAGAGGGCATTTTATTAATGAGAATTACAATACTGGAAAATCTGGTCTAGATTAGCAAAGAACAGTAACAGTGTATCCAAATGGAACTGGTTGGATAATTAAATTCATTTAATAGGTACTGAAATTTAAACCTCTTGATCCCTCTGACGTAAGCATAACTCTTAAAAGTCGTGGAACTTGATTCTAAAAGTGTAATGTGGGAGAGAAATGTTGAGACCATGATTAAGAATTTCAGATACCCTGGGAGGAAATGTGTACAGGATTAAAACAATAGGCATTTAAATAAAGAAAAAAAAAGAGGGGGGAAAAAAAGAGAAAAGGAACAAACCTTCAAACTGTAGCTATGAAATATCAGAAGTAGGTGTGCAGCTTATGCCAGCAGTAATGAAGCAACATGACTGGGATAACCTAATGGGAAAGGACACTACAGATTTAAATTGTTAAGAAACACCATGTTTTCACTATTCTTACACTCCTTTTACCTCTTCTGTATTTTCTTGTCTGTTTTGACTGTATGGTCTTCTGTATTTCTGTTTTGATTTCCTGTTTTCATGTTCAGAATCCCTAAAGGTCCTCATTCTATGATTTCTCATTAATAGAATATTTTTTCACTATTCTTTAGAATTGATAAAGTATGTGCAGTGTATAATATTTTCCTTTTCTTGGCTTGTAAAAAGGAAAACTGTTTACTGCATTTTAATACATCTGTTAGGAGGATTGTAGCAAATGGCTGACAGGGTGTCTGCTAAGTAAAAAGGAAAATGTTTTAGTAAGATTGGCATAAATTATGAAGTCCTGACAGTCATAATACTGAGCTATGCCTAGTTTTTGTTTGTACTAACTAAACTTATCTCTAAGCTTTTAACTGTGGTTTCTGTTTCACTGTCCCTTAAGATGCTGAAGGATGAACTTTGTGATTCAAACTTATGGATTAGTTGAGAGAATAACATTTATAACGACAGTTGAAGTGCCTGTGGGCAAGTATAAAGAAATAGTACTCTATAAAAGTAGATTATTAGCCCTAAAGTTCAGACAACATTTAAGTGTTGATCTCATCTTTTTGCCTTCCATGTTTGTATCTGACTTCTGTATCACCACTGGGTGATGCTGAACTGTACAGGTAATACATATTATCATTTAATACAGTCCCTTTTTATTCAAAGGCATTTATATTTTAATACTCTTCAATTTATGATGGATCTCAAAAGTTACCAACCTGTTTGAGCTTCCTCTGTCCCTAAAGCTATAGCTTTCTTGGATGGAAAGGGCGTATTTTCATCTTTACTTGCTTTCATTTCCTTCTGCAGTATGTTATTTTGGAACATAATGGTAGGGCTGAGCTTGGTTACTCATGTTTTGGCTGAGACTTTTTATCCTTTTCCCTTTTCAGAATGACAGTGTCCATTTTCTCTCCATCTCTGTGTTTCAGCAGAGTTAGATGAGCTCAAAGAACAGTACTACTCACTTCTCTGTTTCTTAAAGTGCTCGTTGGGAGGAGTAGGCTGACTGCATTTAGAAGCTGAAGTTATGCATCATGTGCCCAGTTTAGTGAAATAATAATTGCCACACCTTGGGTTTTTTTGGTGTCAATAAGATTTTGAATGGATTTTCATTAATTACTGCTACAAGTTTCTTTTCTATAAACCCATTAGAAAGAAGAAAGAACAGAACACTGTCATTTGTAGTTCGTGCTGATTTGGAGATGTTATGTTCAAACACAGCCACCTAAGTGAACATTCGTATTTCATGCAATTGTAGTACAGGCTTTTCCTTGAAAACTAAACATTATCTGTTCTACCAGGTGCCATCAGCTGGTCATACATTATTTTCTAACCTTTTATAAAGCAGTAGATCCAGTGTTTCTGGAAGAGCGACCTTAACTTCTGGATAAATGACTTCCCGTTCTGTCTTACAGTTTTAAAGGTCAAACCTTGCTATATTTTTCTCCCCCAGGCTGGGATGACTGTTTTCAGATTGCACCCTAATCTATAACACCGATTGTAAGAATATTTAGCTATAATTGCTTTCGTTCCTAGAATTCAAATCCCTTTTCATAGAATGTGAAGTATCCTTCCTCCCCTTTCACAGCTGGGGAAGTGGAGCACAGAACACTAAAGGTGCTTTGCTCGTGGTTGCACAACAGGGAAACAGCAGAGCCAGGAACAGCCCTAAGCCTTCAGTGCTTCAGCCACTACACCACCCTGTCTTCATAGGCAGATGTCCTCTGGTGGAAGCTTCACAGAAATCCACATTCCATGGGATAATTTGCTTACATATGAGTATTGTAAGACAAGAGCAATGTTGTCATTTTATAAAAAATTATATGTATAAGACCAGTTAACACATTTTAAGCAGTGGTGATGCTGAGATTTGAGAGATTAAGATGGGCTGAACAATGGAGGGTTTCCCATGGTAAAAGTACTGCTGTAAATTTTTCTTCTGGTAATGTAATTAGGAAGTATTGGCTCCAGTTAATGTAACTTAAACAAAACATGTTGTCCTCGGCAAACTTGTTAAACAAGCATAGCATTGTCTAAAAAGAAAACAGGGACAATATAGTGTTTCCATGGAAACTCAGTTAAAATGCTGATTTGTGGATATGAGCATAATCAGTACTACAGTCTAATTTGATTGAATTAAGTGAAAAAGAGAGTCTCAGTTATGAAGTCAACACAGTAGAAAAGTATCTCTACGCATGCAAGAGTCATATTCTTCCATCCTTATAGGTTCTTTCTAACTGCATGTAAAAGCAGGGAAATTTGTGTGGGACCATTCTCTTTTTCCTTCTGTGGTCAAGTGCACCATTTTTAATACAAAAATCAAGATCAGAATTTAAAATAAATTCACTTTATTGGAGTTGGTTATAGTTTGCTGCATCTCCAATGTGTGTTTTTTATTTCCTTTTTTTTTTTAATGAAAGGGAGAAGAGCTTCTCCTTTAGAGTAGGGCATATCTCTGTACTGTGAGAGAATGGAGAAGATAATCTTTGCTTACCTTATAGACATGCTGAGAAGATTAATTCTGAAAAGGAGTGTTTGTAAAATAGCAGAAAAATAAAGAATTGATTGAATTGACCTATTAGAAAATTAAATATGCTTTATAAATGTGTTACAGCAGCACTTCCAAGAGAACCTTTGTCATTTAGAAATGTCTACATTTTGGAAAGTGGTATTTCAATGTTATTTTGATGCCCAGGAATATGATAGAGACTTCAGAAATCCAGTGTGAAATGTTTCTGGAAAGCCCATCAGTATCAGACGGTCTTTGGTATATGCCTTAACAGCTATAAAAACCTGGCCTTTGGAAGGTTAACTTTACTTGTAAATCAATAATAGGTTTTCCTTTACACAATAACATCATTTCTGAAAATTCCTGCCAAAAGTCCTTTCCTTGAGTGGAGATTTAAGGCCTTTTTGTGTTCTCCAGAGCTCCATTCTGGAAGGTGCTAAGTGTTCTTATCGCATGCTGGACATCCCTTAACTCTCACAGACTTCAGTGAGCACTAGCAGTGCTCAACACCTTCCAGGCAGAAGTCCCAGCTGAATTTGCACCTATTAGGAAACTTAGTAGAAATGGAAGCTATTTTGTATGATAAATCATTGGTTTAATGTAATACCAGACAATTACCTTTCAGAAACCTTCCTGCTTTATTTCAAGGCTGTTAGATTAAAGGGGATTACATCTGGTATCCATGAGACTGATTTCTCTCAAAAATTACTAATTTACAATTCCTTTAAGGAATGCTTTAAGGCTGTATTGACAGCTAAATCCTACTAATCAGTTGTATATAAATTGTAATATACTACTTGTAGAAGCATCTGGATAATAGTTTATGTGAAGAAAGTAGGGTCCATTTGTACTTCCATTGTGGAAGTCATGTCAGCACTTACACTATTTCTAGAAGTCAATAACTCACCCAGAGAAGTTCATTTATGGTCATAACTTGGCACACAGATCTCTGGCAATGGTGACATTTTATTACAAAAAGTCTGTCAGTGCCTTTTCATTTATCAATCTTGACATTTTTTTAAAAGCCTTATTTCTTTGTTATTTTCTTGGAGTATCAATTGAAAATATTTATTAATTATGTATTTGGCCATAAATTTGTCAATAGATGGAGGTTTGTATTTTGTGGCTTTATGAAGATCGTTTCATCTTTGTGTAATGAAGCAAATAAGCTTATTTTTAGCACTATGAAGACACTTCTCAATTCATTAATAGTCACCAGATCGGACCTAAGCAACCATTTCTGCTGGTGAGTGTGTGGGCTTATGTAGCAATTGTGAAGATAATTTCTGAAATATGGTAAGTAGACAACTAAAATAGAAAGGTGTCATTCTATCCCTGAATATTTGACCTCTTGGATGCACATTAACTGTTTTCCAGTTCACATACTTGAACTTCTACACGTTAGATAAAGCAAAAGACACGTTATTTTCCTTAATACAGTTTATTCCTGAGAGGTATAGTTAACATATCTTGATGGTTTCAAAATGGTGGCAATAAATGGTTCACATGAAATAAGTAAATGTGAAATGTTCATATTATGGGTAATGTTAGTCCGTAGTTTTAGAGACTGACTTTCAAACTGAGATGTTTGTCTGTAATATACTGAATACATCTTGAATGATGGTATTTCTTTTTATTTAACATATACAAAGTAGGAGAATATGAAAAAGAAGAAAGCTTATATTTCAGTACATTTGAGAATCTTTCAGTGTTATTAATCTAAGATTCCTTTCCATTGCAGACATGGTTTAAACCTCTAGTTCAGGATGTTCCAGGAATGCTAGTTTGTAGCTCAAATACTAGCTCCTACTTTTGTTGAGCAAATAGGCAGCTGTGTTCTTTTCTACACAGATATTCAATAAGAATGCATTTTTGATGCAAGAATTTTTTAAAAAAGGCTTCTCTTGCAATTATACTGTTCATGGAAAAGTTTAACATGTGTCTCTTTTGCTATTACTGTTTTTTAAAATTGTTCAGTAAAAGACACAAACATGAATCAGGATTCTTTTGGGCACATACATTTTTTTGTACTGTTCTAAAACTATACATTACCACCGTGTGGTTAAACAGCAAAAAGATGGTTAAATAAAGTAGCGATCTTAGAAAAATAAAAACATGAGAACTATTCTGAAACATTACGGTAAATATTTGACTTATAAAACATCTAATAGATATGGTGTTGAAAGGCTGGAGACTTGTATTCATGATGAGCTATTTCTGATGTATTATTTGACTTCAAATAACATTACTCGTATTTTTAGTAATTCAAAGTAATTTTCTAATCACAGTATGGCAAACAGTTTGTAAAGAATGTCACTGTTTTTATTATAACTCAGTAAATGAGAGATCTAATGCTTATTTCCAAATGATGTGATAAAATAGAATATTGGTGTTTTCTCATTCACTGTCATAAATCCAGTTTGACTAATGAGATTTCATATATTCATAGACCTTGTATACAAGGTACAAGTACCCCCAGTGATAACAGAACAGGGCAAGCAGTTGGCAGTCAGTGTGTTCTGCAGGAAGAGTTGAATTCTGTAAGTCCCATCTCTCTGCTAAGATTGGGAGCAGCACAGTCTGCATGTCTTGGCCCCTTGGTCTGTAGTGGGAGGGCACTGGTCTGATAGGGGACAAATGGACAGAAAACTCCCTCCTAAGTTCGTTTTGCAGTAGATGACATAATATTTATCTTTAATGTTTCACCCAAAATATTCTGCATCTGGCAGTAGGACAGCTTGTACCCATTCTGCTATGATAGTATTTCAGTTTGAGAGGGGTAAACCTCTTTGGAAATAGCAATAGAAGCTTTGCCCATTTCTGAAATCACCCTTTCTCACAATGCTGAGATATGTAGAAACAGAGGGTTTTTTGTCAACATGCATAGGTAGTCGCCAGAATGAGGTCTGAAAAGAAAATATGATCGAGGTTTGAATGTGTTGAACTATAGTTACAAGTGGAAGCAGAAAGCCCAACATCTCCTAAGAGAATCTGGTCAGAGTCTCTAAGAGTTCAGATAAGTATCCTAATTTCTGGATGTTTGTCTGAACTTTGAGCCTCTTAGGGTTCCTTAATTGCAAACTTGAAACCACAGCCTTTTGGCTGAGATTGAAATGTAAACTGGCTCTGCTACTCTATACTACGACCTCAGTTGTGAGAAGTAAAGCTTTATTTGAGCACTTGACAAGTCATGGATCGTCCCTTAAGATTTATAAATGTGCTTACAAATATATACTGTTCCTACTTTTCGTTTCAGTCATGGGCTGTACTTGAATAGCAAGGAAACACTATAAAACTAAAAATTGGTTAGGGATTTATAAAAATACCCTCATTGCTTCATTATTTTAGCATTACTGTGGTCTTCACATGCTTGCTTTCAGTCTTTACATGCTTCCTGTACCATCAGAATTCAGATATATTTGTCTGAGTATTTGCCATGCAAAGAGATTCTGGAAGAAAGTTGAAAGCTCAAAGGAATTCATAAAAGCTCTACCACCAGCAAAGTTTCCTTTGCAATGTTTCTTGCTTCCCTCTGCAAGCTGCTGAAGCTTCCCAAGGCTAAGAAAAAAGAAAAATACTGCCCATCTTTCATCCTTTTTTTTTTTTTTTTGTGTGTGTGTGTGTAATGGAATGAGCCAGGTGTCAGTAGGTGTCAGGTATTTTCTAAAAGTCACAGGGAGGATACTCCAGACACCAGACAGGGCTTAACTGTGCCTGCCTCACCCTCTTCAGTTTTGGCAATCTAAGACCCTACTTTATATTATCAATGTACTCCTTGTATTTCTCAGGAACAAAGTACATATCTTTCCAGCAAAGTGCACTCAGTGTCATTTTGCATGCCTGGTGGTTACCTTCCTCCAGGCTTAGGGGAGTTTTTCGGTTTGGGGTTCTTTTGTGTGTTGTTTCTTTGTTTGTTTTTGTTTGTTCCAGGTTTTGTCGGTTTTGTTTTTCTTTTTAAGTTAGAGATGGATTCTCAAGTACCTCCCCTGAGCTGTGCTCCTGGTACACAAAGTTTATCACGGGGTAAATGAGTAGATTTCTGTGGGAGCCCTTTGTAACAGTGTTGGCAGCACATCAGCTACTACTATCTTATGAAGTCTGAAACACAGTATAACTGTCTGAATGATAATTTACAGGTAAGCTGTTTCACTCCAAGTTCCTCAGTGAAGATTCCTGAAAAAGCAATGGACTTTGAGTCAAGAGTGTCTTTTTTTTTTTTTTTTAATGTTTTCACTCAATTTATATCCTTTCTGTGTTTCCTCCTGCTCCTGCTGCTACTTCATTAGTCGTCCAGAAGGAAGATATGTGTCAGGGAGTCACAGGGAGTCTGGTTTATGATGATGTTCACAGACTGCCCTCCACAGTTCAGTTTGTCAGGGCTTGGCTGCAAACCAAGCCCTTCAGTTTTCCCTGGTGGTTTGAGTTTGGATGAACTCCGGCCTCCCAGCAATCATCATCCTGCTCCCCTTTCAGCTTGGCCTCGCATCAAGTTCCCAATATCTCCTCCCTTTCTTCTTGAGCTTGGCCTCCAGGAAATTCCAGTTGCCCTTGCCTTCTCTGTATCTTGGGAGTTTCCATCCAGGCAACTGCTTCCACCACTAATTCTAAAAACCTTCTGTAAGGAAAGAGTAGGTTTGAAGTCCATGAGAAAAGAGGGAGAACTTCAGTTTTCATTGCCCATTTAGGAAGATTTCACTCATTTACATACTGCCTCACAATACCTCTGATGAAGGAAGGATTCTTGCTAAATCTTATGACACATTATGACATGTGCAAACTGTCCCCATAACAAACTGCTAATTATATAGAACTCAAAAATGTCTGTGTATGTGCAGTCATTCCAATTATTTGATGGTAAGAAGATAAATGTAAGATACAAGTAATAATACAAAATTTTTTCCAGCTTATTGTATAGAATCAAAACTACTTGATAATTTGAACTTTGAGTTTTTTCTTTATTTTACATTGTACCTACGTTAATAAAAGACTTTTTTTTAACAATCTGTAAATGTTAATGAGACACTGTGATTCAGACTCGGGTGGAAAAGGTAGGTGCACATTTATGTGGATTTCAAAGGATTTAGTACTAAAAAAAAAAAAGTTAAAATATTAAAATAATTTAAGGGTACCTAAATGTGCAATATAGACACATTGTGAGGTTAGGCAAGAGGGTTCCATGTCAGAGAAGCTACAAGTTGTAAGAACATTAGAAATTGTCACTGAGTTAAATAATAAAATATATTAAAAGCCATCCCAACAAACCAACACATTGTAGAGGACAGTTTCTGAAAAGTAGTATCTTATCCAAATGCATAATGGATACCTTATTTTGCTGGGGTAGGAATTATGCTTTATCATAAGAAAAACTTTCCAGATAAGAAAACTAAAATTTTTTCATGTTATAATAAAATTCTGAGGATCTTCTATTTGAAGAGAGGAACTGAAAAATGAGTCAGGGTGAGAAGAGGAAGGTATGGGTAGAAGGGGAAAGATCACTGAGAAGGAGACTGAATGAAGTGTGAAATTTGGAAAGGGAAAACTGCATTTTACTGTGCAAGTGAACTGAACCTGGGAAGCAGTCTGGGAAGTGCACAATTGACAAGTGCTTGTTCGTATTTTTATATATCCTGCATATGATTTAAGAGTGACTGTCACTGAGAGTACAGCTATGCTGCATGATAGTGGAGCATAAATATATTACTTATTATGTAACTATATTATTGCAGGAGAGTTCCTCTTGGAATACCTCTAATTCGTTAGCCAAGACTTCTTGAGATTGAAGGGAAAAAATATCCACATTTTCTTTTTAATTATGCTACATAACACCTATGTTTTATAGGTTTTTTTTATCATCTCTGGTGGTGGGAGTCTTCCATGAATCTGTACTGGCTGTTCTTCTTGACAGCTCTGGTGTTTATTTCTCGGTATTATGCATTGGGGTGCAATATTCAGTGTCTCATTCTTTTCCTGAGCTGAACACTGAAGACGGAGATTTTTGAACTGAAACAGATTTAAACAGAAGAAGTGCAATCAACTTTTTTAAAATATTCAAATGCATTCTGGAATATTTCAAATTTAGTTATTAGATATTTTAAAAGATAATAATAAGAGTTAATATTAGTAGGCGGAAAGAAGAGCGCCTTTAAGGAGTCTAAGCTTAATGCACAAAAGAAATGCAGATTGAAAACTAACCCTGCTACAAGTCTATATCCTGCATTTCTTATTTTGAAGCCAAGTTAAACCTCATTTAAGATAATTCCATCAGAAATAGGAGGCCAAAATGTTCTCAAAATGTTAGGCATCTTTTATATATGAGAAAGATTCTTAGTCTATACCATATTCTGTGGGAAAAGAAGTGGAGACCTTAAAATATTTTTTTAACCTTGCTTTTATATAGTACAATAGTCTATAGATATTTCACAGAATGGAAATCCCTTTAGCTTTTATTACTTTTTCCTATAATTATGTATTTGAAATCTCTTTGTCAGGCTTATAGGGAGATTCAGCTCCTCTCTTGCCTGAAGTAAATCAGTCTAATCCATTTTCCTCTCTTATTTTAAGTAGGAAATTATTCTTTTTACTTAGAGCCTAAGTAGTCTTGTAATTCTGTGCATAGAAGTAATTTGTTGAGGAAGGCTTTCCTAATCTTTCTGTCTGTTTGCTTAACCGTGGAGATCTTGAAATGAACTCAAGCAATCCTGATCTATTCTGAGTTATTTGTTTTCCTTCATGTTTGCCTGATACTAAGCAGCCCTGAGCCCTGTAGCAGTTGAACACTTCCCAGTACTTCTATCCCAAAAGCAACCCACTAGAAGAGTGAAATATTACCTTTTGCCATGGAACTGATGCATAAGGAAATTACTTATTTAACGATAATTATCACTCAGCCAAGAATATAACTTTGTCATTCTCAACCATCTGTTATTTCATAGGGTCTGCACTGCAGAATAGCAGCTAATTTATTAAACTAAGGGAAGAAATCTCAGGGATTTAATAACTGTTTTCCATAGGCAGCATTGAAGGTATTTAATGGAATCACCTAAGAAAATTTGCTGATGCTACTGAGACAAAAAATTGGATTTGCAATAGTTGTTTGAAATGAAAGGTTTTGTTTTACATGGAGAAGGAGTTCAATACCCCTCCATCAGCTCCCATGGATTGCTCTCCTGCATGTCTCCAGCTCCAGCCCACTCTCCCCTGTGACATTACAAAGGAAATGCAGCAGTGAAGACAAAACCTTTTTGCCTCATCTTGACTACTTTTTCCTGGTTGAAAAAAATAATTTTTTATCCTTTGGCCATTTTGGTTGAACCAAGCCTGCAAATGTTGAAGACTACTTTATGCTTTAAAGTGTATGTTGCACACAAAGATTGATTAGAGGTTTTGGTTGTAGTTTGTTTTTTAATTAAAAATGTGGGTGTTGTCTGGGTACCTTACTGAACAATATTTAGACCAATTTCAGTGCAATTACAGGTTTTTAATCTAACCTCTGTGGTAGCTGTTACACCCAGGAGGCTAAACTAGGAATTAGTGACATGGGACATATAATTTTGAAGTTTTCCTGTTTCCCTTTTCCCCCACATGTAGCCAGTTTGTAAAACATACATTTTAAATATAGAGTGACTTGGAGCACAGGTATTTTATATTGAAGTTCTTAAGTGCTGAAGGACTAGGGAGTGCTCAGAAGAATATATTGGCTCTAAAACCTTTTGAAGAGTAGCTCTTATGGCATTAAATGACCAAACCAAAAAAAGTAATCTTCTAGTTACAATGTTCTTGAAAAGCTCAGGAGGGAAAAACCTGCAAAAATGCTTTAGTATCACATCAGGGCTTGAAAAGAAAATTATTTTCCCATACACTAACACTTAATTCTTTTGAAAGTAGAGGCATTCAAATAACTTTTAGCTGAATTTTAGGAAGCATTAGTAATTTTCATTTATTTTATACTACATAGGATATAGATTACTTAGAAGCTACTCATTCCATGACAGGGAAGCTCCTGTGTGGAATTGTGCAAGAAACTCTGTTCTTTTACATCATTGGGATAATGAACTTGATAATTTGGAAATTGAAATATTCTCAATTTTGTGAATGGCTTCTCTGCTCTGGGAGGTGAGAACTCCAAAGGGTCAACCTTATCAGGACCTTAAATGAGCAATATCTAAGTACAGCCCAGGCATCTCTCCAGTTAACAGCATTCTGAGATGGACATTTCCCAGGCTGACATAACACCCAGAAGTGAAATGGCTTCCTTGAGGAAAGTGTGTGTGTTTTGCCTTCATTTCACAAAAAGGGGGTGGGATGTGCAGATCACCTGAGTGCTGGGAGTGAACCTGAAGGCAAACCATAGATGAAGAAAACACATGCTGCATGGCTGTCAGACAGTGTCTTCTCATGGACTGTGAAATTAATTCCTAGATAATAAAATGTAGCTGGAGAGAGTTTCCTCTGGTGTTTATTCAAAAAACCCCTGGATTTCTCTACCTACGCTCTTAAGCAAAAAACATCCATGAATTACAGATAGCAGAAAAATATTTATAACCTGCTAGAATAGGAAAATTGTTGATGTAATTTCATATTCTATTGTATCAGTTCATTACAGATTTCATTTCACAGACTTTTCCCTACCTGCTTACACAAAATAAAATACAAGCATGACATCAGCGTGTGTGTTTGCAAAAGCAAGTGCCAATAATCTAAATGTAAGTATGTTTATAAATGATTCCTGCTGTGGACCCTAGAGGAGGAATGAATAAATGAAATATTATTCAGTTTTCCAAAACAACTATTTTCTCTTTTATTTGCGGCTTTGTTTTTAAACAAAACATCGTAGCAATGAATTTGCTAGGAGTTAGATTTCTGACTTTTAAGGCTTTACAACTGAAACTTTTTTGAATTCTCTCAGTTTAGGCAGGTGAGACCAGAAGAATCAACTGCCTTTGGAGCTTATGCAAACCACAGTGCATTATATCATTCTTCAATAGGAACATCAGAATTAGGCCGGAAGAAAGGTTCACTGATATTTGGAAAAGCAATCCCACCTGAAATGATGAGAAATGTATAACTTACACCTGTAGTATCACTAATAATCATTTTTTAAATTACAATTTATTATCGTTAATAGCCTTTTTCTTTAAAATTTGAAACCCAGTTATATGTGTCCGATACTTTCCTTTGACAGAACTGCACATAATAATCTTCAGATTTCTTTCAAACAAATTTTTAATGCTTCTTTTGTTCCACTGATGTGCCATGGGTTAAATGACCTCAAAACAAATCATCACTTGAAATGTTAACCAAATTTTCATGTTGTTTCAGCAAATCTTCATGTATTTCATCACAAAACACACAGTGTGAGTTCCCTACAGCTGTTATATTGGTACCAGTAAAATATAAATGAAATTGGTGTGAACATAAATATGTTCAGCTTGTGGTTCTTTTCTGTTAATTATGGAGACATATGCAATTTGAACGAGTTTTTTATACAATGTGATGAATATCTAATCTCTAACAGCATCTTCCTGTTTAACCAGACTGTAAAGGGTTTAAAATATGACCGTGTGGTGTCTTCAGTTTAATTAGCTGTGGTTTTTTATTTCAGGGCTTACTTCCTCTTTTCATTGTAAGACTTCTTCTTTCTGAGTAATTTCAAATAATTGTTTTGAAGGAATTAAACATGCTTGGTTTATTTATTAATTTATTTTGTTTTAATTTATGTCTTTCCTAGCTGTAGGTATCCAGATGAAACTTGAATTTTTCCAGCGGAAATTTTGGACTGCAAGCAGACAGGTATATTTTGAATTTTTCTTTGTCAATGAATGCACAACAGCTTTTTAACTGTGCTGATGATCTGCAGTATTTTGTCATAAGCAAACTGTTTTAAAGAAACAATGTATTTGAAGACTAGTTCTGATTTACATTCCAGTTTCTCATTACAAAGGAGAATTCAGTGGTGAATAACAGTTGCTCGATCCCACGTTTATGGAGGCAATTAGAAAGATTATTTATTTTAGACCCCAGTACATTTGTTGGCATGTTGTTTTTCTGCCTTAGAAAAGTATAAACAGTAAACAAAACTGTGATATTTATTTGCTTCCAGTAGTAGCAGAATTATCCCTTCTCACTTAGTTTTCTCTTGTAACATTCAGTAAGTGAAGTATCACATTATTTAACTAAACTAGATTACTGAGTCATGGTTGGCATTCATAGTCTTCAATAAATTTCACTTAAAACATTCAAGGGATAGAATTTATACTCACTGAAGAGGATAATCAGGTACTTTCTAAAGGTTAGGGGATACCACCCCTACTTTGAGAATGTACTGGTCCAGAAAAAAACCTAAAATGCAGGTGTGCCCAACCCCTACTGGAAAACCCTCCCTCTGTGAATGGTCTCGAAGCTTCCAGCACGTGGAGGAGATTGTGGTGTTTCCAGCTGGAACTGTTACATGTGACTGCACCTTTTCTCTGCAGGCAGGAACAGAACAGGTTTGGTGAACAGGTTTAAAATTTTCTTAGTCATTTTTAGAACCATTTTAGATAAAAATGTAATCAATAGCAGCTCCTTTATAATTCTGCCCATTTGAATTTTTGAAATGTTTATTTTGTAATCTTTGAATGATAAATGAAAATATTGTATTGATTTTTGATATCATCCCTAGTGTGCATCTCTCGATGGCAGATGTGCTATAAGTTGTGATGATGAAGTAAGTATTTAACAGATTTTTTTTCCATGTATATCTCTACTGCAGTAGAACATAGAGTTGATGAATTTGATTTGAACGTCTCGTGTACATTATGATCTCTTGATGTAATTTGTGATCACCTTTAATATGTTACATTTTTTGTAGACATGCATTTAATTACAAGATTGACACCAGTACCTAAAACACGTTGCAGTAAATTCTGCTTTGTGAATCCAGTTTGGGAAATAATTTGGAGCAGTGCTAAGGCATTTGTTTACTACTTTATTATTAACTTTAAAGAAACATAAGCAGTTTAAAGTCTTTTCAGCTTGACACCAGCAGGAGCCATGTGAGCGTATGTAGAAATTTAGTACTACTGAGAACCTTGGTGTTTTAGAGATTCCAAACTCTTTCTTAATGACGAAACATACTGTTGATAGGACTCAATCAAATATCACAGCTCCTCTGTTGAGTCTGTTAACTTTCACACCTTCTCTCAATGACAGGAAAATATCTGTGAGCAGTTATGGTATAAATTAAAGCATTTAAAAGTAAATATTAAGTCATTAATGCAAATGGAATGGCACAATAATCAATAAATATTAATTATTATTAATAGCAAAATATTAATAGCAAAAATAATTAATTAAAAATAAAGCAAATTATCAATGTGTGTGATACTTTTGATTCAAAAATACAGCCTATTAATTTGAAATCCTTTTTTCTTTTTTTTTAAGCTTTGAATTTGCTCATTTCTTCTTGGTTTCCTGATGCCTCACATTTTATTTAAATGTACTGTTTTCTTTCTTTTTCATTTTTGGTTTCTTAACCCATATTACATTCCATTACTGTTATTGTATATTGGAGCTGTGAAAATACATAGAGGGCTTGAACTTGATCAAAGTTACTGTAATTCAAATGTGTTCTCAGACCTCAGTCAACATTCTTGCTGTGTTTATTCTGGACTTTATGCCTAAGGTTTTACAAGCTCAGGGACTCTCCACCTATAGAACATTCCCCTTGAAATCTGAAGTTCACTGAACTTGAACCTTTGGGCAAACCTGAGCATGGTTCACTTCCAATACCTGTGAAATATTGTGAATTAAACCTCTTTCATACAGATCCAGTCAATCTCAAAGCTATTATCTCATGCATTAATCTTGTATCAGAAATCTTTTGTTTGAGATTTGCTAATGTGTTGGATGAGTAAATGCACCCTGCTGCCCTTTGTCAGTGCTAAAGTTGTTTCAAACTGTTTCTTTAACACAATGCTGAACACTGAACATTATTTATCTTGCTGGCAAGCAGTTGAATGAATGGTCCTGAATGAATATTTTTTTCCCTTGTTAATGTTTCTAAAATGGATTGAAATAGAAACCCTCTTATCTTCACATTCCACCAAAAAGATGCAGATTCCATTTACCACTTATTTCATTATGCCTGTTTCCAATAATAATGCTAAAAAATTAGTATTTTTTAAATTTCCGAACAATGCTAGTGAATGACTCTGTCTTAGGGATTTGAGACATGGCCACTAATTCTTGAACTGAACCAGTATTTTCCCAACAGCATGTAAGTCACAAACTACGAAATTAAGCCTACACTCTTTCTTGTCCAGCATAATTACTTTTATTTATTTTCTATGGAGAAGTAGTGGTTCTAAAGCACTGAATTCCGATTAATTTTTCATGCATGAGGACTGCAAATAGGTATCCTCAAAAGAGTTCTCTGTTGACTTAGCTCCTCTCCTAATAAAGTTGGTGGGAGGTTTATGGTGGACTTTGGGGACAGCAGTGTTCTGGTGTTACAGCCTCCTCATGAAATTCCACCCTTCACACACCATTGAGGTTAAGGAGCTGCCTCTTCTGAATGCATTAGCTCTGCTGGGTTCTTTGCCAGCATCATCAGCTTTTCACATTGCTTTTGCCAATTTTGGGCTTTCTAGCAGATCAAAGGTCGGAAATGAGTTGTTTCAACTTCCTTTTTGACAGGTTTTCTGTCACTGGGGGTGCCTGTAGCTTAGGTTCCCCTATTAGAATGAATATCCTGCATTTGCATTAGGGAATAATGTTCATTCTGAACTTTTGCCTGATTTTGGCTTTCTTGTTTCTATAAAAAGTCTGCCTCAAGCCAGCATTTTTGCAAATCTCTCCTCTTCTTTGCCCCACAGAGCAGTACTAATATATGGCCAGAATGAGAGTCAGACACATCTAAACATTTCTTGCAATACCAGGCTGCATTTTTGCATCTTGAACAACTACTACTGCATGGGGCTGCTTTCCTCCCTAAAACAACAGAGGGATTTTGCTGAATGTGCAGAGTGTAGCAAAAAGTATATTTTTGTCATATCTCTGTACAGCCCATTTCCACCAGGGAAGATTTTGAATTGAAAACAAAGCCACGAGGATTCCTATTTTGAAAGCCATTCTACTTAATTCTTTTCTTTTTACACAAATGGCACAGAAAATTCAATAAGCAATGATAAAAATGTTTGCTGATTTAGACCAACAACAGAAACACAAAAAAGATTCAACACTGAGGTAGGTATTTGGCATTACTGAAGAGAAACTGAGTTATATCAGGGTTTGAGTTGAACCTTATGTTTAAACTCTGAAGCTCAGTAATTAAAACTTTGCCTGTAGCGAGTAATTCACTTGAGGTTAAAACAGTGCATGTGTGTATGCAGGGAAGCACTGATTTGGGTTTACCTTGTTTTATACAGTTTATAAGTCTGACCTACAAAAGGCTAACAGTCCTACCTCTAAATCCAGTTCCCAATTAAAAACACAATTTGAAAAGCTTTAGGAGACCTGTGGGGCCTCTTTTACAGAAGTTTCTGGTCCCATCCCCCAATGAACAAATTAAAAAATATTACCTGGTCCCCTGTTGGTTCTGCAGGCTGACACTGTGTTTTCATTAATACATCATTAGGGTAATGACACTGTGCTGATGTTTTTCTCCAAACACAGGAGAAGCCATCAGGAAGACCAAAGTTCTGAGCCTTTGCAAACTTAGTTATAAGGAAAACTTTTAAAAATGGCTTACAAAAACACTGACCTTGTTTTTCTTATGTTTGTTTGTAATTATCTTATATCCTCCCATTTTGTACACATCTTTGTTTTGTTTTGCATGAAACAAATGCATAAAAATTAAATCAGATAACATCCCATAAGTCAGGACTGCACTCAGAATTTATGCAAACCATTATAACAACCTGAACTTTATCCATGTACTTAGAAGTACATGATTAACTTATTGATGTATCCTAAAATCAAAAATTAAAATGGTATTTTATCATTTTTCAGACAATCAACTGTTACCTAATAGATAACAATGGATTTATTTTAGTATCTGAAGACTATAGACAGGTAAGGGAAAGATTTTTCTTCAGTTTTTTCATGTAACACATTAATCTAAAAGTACTTGTTTCTTAAATAGGCCACCATCTGAAAATGGTAAGGATTCAGTAACATAAAATTAAAAAAATTCCTTCTACAAAGAGTGTAAGTTGTTTCTCACAGGAGCTCAGTTTCTGTCTCCCATCGGGGCAGGGTCTGCTCTTAAACTCATAAATGTTCTCTTAAAGGCTTTTCTTGCTGCATAAGTGTCTGTCTTCTGTAAAAAAAACCCCCAGAAACCCCCTGGATTCTCTGTGGCATTTTTGTCACATGGAAAGGCTGGGAAGGGAGGGAGGGGACACAGAGCTTTTACATTCAAACTTGAGATTAATGAGATTTTACAGAGCTGCTAGTTGAGGAGTTTGTTTTCTGAAGTGGATTACAGACATTGAAGGATTAAAACTAAGCACTCAGCATCACAACGGAGAGGACAAGGAGCACGATTAATAAGATCATTCAAAGCATCAGTTCGCTTATTCTTCTTGGAAAATTATTGAAAAATTAATGTATAATCACTCAATCATGTGAACCTTATGAAGGAATCATCACCATTCTCATTAACTTCTGCCTGAAAACGGCTGGGATGGTGCCCCAATAATGCCAGAATTGTCTGAAGTTGAATTTCTTTTATGTGTTGGGATTGTGAATAGGAATATTCCCACTCCTACTTAGCCCTCAGGTGAATCAAATCTGTTATGACTGGGTTGGTTACTGAGAAACAGCTTTTGGAAAGACCTCCGGGAGACTTGGAAGAGTGTCTGGAGAGGAGATAAAAACTCGAAGTGAATGGCAAAAAAAGAAGCTAAACTGAGCATTTTGCTTTTAAATTAAAAGCTTGAATTACTGTAGCCTTAAATCTGACACTTCTGGAAGTAACAAGATAGAGATATTTTTCGCTTTTGAATAGCACAAAAATAATTGCCTGTTTCCTTATGAACCCTCTCTCCCTTGCTCCATTTTGGTTGGGACTTTGAAAGTTATATTAGCACATAATAAACAAGAGAAAGGCAATTTTTCTGAAACTATTGTCCTTCCAACAGAGCATTAACTGTTAAACATGCTGTACTGTGTCATGCAATGGTCATTCTTCGTGGTATGTCATCTTATATGCAAAACTGAGAACTGACATGGATTAGTTTGTTTAAATTTATTAAATTTATTGCTTCCATTCCTTTAGAATGTCAAGCATGTTCTGAATGTAATTCCAGGATGTATACAAAAAATTATAAACTAAAAATATAGCATTACTTAAATATTAACTGCGTTATGTTTGAAGTAGCTTTTTGGAGTTTTTTGCCTTTCATCTAACTATTAAATCTATATTTTCTGTTTAGTTGAGCATGATATAAGAAATGCAGCCATTACAGAATAATCTTGATACATTTAAAATACGTTCCTCTCATTATTCCCCTTTTGTTGTTGTTACTAGAGGTAAATAGTTGTGACTTGTGTAAATTACTTGCAAGTTTATAGTTGGCTGTGGCCAATAAATATTGGGAAGAAATGTTTCCTTTGGTAGTTGCCTGATATCAGCCATTACATACTCCTGTGAAGAGTATAGTGTGGACAACTGCTGAGCCAGAACTAGGGCTAGTTTTGTAGTTACAGTGGATCTAAGTCTAAGATGGACAGCAGAGTTGTGTCTATGTGTAACACAAGATTACAATAGTATATATTTATTTTTATATGTGTGTATACACTCTATATTTATTGTGGATAGAGAAGGGGCAGGGAAGTGGGATGGTGCCTTATGAATGACTTGCCTGTCCAGGGTTGCTTCAGCACTGCTTTTCTATGGACTTTCCAAACATGACCAGAACTGCTTCAAGAATCATGTTTGTGGGGCAGTGTAATTCTTCATCTGAATTGCAATTAAATCTTAACGTATTAAAAAAATAATGATAACCTGTGTGTTACTGCTTTGGGGGAGAACTAGCATTTACAGACAGAGCTTTTGTGGAAAGAACTGTCACTGAAATGTCTTCATAAGACTGGTGCACAACTTGATAAATCAGGTTTATTACTATCTAAGGTTGTAACCAGGCATTTATGGTTTAGGGTTTTTTGACATTGCCTCTCCAATAGTTAGGATAATTTTTCTTCATCAGTCAGCTAGAGCTATTGAAGGTAGTATTTTTAGTCATGTTCCTCTTGTTTCTAGGAGACTTTACATACCCATATGTTTTGGAAAATGTTCCAAGATTCCCCCGAGGAATAAAAAAAAGGCAATACATGCTTTTTAGGTGGAGGAATGCCTTTTTTTAGCTAGGGCTGTAACTTTTCTGCCTGCAAACTCCCAGGTGCATACTTGAGGTCAGCTAAGTTCCTTGTAATGGAATTGAGGTTTAGTTCATACAAAACCTATGGAATCCATGCAATTTGAGAGTGTAGTGCCCTTTCCCCCTCATAAATTGTGGGATTTCTCCCTTTAAACAATGAAGAGAAATATCCAATTCTTCTGGGAGTTGAGACTCTAAAATAAAACAGGTCTTCCCAAGGTAGAAAAAATGCTGTACATGCAGGATTTTCCACTGTCATATGAATGGCTGCAGATGACAGAGTCACTTCCATAGTACATACCAAATTCATAACATGAATGTTTGTTTTCTCAATAGAGATTTATTTTTATTAGTCCACAAGTGCTGAACAAGGACAAAATGAGTAATTCATCAGGCTGAGTGGTTTTAAGTATGAAATGACTCTGAAAGGAGTTAAAATTTATAGGATTGATGAAATGTACTGTTCCAGCTCCTTAAACAGGTCATGCAGGAATTATAAACAACGCTTTTTAATGACTGTTTATGAAATCCTCTCACAACCTGTTTATATCTTTTTTGAGTAACATTTTAATCACAAGGGTTTGTGATCAGATTAGTGTGTTTTCTTTACAAGCTTTAGGTTTGGATGGCTTTTATTTCTGATATTAGATGTTATATAATGTACCTCAATATATTGTTTAAGCTCTCACATCTGCTCAGGGGTAATAATGTAATCCCAGCCACTTGCCATGACTGTGAAGTCCTCATCAGATTTTATGTAGCAGTAGTCCTGAAAACCTGTCTCTGTAACTGTCAAAGCCACTCTTGTCAGATCCTGGATTATGCCAGTTTAAATTGAACCCAATGTTGGTTTGTGTTTATCTACACTTTTGGTAATTTCTTGCATTTTCCCTTTACAGACTGGTTACTTTTTTGGGGAGGTTGAAGGGGCTGTGATGAACAAGTTACTAACAATGGGCTCCTTTAAGAGGTAAGATTTTCTATCTCTTAAAAAATATTTTAACGACAGAATGAAACAAAACTAAATCAAAGTCATACGAAAGAAAGCCAAGACTGGCAGTGTGGCTGGATTCTCATTTATGTCTCTTTTCTGTATGATCTGAGTGTAACTGGATACCATGCACGTTGAATGTTGAGAGCATTGGAGTCAGCCTACAGTGAGTTTCTTTTTGAAATAAGGGTTTATTTGACTACAATGCTAAAACTGTGTGCCTTTCCTGTTCCCACTGCACTCAAGTGGAAAAGGGATTGGGCCATATCTACTGCTGAACAGTTTTAAATGGCTCTTAAGCAAATCACTGATGCCACATCACCATTTTGACCTGTAAAAAGTTGGAGATTGCTCAAACTAGACAGTGCAAAATGCCCTACTGTTAAAGGGGAAGTGTGTTCTCCCAGTAATCCATCTTCATTCACATGCTAACTTATCTCTGAACATTGTTGTGACTATTGACCTGGTCTTACTCTCATGATGACAATACAAACTAATAGTGATTTTATGTGTTGTCCTTTGAAATAAATTATACATTCTGGGCAATTAAGAAGAAACTTTTCCCTTTAACCTGTAACTCAACACTGCAGTCTTCATGGCTTTCACATAGTCCAAGAACTGTTCCATACCCTTTTGTCCTATGACAGCATGGGAGAAGTGCTGACAATATATTTTGCACTTTTCCCTTTTATTTTCCTGTGCATTTCTAGTATAGAAACACAGACACATCACTGATCCCATCACTCACTGAATGTAGTTATTACATGTGAGGGTGTATACAGAGGCTCTCAGAACAGATGGTTTGTGTGCTTGCTTGGTAAACCAGCTCTCCTAAAGGCAGAAATCTTTCCATGCTACCTCTGTGGGCTACAGCTGAATACCACACCAGTGACTGACCTGACATGTGCAGATAGCACTCATGGAATCATCCCAAATCCCAGTTTTCTGAGGGTGGCAACCTTTTTGTGTTTAGCACCTCATTCTTAACATATGCTGTAGAAGGAAGTGAAGTAATACATATTTACAGACTGGGTTTGACGATGAAAAGATCTGTTTATGCAAGAGATGAAGCCTTTTATTTAACACAAAGAAAAACATACGGTCAAAACTAAGGGATAACACTTTAATTTGTCGCAATTTGTTTTGTCTTGCCCAGCAAAGCATTTCAAACAGAATATGTAGTCAATGAGCGATGGTGGTGGGCACCATTGAGAGCACAGACTGCAGGGCTCGAGAGTTCCATCTAAACTGCAGCAGGCGCCTCCCTGGCCTGGACCATTGGCTTCTGATTTTGCTGGTCTTGAACTCCAAGGCAGTCAGAGATAATGAAGGCACCAGCTCAGTGCAACTGAGCTGCATACTAGAGAAAATGTAAACACAGTGAGCCGGTTATTTAAACAACATAAACTGACCATTGCCAATCAGTTAAAGATGGGAGAGAATCAAAGTGGTATAATTGTGCTAAATGAGCATCCTGCTGTACAGCAGATAGCTCTGTGAAGCAACAAAACCACCCAAACCAGACTGTCTTTGAGCTGTGCTAGATGAAGCCTTGAAAAAAATTATTCCAGCAGTCTGAAGAAGAAATCTTTGCTGGCTCTCATGAAAAACAGCCAGATGCATTTACCATATTTTTAAGATTACTAATTTGTTCAGATGGGGTTGTGTTTTGATTTACCAAACGTTTTTATATATGAAATAAAAAGAAAAGAAAAAGAGTGCTTGATGCAGTGGCAAAATCTGTCACTAGTACCATTTCCCTGAGAGCATAATGTGGATATTGCATACATTGCATACTTGCCATTGCTGCTCTTACCATGTAGGCAAAATCAGAGAACAAACTCTGCTCATTAGCATTTCATTCTGATAATATCCAGAGTCATCCTTTCTTCCAATTTGCTTTTTTACATGGCACGTGCTGTCCAGCAGGTGAATTATATAATGCTGCACTTTTTGACCTGGTCTTGCTCCCTTTTTGGTTAGTTCAGAAGTAGAAGGTTCTGTGGTGTCTGATCTTCACTGTAGAAGTTTGCTAACCTTGGGGATGGGAGTCCCCTCTTCCTTTGGCACCAGTGATGTGAGTGGCAGTGCCGATATGTGCTCCCACCTCACTGATTCCTGCCAGCTTTCAGGCTCTCCATCCACAAAAGGAATGAAATAACCCTTTGTCCATTCTCCCAACTACCACTCATTTGGAGTGATGTAGAAGTTCTTTTTAGGGCTGCGCTGGAAGTGCTAAACAAAAGGGGTTTGTTTGCTGCTGACTATGTTTCTTTTCAACCTGCAGCAGGATGAAATTCAATTTTTGTGTTCACTGTTTATTTTTTAAAGTGAACTTAAATACCTCCTTCCCTCCTCAATTTCTTTAAACTCACTGCTTCTTTTGAATAATGTGTACATATGTATGTATGTATGTATATTTTCTTAGTTTATGGGTTTTATAATTAGGGAGAAAAATTATATCAGTGCCTCCACAGCAACGTGACATGCTCTATGATTTCATTTAGCAAAATTATGTTTATCTTATACCTTAAGTATTGCACACAATTAAATAATTTAAATATGATTTAAATTTATTATTAAATAAATTAAGATGTGCTTATGGAAAAGTATCTGCTTCACATAACTTAGAAAAGTTTCTTTATAGTTTCCTCAGCACTTTGTTTATATAAAATCAGTGAAAAAAATAGAAAAATTCAACAACTCCAAGCAGGAAAATCTAAAAAACCCACATTAACATCAGGAAAATTAAGGGCTATCAAAGCAATGAGATCCCCAAAGAAATAAACATAATAAATCTGTAAGAGAAAATTAAACATCTCTTGACTTCAAAACACTTTCACCCTTTTCAGTAGGAGGAAAACTAAGCAATTCTATAAGACAAATATGGAAGCAGCATCATTTCCTCTTACAGTTCTCTTTCCACCAGACATCCTCTTGGCCTCTGAAGAAGAATCCATGCTTTGCTATTTAATCCTGTTGTCAGGATATATGAATTAAATGGCAAACCCTTGAAATCCAGCTTTCCTGGATGCCAAGGCTCACTCTATTAAGTTCTTGTTGCTTTGAGAGCTTCTCTTGTTTCTCAGTTTTTCTTTCTCTGTTCCTTTTTCACATGCTTCTTAGTGAGGAACGTGCATCCTGTCCGTGCCCCTGGGCACGATGCAGTCCAGATCCTTCTCCTGTGCTCTCCAGATGCTTGCATATAGAGGCAGACGTTCATCTCTCTGTCTTGATTTGCTTTATAAGCAAAACACAGCACTAGTTTTGCCTCCAGGTTATAAGAGTGTATATATATTAAAAAAAAAAAAAATCACAACTCTTCACTAAGCTTACTTGTAAGAAACAGAACGTTCTTAAAGCCAAATCACAAGAACAGTAAGTAGCTGCTCACAAACAGACACCAGTTTCCACTGGGGCAGCACAGCTTCCGATTGAAGGATTTTTTTTTCCTGTTTTTTAGACCACTCTTTCTTATTTAAGCATTCATTTTATTAAGACATTCTTAAATTTTTGGCGAAGATGTTAAATGGACAGTCGCATTTAAAATTTGTGTTTATTTTTATGTGGATTTATACAGTCATCGATTTGGCCTTCTCTTAGTTGGGCAATGTTTCTTCATGTAGATGTACATTTTGGAGAAGATCAGTGACAGACTGCAGGAACTATCCAAATTAGAGTTACTGGATTTGGTACTGGACAAGTGCAACTGTGATGTAGCAGTGCTGCAATATGCTTTTACATTCTAAAAAACTTCCCTATCTTTATTGATGATTTACTTAGTAAAGAAAAAAGCAAGATCAAAATAAACCCTATGTTTATAGCATAAATACCAGGAAAATAGTCAGGTGGATCAATAAGCATTTTTTTTGTTTAGGCAGGCAGAAGACATTCAAGGTAGGAAAATGAGCTGACTATTTCCAATAATTATCTTTCATATTCGCTGCCATGTGCACTGCAGGGCACGTGTGAGTCTTGCACCCAAAAGAAGCAAATAATATCTGACGTTTCCCTCTTGTTATTACCAACAGGAACCATGTTCTGATTTTTTATTTTTTTTTCACATTTACTAGATCTGCATCTGATACCTGCATTCTGAAACTCCCACATTGCTGTGGGCTATATTTTCTTCTCATATTTTGTCCATGTGACATCTAAAATTAATGTCTTAATGTTGAGTTTTGGGCATTGTTAGAGTTTATGTCTCTGAAATATTACCTTTAATTGCATTAAATCATTTTATACACTTAAGGAGAAACAGGGGCATGTGTGCTAGATAGATGAATTCTCATTCCATATTCTGGAAATACAGATTGAGTTCTAGTTTTTATGGTTGTTATTCTTTGAGCACCTTGACCACTGGGAATAGCTGAGCAATAAAAGCAAAGATATGTGATGACAAGTTTGTTTTGTCAAAATACTGTCATTTATTTTTATTCTTTCCACTGATTTTCTTGGTGGTGAAAGGTGAAGCCTGGTAGCTTCTGGACGCTAATAATCTGTCTGTCAGTGAAGGTGGGAGAGCCAGAGCAGCAGCAGTCCAGGATTCCTTACAGTGTCCTGCTACCTCCCCACAGGACCTTCTCTAGACTGCAGAAACTAGTTTGCTCTTCACACCATTCAACACTGTCCCTCCTTGTGAGGATGCCAGGCCAGCTGCACATCTCATGTCTGAGTTCAGTCTTTCCACCACAACTGAGCTGTAATCACTACTAATTTTTACATGGACTACCGAGTAAAGCATAGTGTCAGTAATTAAGGCTTCTGGATTATTGGCTTCCTCGGTTCTTTGGAGCATTTCTTTTTTCTCTGTGGACTCAGCATTCACTTCCATGGTAAGAAGCTTATTATTCTTACACAGTATATAAAACCCACCCAATCTTCAACAAAACATTTGAAATGTTATGCATTGAATATCTTTCAGCTCTTACAATTGTCAGTAATGGTATTTTACGCTAATAAATCCATAGTTGTGCTGAAAATCTAGCTGAAAGCAATAGAGTACATCTGTTAATATATCCTGTGCTGCTGGTAGGTCTTGGAAGTTTAATTTTCTTGAACCAGATTCGTACTCAATTGCAAGTACATTGCAAAGTACGAGACTGGAATTTACTGTATCAGGAAATCGACAATAAAAGGGTTTTCCCTACAATCTATTTGGCCCCTGAAGTTACATAAAACAGTGATGCAGATTTAGGTTTTGGTAAGTTATTTTCCATCAGTTAAAGATGGTTGTTTATCGTGTTTGTCCTACAACTTATGTTAAGAGCAGTTGCTCTCTGGAGTTCAGACATGGAAGTTGACAGGATGGTGATGTCAGACAGTCTCAGGCGTGTCATGTGAAGCAAGAGCAAAGCTCCCCGTGAGATGCTGTAACACAGGACATGGACTTGGGCATCTAGGTGGACCATATCCTGAGTTGAACAGGATATGGTTAGCTTCAAACAGTTATTTAAAACTGAAATACAATCAGTTCAGAAAGGGTGATCTGCAAGCTTTTTTTTCTGCAACACTGAGTTAAGTCTGTCTGAGTGAGAAGAAAGCCTATTTTCTAAAATCTCAGAAAGACATCAGCAGTAAAATAACATTCTGGAAATGACACCTGAGCACAGAAGCACTACAGTGCCTTAAGCCACTGCTTTGACCACAAATACTGCAGTAGCTTTTATAAGGAATAGTGCTGGAAAGTGTTTACTTTCCTATTACATTTATAAGAATAAAGCCAAAACAACTGGATTTGAATTTGTGAATGACTTGGGATGCAAATATACTGAGCTTTAATACCATTCATAGTGACAGAGAATCGAGAATTGGTTCAGTATGTTGCAGTGTTCAGACTGCAACGTGGTTATGGGATACATCCACTGATCTTTGAATTGTGTTACAAAATTCCCATGTGTCTCTAGCACAAAACAGTCAGGTCTTTTAACATCATTTCACAGTAAGACTTTCACTGGTTTATTTTGCACATCCTATGTTATAGTTGTTTGAATCATCTTTAGAAACTTTGAGGTACCTGTTGAACCTGCCCACTTTGAAAGTTACTTTGAAAGATGGGAATACATTGTTCTAAAACCAAAACTCACTCCAGGCTTCTGTTCAGAAATCTGTCTGCCATGTACCTTTCTAAGGATTTGCTCCTTTGTTTTGTTTTTTTTTGGTTGATTTTTTTTTTTTACCCTGGACACATTATCTGTTCTCTCATTTATTCCTGAACCAGAATCTTTACACTGGAAACGCCTTCAAATATATTTACTAAACTCATCTAACTAACACTAATATCACCCACAGGTGATATTCAAGCCTTTCCAAATAACAATTCTTTAGTATTCCACAATGATTTTGAGGTTGTTTATTACAGCTCTTCTCTTCATCACTCTAAAGTTTACTATTTCTTTCCCTGTTAAATGAAGGGGTTTTTAATTACATACTTGTATTGTTTTCCTTTTCCGTTAATCATAATACAATCTTTTATTGTTGTATACTCCCTGCAATACAATAAGACAATCTACAAAACATATAATCTAACATTTTGGAGTGCAATATTAATTATATTTTTGATTATTTGTGTGAGTACATATTTCAGTCTTTTAAAATCTTTTTGTCTTTGAGCATTTAAAGAAACTATTACATCTATTAGACTGTAATAATTACATAAGAAATGTAATACAAGTACAAATACTGATGAGGAAAGGCTTTTATCAATATTTAAAATTAAGTTCAAATTATAATAGATGTTTCACATGGCACATTATAACAGTATTTGATTAACACTGCTTAGCAGAATAATGAAATCCAACCAAGAAGTTCTGGTGTATGAGATTGAAATTTGAGACATTGATTATACTTTCAAACATGAAACAAACAGTCACCAAACTTAATTAATATATTAAAAATTTACATTTATAATGAATGCACACAAAACAGTACCTTCTACTTGTAACACTAGATATTCAATGAAGCAGAACGGGACCATTTCATCCATATAGAATTTCTTGACTACTCTGCAGAGAGCACATTAACATCTGTAGAACTGTCTTTGCTGTGCACTTATCACTTGCCACCATCACTAGGTTGGTCCAAGTGGACATGCAACACAGTCCTTGGATCTAGAGGAGCAAAATAGTCAAGCCAACCAAGGCTGGAAAGGCTGAGCTGTAGAGATTACTTTACAGGGGCTGGATTCTGACCATGGTTAAAGGGGGAAAAAATTAAGGAAAGCAAAAAACCAGCTCGGGCCAGTGGTGTATTACTGCATTGCCACACAGGCAGCACAGCTTACACCGTGTACTGCTCTGTTTGTCTTGGCAGATCTGTGTGCGCGGATCTGGCTGTGGGCGTGATTCTGCCAAAGATGGTCAGTGTTCAACTTACACCCATGTTTAGGTCTCTAGTTATGCGTTTGTCTACCATGTGCCTCTCTCTGCCAGTCCACAAAACAATGGCTTCCTAGGCATTTCTATTCTCAGTATAAGAGAAGGTGAATAATGTAAGCAGTATGACCACGTACTAAATGTTTAGTTGAAGCTGCAAGACCCACTGTATTAGATATTTTGCTTGTAAGCCAAAAAGAAAATATAGAGAAACTAAAGAAGCTTTAAGTGATGGTTGCTGTCACAAAATCAGATCAGAAAAAAACCCAAACAAACCAACAAGCAACAGTTTCTACCACAATGGAATACAGCATTTTATTGGTACAGGTTGCAATGTTTCATGGCATGCAGTGCAGAATGCCTCATGATGATGCTGAATGCATTTCATGACCTGGTTTTGGCAGCTTCTGGGACATCCTTTCCATAGGTGAATTTGTGTGCTCTCCTTTCCTCTTCACTTAGAAGCAAGGCACACATTGCAAAACATTGAAGTCCCATCTCATACATCTATTAACCATCTCTGTCCAGTTGTGGTCCTTTGTCCCTCTGATGATGCAAAAGTCAAATGGATATGTTATATATTTACATTTGTTGCAAATTACTAGCTAAAGATTCTTTACATCTGCTATAGATGCTAAGTGCTTTTTTATGTGGATGGATATAGTTAATTGATTGTTCTATGGACAGACAGATTTAGAGAAATAATCACAATAATTCCATATACTAGCTCTGAGTTCTGGATTTTACATTTAGATCTCTGAAGTGTTTCAATGATGAGTCAAATTGCAAGCATAAGTAAATTTCCCTGTGTTTACTATGCATCTGAGGAGGCTTCTAGCATATGTTGATTACAGCAGGTACTTGACATGGAATATTTTGCCCTTATGAAAAGAAGCAAAGGTAAACCCATCCTGCCTCAATTATCTGTCCCATGAATGCACTGAAATTCTACCTGTCCCTCCTTCAGAATCAAGGCCATGTTACAAATTAGCTGTGCACTGAGATGCTGGAACTGTAGAAATGTCTTTTTGCTTTCACTCTAGTAAAAATAAAACTCTAGTTCCAAGTGGTCTATTGTGAGCAGCCCCTCAAATGCATAGGCTCTTTCACTCTCTGGGGCTAAATGTGCTGATCTTAGTCCAGAACCAATTGTTTAAGCATTGTGTTCAATGTCTATTATCCTCCTCCCCCTCACATTGTTTATACCATTGTGTGTTACACTGTATGTGTCTCTTCCCCGGTTTCTTCCAGTTATGCTTTTGCTTTGTTCTGTAGTCTGATAAAACCCTTACAAAGTTTTCACAGAATTTCTAATCTTTATGCTCCTTTGTGTAACCTGTATTTTAATGACCCCATTCCCTCTTTCCCCTACTACTGTTACAATTTTTATTTTCCTGTCCACTTCTTGAGCAGGCTGTTCCATTTCATCATTTTTATCCCACTGAGTTTTCTTCTTTTAGTCAAGCAGTTTTCTGTTCTTCTCTGTAGAATTACACTTTATGACTACCAGGCCATGTGTAGAACAAACAAAGAGAGTAGCGACAGTGCCCATAGCTTGCTGGACGTAAGTATAGCACATTTTCTGAGCACCTTTCCATGCAGCCATCAAAGAAAATTGTTGCAAATATCTCATGGCCATTATAAGCCCATTATTTTGATTTGGAATGTTTACAGCTCTTGGGTTTGTCCCAGTGCATTCAAGGGATGGTTCATTATAAACAAATGCAAGCTGTTAAGCATTTTCGAGTTCAAATACTCACACAATCATTTTAATGCTGGGCCATCATTTCTGAGGTTCTGTCAGGAGATTCTTTGCACCATATGAATCTGCCTTAGGAATTTGTAAATTTGGCAGTAGATTGTGCTTTGTCTGGGAGACTGGAATCACATGTGCCTTTCCTGTATGTAAACAAGTAATTGAAATTAAAAATTGAGGTGGGTTTTTTTTTATATGAAAGCATTGGTTCACTGGCAAGTTGTGCAGGTCAGCGATTTTAGCACTTTTTTCTTCCTGAGTATTTAAAGATGTTATTAAAGTAGAATTTCAATGCATTTAAACCCTTCTCTTGCAATCTGGATACAAACCCTGACCCTCTGCAAGGCCTCATTAGAATCAAGCTGGATCTTGCAAGGGCAACACTTCCTTGTTGCTACATCCTATATCTAGTTAATAACCCCAAGGGTATTTTATAATCATGCATCTGTCTCACTGATTGCTGTAATAATCTATCAGAACTGATCAGGTGGTGTTAGAGTGTAGGTTTTGCATATTAAAAATTATTTTCACAAATAGATGACAGTAATAGCATGAAAAAATTCTCAATTAAAGAGAGCAGAAGCAAAACACTGGTATATTTTACTAGTCTGGAAGAGCTATCTGATAGTATTTTTAAATGCACAGGGATCTAGCTAGAAAAAAACAAGTCTACATATAGTTAAACTGTTGAATAAATATCAAATTCTGGAAACCTCCAAATATATATATATATATATTTTTGCTATGGTTTAATAACTGTGTGCTTTTGGGGATGTTTTCATTTACAAATTTATGTGTTTCTTTTTTCCAAATATCTGCAGATTTGGACTTTATCAGTTTTTTATCCACCAAAGTCTGAATCTGAGAAAAGACCATATTGACATAATAAATACTACGCTGTGCCATGAGACCTAAATTATTAGTGAAATAGAACATGATGCTGTGAAGCATATTTGCATGAAATATCTTAAAACATATTACAATTCTTAGCAAAATACTACCATCCTAAGGCTTGGGGCTTCAGCTCAGTTTGCTTGAGCACTCAGCATGTAGAACTGAAGTGTTTATCTCTTAAAAGTGGGCTCTAACTAAACATATATTGTTCCTAATTAATAATGAATATACTGTTTTATACTAAATCATTTGGCATTATGAAAGCCAAAGTATACAGCAAAGTTAATTACTTGGGCATGAAATTTTAGGTTTTCTTATTTGAAATAAAAATAAATAAGATATCCCATAGGGCTAAAACTGTGTTTTCTTTTCGTCTCTAGGAAAGTCTTGTAGTTCTTTATCTTTTCCTATAAGACAGTGCTTAACAGCTGAAAATCTTTCCTTTCTCAGCTGTTAGAAATTCTACTGGGCCTTTTATGGCACTGACTGACACGAGTTTGTTGCTCTGTGAGTTCTCAGCCATGCAGAGAAACACTCTCTGTGGCCCCCGAAAATTTTAAATGGCTGTTGCTGCTCACCAAAACAGCACTGCCTCAGTGAGTGCTGGCTCAGGACAGTTGAGAATTACTTTAGACATCTGAGTAGTTCTGTTAATATGACTTCTTGTATGTGCCAATATACTCTGTTGATATCTAAAAGAGTCTGCAGAACTTTATGCAACTAGGACACCCTAACACAAATGAGGGAGACAAGGAGAGATTCCTTTCCAAATTTCTGGAAACTGACTTTTCTGCCTGAGTTTCTTTCACAAAAGATTAATCTCATTAATATTCTTTTCAAAAATGAAACCTTCAAAATGTATTAGAAGTACTGTAAACACAGGATTCTCAGGGGATTTGCTGTATTTTTCATGATCCAGAAAAACAGAGGAAGGAGGCAAAAACGTACTTAAAGTGTTTACAGTTGGACCTTCCATATGACACAGATAATCATTTAGGTAAAGTCAAACTTCAGAAACTATTCCCAGCCTAATTAGGCCGAGGTATTGAACAGAGATTTACACTACAGAGAGGAAAGCCTCTGAATTGCAGCCCAAGAAAAGCTCATATCATCTACCCGAGCTGTTCCTTCAGCAATAGCCAGGGAAATAGGAACCCCTAGAGGTTAAAGATTTAAGAATCATTTGCAAAACCTTCCTTTCCCCCTCTGATAATCTGTGTATAAGATCAACTGTGAGAAAAAGGAAATTTCATTACTATACATTTTAATAATTAATATAATAATGTTTCTTCTTCATAAGAAAAAGGGTTGTTTCTCATGTTCCCCATGCATTTGAATATCCATAATATTGTTTTCATATGAAGAATTCAGTTAAGATATAAATGCTGCATGTTTTGCCTTTTTATTAAATGAGTTGCTTCTCTTCAGCCTTATAATGCCTTCTTTGCTGCAGTAAAATGGATTATGACTGAACTTGTCTTGTAAGTAGATTTTATCAGAACTTAATATTTGTATGAATTACTGTATATTTGCAACTTTTGAATATTTAATTATCACTTGTACCTTTTGCATTTTACATGCATTATGCTGCTTTTATTATACAGCTTGAAATATAGTAATATTTGTCAGGGTTTTTTTTCCAATTTTGAATTCTTAAAATCTGAGACAATTTTGGCTATATAAATGCACAGCATCACTTTTATTACGCGGTCTTCACTTGTATCTGTATATCTTTGTTTAGCAGATCACAATATACAGCCCAAATTTATTTTTGTGGTTAATGTTAAATTTTAGATAAATGACTGGCTGTTTGTGATGCTGCTTGGGTGGGCTGTTGTCAGTAGAGAAACTTGGTTGCACTGACTCACTGTATTGTTTGTCACTTCATAAAATTCTATGAGATGGACCTTTTATGGTACCTGCCAGATAAGGTGTGCTCTGGATGTTGCTGAAGTGTTTTATCTCTGTTGATTCTTGTAACATTCCCAGTTAATTCATAATGATCGTTACCTTTAAGAGAGGGTGCCTAAAAAATAACAGAGCAATATTACGTGGAGAAGAGGAAGCCTTAAAATGTGTCATGTTATTAACCAACATGATTTATTATTGTTCTTATCAGAAAGCAGAGCTGCAGATCTCAGTGAATTTTATCTTCGTTGAAATAGAACTGTTTTTTTCCTTATAGTCATTTTGTTTAATTGTAAATTGTATAAGCTTTCATCAAAGTTCAGAATAAGAGTTAAAGAGATTTAACTGAGTGGCTACTGCTAGAGGGCAGAGATTGATCTTAAATGCAGCTTTCAAAGCAAATAGAAGGGAAAGAATTGTGTTAAAATGAGACTGGTGCTTCATGTAACAGCTTCAAAAATTCCAAGAAACTTTCTATGCTTTAAGTCTTGTAGATTCATGGGCATATGATGAACTGGATGGTTTCACATTCTTTACACTTAAAATAAGTGATAGACTGGCACTTCTCAATCCATTCTTCCAAGTAAATCATAGTGTATTTAAGTGGGAAAATGCATTATTTACAATTTAGTTAGAATTGATTAGATAGTGGTTAATCAGTCTTGTCTGCTCTTAGAAATAAAATAGCTTATTATTTGGAAAATTAATGAAAGAAAGTATTTTTATATGTATGCCTGTATTGTAGCCTGGACAGTTCTAGTCCTGTGGCATTTTACTAGAGTCAAAATACCTGCATAATAAAGACATAATGTTCAACAGTAAAAAGAGTATATGCTGCCATACATTGAGAATTTGACTTGGCACTTCAAATAAGACCAATATTTAAATTAATAATAGCTAAATATATGATTTATTGATAGGATTATTTTCAGAATAATTTCTGAGGTAAAATGCAACCCAGTGAAAATATGAGAATAGCAGTAGTTGCTAATCCCAGAGTTATAGTAACATGAATTCCAGTTCTGTTTTAGCTTTTATTTAAAATAGAATTAACGTTATCAAGCTACTGCCAGTTTAGTGTTTTGAAAACATGCTGTGGGATAATGAAAACTCCAATAATTTCTCTAGGTTCCTTGTGGAATTCAATCTATGCAGTTGGTGGCACTCCGATCTAACAGCAAAAGGTAAGTGTAATTTTTTTTCCAGACGTAATGTCAGAAATGTCTAGGTTAAATTGGATTTTTGAAATTTGGATGTGCATAAACTGTTTTAGATTAAATAATAAATATCTGATAATAATAGTTTGTCTCCCATGTCAGCATTCTCCGTTTTGTGAATGTTTCCTAAAACACAAAGGAATTAAGCTCTTCTATGAATAAACACAAAGTGCTTGTGTGTGCTCTATGAATACAGTGCACTGCTGTAATGAAAAAGTTAAAATAGTAAATAATGATTAAATACATTTTTTAAAAACACTTCCCTTCATTCCAAAACAATCTTTGTGATTTTGTTTTATGACACCATTTGAAATATACATTTAAGTGAATTAAAATTCAGTTTACTCAAAATAATTTTTAAAATGTAGAAACTTCATTTGAAATGATGGAATTTTAATAGTTCCCATAAAAATGGGAAGTTTTCAGTATAAGTAGTCTGTTAGATTTTAGCAGACTTTTTACGGCATTTTCAGAAGTTGCTCAGAAGTAAAGGGCTAATTTATGGGAGCACTGCTCTTCAATTGATGATTTCTTAGGCAAATTGTGCTGGTATAATGATTTAAACTGAATTTTTCAGCCTCATATTTGCACATTCCTTTGCAAAGCAGAGGATAAAATTGCTGCTTTAGGCTTCAGTTGATATTTGCATTGCCTGGTATCCAGGAGAAATCATATCCTGTCTGAAGTTTAGATATCAGGAAAATTGAACATACAGATGCCCTGGAATAATCCAGTATTCTCTGGAATAATAAGATGCTCCTAGTATAAAATTTGTCTCCTGGAGCAACCAGAAATTATTGGCAGAGCACGTCAGGCTGCTGCCTAACGTGTGGTAAATGCTGGGTAAGGAACGGGGAGGCTGAGAAGGGTGTCTGCTGGAGGTGAGGGTTTGGTAAGAGCCTTCCGAAAATTTAGGTGCATGAACTTATTCCAGCCTTTCCCACACTGATGTGAACTGCACAGTGCTCTGCAGTGCTGGAGCTGATGCTTCTGAGACACCAGCAATGAGTCTGATGCAGATTGGGTGCCCACACACGGGTAGAGCTTCATGGGAACCTGCCAGGCACTGTTTGCTTTGGGGACTGCTTCCTGACCAGCAGTGCCTACACAGATCTCCTAAAAACCAAGACTAACTTTCCAGTGATTTCCCTAATGATGAAGAAAAAAGTCTCTGACCCTGATGGCTGTGAGGGACAGTCGGGCTTGCTGTGCTAGACCCAGAAAATGCAAACCAGTTGCTGTTCTGCATCTGAAGAGGAATGGCAGGTTCACCAGACCTAGTCCTTGATGTTTGCAGAACAGCACAAAGCATCCACTGTAGGAAACAACTTTTTTGGATTTTTTTTTCCCATGTACTGTACAAATATGCCTCAGTATATCCTGACATGAAACATTCAATGGCACTTGCATTGTATGTTAGGGAAAATATCTTTCAAAAGCAATCCCTTTTCATCTCATGAGAATGAATGTCTGATTTGTATTTAAAGAGTGCACTAACTACAGATGAGGCATTGATAACTTGCAAACTTGCTTTTCTTAAAAACAAAACTGTCATTACAGCACTTTGATGGACAAGCATGATTGAGGAATTTCAAGTTTTAGTTGACAGTGAAGTTTTAATTACACAAGTCACTTGCTCCATTTCTTCGATGAGTAAGAGTATTGAAAATATCCTCTCATCATTGGGATGTCATAACTTTTATGGTATGCCCATATAGTATTGCCCAGCTCCTGTTTGGTTAGATAGCAACAGATAGCTCTTTGGAAACCAGCATGTTTTAGTAAAGCAAAAGCAAGAGATATTTCACAAGAAAGCAGAAGAAAAAAGCACATGCTTAGGAATTATAGATTATATATATATATACAGAAGAGTAACAAATTCTTCTGTAGATGTTATGTTACCACTAAGAGTTTTAATATTTATGACTGCACTTAATGAAATTAAATTTTAAAAATTTGCACCTTTTTTTATTTATTTTTTTTTTTACTTAACGAAGCTCAGGAAAAAGATCAGTTCCTCTAATATGGTAATTGCTTCCCATTCAGTTTGTGACATTAACGGTGTATCACATATTAGGAAAATCCTAGAGGATACACACACACCTGCCCATTTAACAAACCCTACTCTGAAAAGTACTTCTGCACAAGATCTTGTAATCTCAATCACATTTGTAAATGAGAGAGAAGAAACCCTAAACCTTGAACAATCCCATCATCTTCTGGACTCCAGAGAGGTGCTGGAAATCTGATACCCACAAATCTTCGGCAGTCTTTTTGTTACACAAACCACATGTTGATAAAAATGAGGGTAGACCCAAACCACAGGTGATAAATTCCATTCATTCATTACAACAGATAAGGGAAACAGAAGAGAAAGGGAGAAGGTACAGTAGAGCTAGTCAGACAATTTTTAAAAAAATACCTAATACGTGACATACTTAAATATGTCACAGTCATAGTGAAAACTTCAGAAATAACGAAACTTTTCTGACCAACTTTAGTACCTCCTCTGAGGTACTCCTTTTTTTATTCTATACAAAAACTGTGAACAGTTCAGAAATGCACGTCCTGCTGTGTGATTGCAAATGCAGTTGTGGTGGTTCCCTTGCACTGCACAGTGGATGCACCACTCGCTCTGAAACAGATTATCTCCAGTGGAAGATCTGTCCAGCCCAAGAGCCTGTTTAGTGTAATCTATTTTTGTCATACCTCATCTTGTTTTCTCACTTAGCAATTAGTTTAAGATAGGTTTAACACTTGTGCTGATGTGCAAGTATATCTCTGTGTTAAGGAACAATGAAGGTGTGGGGAGGAAAAAGAAAGGGAATGAGGGAGAGGCATTGTCTGACAAATACTTCAGCGTGAGAGTCAGAAGAGCTGCCTTCAGTTCCCAGCTTTGCTGCTGTCCTGTAGTTTGACCTTGAACCAGTCTCATTGCTTTCTGGTACCTCAGTTTCCCAATCTTTAAGATGTAATTAGTGACTCTTTCTTTGTCCTGCAAGGACTTCAGACTAAAGGGTCTTCATTATTAGTATTTTGGGAAACAGATAACATTGGAATTGGGTAAAGTAACTCTTCTACCTCCCCCACCCACCGAGTTATTGTAGCTGCAAAGATTCCCAAGCTGTAATCCAAAACCAATTTGTTTTGACTTCAGTAAAATAATACCAAAATTTTCATCAAATGAATGTAAACTCCTATGAATAAAAGTTAGTGATGCACAGCACCACTGAGACAAAAACGACAGTAAATCCAGCTTGAATCTGCACGGAAAGATTGTGCATATGTAAAGTGGGTTGGCAATGGCTAAAGCATTAATAACTACTTTAATAGTAATGTCTTGCAAAATTACATTCCATGGATAAACTGCTTTTTTTTTTTTTTTTTAATTTAATTGAAAAAACAGTGTTATGCACTGCCTAGGAAATCTCACAGGGTGGCAGAAGCTGAGTAACATTTCCGTTCTCTGTGAGCTCCGCAGTACAGCATCTCACGTTGTTCCCAAGTTTGTGTGCTGTTCTTCCCATGTTAACATCGAGATATTTTTTCCTGTGCCTATAGCGCAGAGGTTGAAACAAACCCTAGAGCCCTGTGACACTGAATATCCAGCTTTTGTTTCCGAACGCACTATAAAGGAGACCACGGGGAATATTGCTTGCGATGACTGTTTCAAGTAAGCCCTTTCAATATATTTTTTTTTTATGCAACTGTTTGTGACAAAGCAATAAAACTGAATTATTCAAGGCTGTGCTGAAGAATGTACAAGTCTGTTATGTTTTGCGTTATGTAATGACCTCTGTCAGGGTGTCATTTCTCTTATTACAGGGGTCATTTAAAAATTTGATGCTCTTAAATTGAAGTGCTGCCTATTATTTTCTGCCAAAAAAAAAAAAGTAAAACCAGTACAGGCTTATGTTAATTTCAAATAGTGAATGCTTTAAGACTTTTCCTATTTGCAGGCAGCATTCTAAGGACATTGTCTGTAAGATTTAGATGCAAAAAGGTAAGTGCTGTTCAGGCTCCTCAGCAGGAGTGAAACCCTGCTGGATACGTTAGGAGTTCCCTTGTGGTGCAGTGAGACCTGTTTGTTTTACTGGAATGCCAAACAGAGTTTCCTTCTTAGAATTATTGGGCTGAAAGAGTGGGAGAGGATTAAATCCATTCTCCAAGTGTTCAGTGCTGGGAAGCTGAGTTAATAGTAACAAATCTCACATGTCAGTGCTGCAATCTTGTCAGTTCTGCCAGTGCTACTGTAAAATCGTCCCTCATAGGGTTAAAAGAAGAGAAAGACTTCAGTGTAGCTTTCCTTCTTCACAATTGAAATGTCTTTTCTCTGCATTTGGTGGCTATGTGCAGTGACATTTTGACTGTAGTTCTGGTACATTGTAATGGAAGTATTGCATAGGTATTGTTTATGCAAATTTTTGTACCTTGAGAAGTCACTTAATTGGATTTCCTTTACGCTGAGTAAGTTGTCATCATAAAGGAGATGAGTATTTACAGCAATAATGTGTCTATCAATATGAATGTCAGGAAGAATTTATAAGTTGAACAAAAATTGTTATAACTCTCTCCAGGCTAAATCAATATGCAATTAGCAAATACAGGTGAAAACTTTGTCACTTTGAAGTCAATAGGTGTGCTTCTGGACTTAGTCCTATTTTTTCTCCTTGATATTTCCAATATTTTAAAACAGGAAATGGGAGTAAGTACAGTGGAGATAAATTTTGAGTGCTAATATTGACTTTTGATTTGCTACTGACCAACTTTTAAGTATAAGAACATTGTTAATGTCTAGTATGAATAATTGGTTTTATATGGCTTTGTGGGATAGAAGTATGAGAGTGCTTTGTAAATTGATGCTCGGGAGCCCTTTAAGCATAACAATAGGTCCCACTGACTGAAAAGTACAAACTCAACAAAATCAAGCCATGTTTTTTCCACTTGACATATCAAATACAATGCAGGTTACACTGCTATGAGTGCTTTGTGCCAGCATTGTAAAATTTAAGCTCCCTTAATTTGTGATAATTTAACACAAGATTACTGAGAAGTTGTGCAACAAATTATCATGCATCCCTTGAGGTGTTCAAGGCCAGGTTGGATGAGGTTTTGAGCAATCTGGTCTAGTGGAAGGTGTCCCTGCCCATGGCAGGGGGGTTGGAATTGGATGGTCTTTAAGGTCCCGTCAAATCCAAACCATTCTATGATTCTGTTTAAATATTGCAAGCAGACATGATTCCATGGAAAGAAGATTAATTTAACAGGACTAGGTTTTCTCAAAGGAGTGCAGATTCTAGTCTGTGTTCTTAGGTAACTTCAGGTCAAAGAACAAGTTTCAAAAATAATACAATTCTGCAATACTTGGAAAGCACCAAGTTGGAAACTGAGTTTAGTGAAAATTATAGTATTTCAAAAATAATGCACTAAGATCTTTTTCATAGAAAAACATTTTGTGTTCCACAGTGGAAAAAAAAATAAAAGAAAACCCTGTAAGTTACAAACTGATCTCAAGGCACCCATTACTTCTCTCCACAAGCAATGGCAAAACCTAAAGAAATAATCCAGAAGAACTATTAGATTCTCATGGGAAAATTGTTCGTTATACCATTTACCCACTGTCATTAACAATCTACAAATTGCATCTAAGATTGCAGACTACATTGGATTCCAAATATTTTTGTTATAACCCAGGACATTTTCCCGCAGAACAGCTCAGGAATTTGACCCAAAGTCCTTTGTAGACCTACATCTTCTGACCCAGTTTTCTGTTTCATGGCTTTAGTACCAATAAATATTTTTACAAGCAAGTGTATTGCTTAATATTTGTAATTTAAGAATGATGGGCTCAATCAGTCAGAATTTAGGTTCAGTCGTATATACAACAAGTCTGGCACTGACACCATGTCCAGTGGTTAATCTGTGCAGCATCTGTTGCATACCAGGCTCTGATTCAGATCCCTTTGAGTCAGTGGGATTATTTTCTGTGTCCTCCTTGAATCACATTATTGATTAATCTGTGATATATAATTGCAAATATTTATTACAAATAGAAAAAAAAGATACTTGTAAATATTTAGCTAATTATACACCCCTTGGGATACTGAAAACCTATTTGAAAGGCACTAGGAAAGTCAGTGTATTGTGAACAGGTTTGCAAACAAAAGCTGTGCAAGTGCTCTGCTTCAAGGAAGTTGTGTCAGAAGTTACTCAAGTCACTGGCTTTTGTTCCTACGACGTCAGGCACTAGCACAGAACCCTTGTCTGAAAAAGGAGACTAAAAACAGTCTTTTAGCAGAAGTAAAAATGATGACTGATATTACTTGAAACCATATCCTGTTACTTAGATAAGGCATTTTGGTGCACAAATACTGTGGTTTTGCTAACAAGGTCACGTAGTGAGAGTCCAAGACTCAGTTTTATTCAGTCCTGGGTGAGCTGTTACTGATCTTATAGGAATACTCTGCACCTCAGTTGCCAAAGTAAACAGTTACCAACTATAGTAATGAAAACTCTCTTATAAACGCTTCCAATCATAAATTTAATCATGAGTGCTTGGATTTAAATCAAAGGGTCCTCAAAGAAATGATACAGTAGAAAGGGCTACATGCTAATTACTTTGTTAATAGGTGTCTCACCTTTTCAGTCACCTCTGGGAAACTTAGTCAGTGGAAGGGCACCTGTACACTGAGTCAGGCACTAATTATATACAGACATATAAAATGCACTCTCTGTATGGAAACTTATCTCTTACTAGCAAAAAATAAATGCTACTTCGGGATAAATTGCAATGTTTAAAAATGATTTTCAAAAATATAGGTTTTATTAAGAAAGCAGGAGCCTGAAAGAAAATAAGAATTAACATAAGAATGTCATTAGGGTCAGGGTTTGGCTGCCCCACCCCATAATTTGTTGTTATTCAATATCCCAATGATTATTAAATTAATCTGTTATTTAAACAGCAACGAAAAACAAGTTAACCCACATTTTCTAAGCACTGTCAACAAGAGAGAAAAACTGGTTTTTTTTTAAAAAATCTGAAATGCTTTCATATTTTCCAGTAAGCTATTCCACTTTATAACAAAAAAAATATTAAAAAACTAAACCCCGTTATTCCTGCAAACTCATAGGGTAGACTATTGAATGTCGTATCACAGCTTCAATGTTAGAAATAGTGAATTTGTAAAGAGAAGTATCTTTTTTTTTATCAGTGTCAGCTGACACTCTGTGGAGTCAGAGTTACACTAATGCACTTAGTATGGGCTTTAAAGGTGTTGTGCTGCTCAGAGATGTGGTTTGGATTAGACGTGAAGTTTGAAGTCTTAGGCTAAACAAGCATCTCAGGGCTGCTTGTAGTTTTATGAGGTATTACCCCAACATGACAGCCAATTTTAAATGTAAGTGCGTCAACTAAAGTTCTTCAGCAATGCTCACTGGTTACATTACCAGCTTTTGCCTTCTGGTGACCTCATCATTGCAAATTGTAATTGCACTAAAATTGTCTAAGGAAACCATCTTAGAAAGTCAGAGTTGTTGTTATAAATTAGAAGGGATGATGGTTGTTATGATATTTGACTGGAAAAATTTAGATGGTCTTTTACTATATCCTCTCATTTGTAGAACAAACAAAAAAGTTTTTGTCTATTTGCAAATCTTATTTATGTCTGAAAATTCAAATTTTTTCATTAAACTTCATTTAGGAAAATGCCATTAATTTCAGCTATAACTCTGGCTGCCTGTAGATTTTCTGTAGATCAGCAACTTACTTATCTGACTACTTATACTCTAAGTATATATGTTAAAATTTCAAAGGTGCAAGGAACCAGTTGAGTGCATAATTGCCACATATGTGTGTTCACTGTAAAAACTGTGGGTATACAGATCATGCAGCAGTTGCACAGTCAAATGCTTAAAAATTTGCCCTTTTAACCTCTCCTGTTCATGTGTGATGACATATTGGACTTGGATGAAGATCAAAAATCTGGCCTTACTTTCAATGACCCAGGGAGCAAAGCCCCCTTCTCTTTTAATTGCAGCACTCAGGGGTCCACAAGGTCAATACAGAAAACCCCAAGAAACTGCTTTGTTTCCAGTTGGTTCTTTGTGCACAATCTTGGGACACAAAATAAGGAGAAAAGTAAATATGAGAAAGACATATTCTCACAAGGGAAGCAGGGAAGTATGTGGCTACAATCATCCTAACCCTGGGAAAGATTTATGTGTGTTTTAGTTATGCAAGATGAATGTGTTTACTTTGTTGGCTATCACAGGTAAATTGCCTGTTAAAATGGATAGGAACTACTTATTTGAATAAGCAGTGTCCCATATATTATGTCTTTGGCCCATTGGGGTGTTAGTAAGCAGACATTTATTTAACAAGGAAAATCATCAATAAACCAAATTACTTCTCTTACTTTGTTACAGACTGGACATTGAATGCTGTTTATTGTCAATAAAAGAGGTAAACGGGAATGGAACTGTAGGTCAGGGTGACACTCAACCCTTTATGTGTATTTATAATGGCAAATTTCAGACTTGTCCACTAAATGAGCAGATTTGGCAGTAACAGATAAATAACAACACAAATTAGATTCAGATTGTTCAGGGCATGAGTATATTAGTGTCAGGAATAGTGCAATCTGCAGATATTAAAGTGGTAATGGTTTTTAAAAACCACTTAATCTTGAGACATACCACCATTTGCTAAAATATTTCTACATTGCTCTCTCAGTAGAAGCTTGCCAAACTGCTGTACTTGATCATGTTTAAAATGTGTAAATAAATACCCAGTTCAATTTACCATGAAATAAATTATCATTTGCCTTTGCAGATGTAGTTAGTTTACTTCTAAACAAATCATCTTGCCACATAAAAAAACCAAAGCATCAGGGGCCAATTTCTTCACATTCAGAGCTCTGTCTGTGTGCATCAGAATGTCCCTTTCCATGTCCTGGAGCTGTTAGGGCAGTAAATTGTAGTTGGTCTTCTAAAAGACATTTTGGGCTGTGTTCCTTTTACTGTATCCATCTTTCATGACTGTGAAGAAAGGGTTCTCTGTATTTCACCAGGCTTTGTTTAGCCTGCGTGTTTCTGCATTCTTGCTTTTTTCAGCAGCTGTGCCAAGTACCTGTGTGACAACATTCACATGAATGGTTCTGACCTGTGCCCGTGTCGAGTCACAGGTGTGCTGTAGACAAACTGCTCCTGGGTGATCTTTACAGCATTGAACAGACCTTAATTTCAGAGAGATTGTTTAGATGTGCATGAAAGTCAAGGAATATCTTCAAGGGAAACTCGATATTTTGCGTACCTCAGTGGTTAATCAGTGAAGTCTCAAGAATCACAAGCTAAATATATAGAATTGTCTTGCACTTCTTTTTTGAAAATCAGATCTTCCAGACTTGCAGAACACTTAAGACTGTTAAAAAGTCTTTAAATTTGAGGCAACAGCAGTATTTGTAGAAACTTATCCTAGCCAAAACCCCAAAGCTCTAGAAGATCTAAAAATACTTTTTTCCCTGTTCTTTCCTTGTAAAAAGTATCAAATTATACAATTTAAACTGCTAGAATTGTTTATTAAAGGTCTTTATACTTAGCTTAAAATTTTATATTGTGCGTTACCCACACATCTCCACTTGCAGGCTGAGTAACTTTCTCTTCACTTCAAAGGCAACAGTGATTATAATGTTTGTCATGCAGGTGCAATTTAAAGTCACTGTACGGGCAATTTAACTCTACCCTTTGATAATGTATATTTTGAATGACCAGTTCAGGAAACACTGTAAATTACTATTTTCATTTAAGAAAAAAGGTATATAAAATAATAGAGCATGACATATCTAAGCTACCAGGCAGGTCTTTGCCTGCCAGTCATTAGTTTAACAATCTTTTGGGCAGTTTTCAAGGACGAGGTATTTTTGCTTTCTTGCTTTTTTGTTTTTAAATAGACAAAGATTTTCAGTATTCCTTTTTTTGTTTTGTTTCAGAACTTTGTTATTATGCTTGTTGAATTCAGGAGTATTTTAGTTGCTTATACATAGAATGCCACCCTATCCTCAGAATAGTCTTTCATTTTATCTCAGTTTCTATGTATGAGGGTGTTCCCCCAAAAATCAAAACCATGGAGTTTGTTTGTTTAGTTGACAAAAACTGTGTAAATCTGTACTCAGTTTCTCTCTCTCGATTTGCTTGGCATTTTGATCATCACAAAAATCTTAGAGAATGAAAGAATCACCATGGATCAGGAGAAAAAGTATATGTAATGTAAAAAAATTCTGACTACAGTAACCTGTCTAGAAGGATATTTTTAATGGCAGGAAATATATTGAATGAGAGGGGGATTCTATAGAGGGAAGAGAAAGATGAGGAAAAAGTGGTCTTTTCGTGCAGATGTGTGCAACTTTTTCTTTGAGAGGCTTCATAGCACTGGTCGTGTAAATACTGTAAAAGCTTGGAGATCTGCAGGTCGGCTTCGTAGAAATTCAGTCTCTTAATGTTGTCTGAAGTTTTTGCTGTAGGTTTTTTTCTAACAAGTAGGATGAGACCTCTCCTAACTCCCCACTTCCCTACTTATGCCTTCCAAATGACACTAGAGCTGGTTTGCTTGAGAAGTTTATAAATGCAACCTCTGCATGGAAAGGTGGTGATCTCCACCCTTGTTCATAGTTAAACTCAGTACTCCTCTAAAATGTGAATACTTAAAATTTAACTGAATTTTAGTTTTTATACAAGCATTAATAATTATTAACCAAATGGTAGATAGTATCTGATGCAATGAAAGGATGCTTTGTAACGATAGGGGATTTAAGAATGCCAGAATATATAGAACTAATCAGTAATATATATTATATTTATCAAAAATGACTTGGAATAGGAAAAATTATTAGAATTGAGAAACAGTGCAATGAATTTTTAAAACCAGGTACACTTGTGAAGGATAGCTAATACTAGCACATTAATTTTATTTTATAAAGTATTCATATTATATTATACTCTAATAAAAACAATGCAAACGTGGCAAAGACATCTGCACGTGTAGCACTTCTCTTTATAGAGGATTTAAGAGGGCTTAATGGATATTTAAAAACCTTTAACTTAGAAAAACAACATGAATCTTAAGATTTGAGAGCCATGCAAGGGGCACTTGTATATTACATAAAATAATATCGAATTTTAACTGGATACAGAGAAGATAGCATATACTGTACTTAATTCTTTCAGATGTGGCCTTCTCAGTCATTGCTAAAGTTTATATTTACAGCGATAAATGAACAACCCCTTTGCAAAATACACTGTGGGCACATTCAGTGAGCAGTTTAGTTCTAAGATTTATTCCACTTTAATGTGAATTCTGCTTTTTATATTTCAGTTTCTGTTGTGTAGCTCTTGGCTACGGTCATATTGTAGATTAGACTAGACCTAAAGCTGTGGAAAAGAGTAGTTACCAATTCAGGCAATTCAAAATTTACTTTCACAATGTCATATGATATTTGTGAGCCTTCCTAAACCAGAGTATACCAACTGACTTTTTAATCTTTAAGTTATATTTAGGACCTAGCTTAGAAATCATACAGTATTTTAAAAACATAATCTGAGATGTCTCTCAATACAAACCGCAGTTACTTAAGTAGGGCTGCAAAACTTTGCTAAAACCCCATTTTTGCTAACATGCTATAGTAGAACTGCATTTTCCAGCCTGGGTAACTTCTCTGACCTCTCTATTGTTGTCCTGTTAACCCACGTCTCTGCAAAAAAGCTAATTCCAACATTTTAGAGACCTGTGATACGATTTGCTTTGTTCCAATTAGTGTCTCCTCTGTTGTTCATTGTGATCTTAGAATCAGGTACTCTCTCTGCCTGTGGACACCCACTTATGTATTATTCAGCTCAGGTTTGTTCAGGGGTGTGAATGTCAATTCATATTTAAAGTTTGTAGGATTTCTGGGCTTGCTTTCTTTGTAAAAATTTTGCAGCCCATTTTAAACCTAGAGATCTGAAGCTCTCCATTATCCCCTCATACGGGACAGCAGCTGGGCCAAAAAGGTTATGACCACTGTCATTACACAGAGTAACTTTTGTCACCCTAAAGGCTGTACACTCAAAATTTTTGGGTGCTTGTAGCATTTCTGTTACGCAGTTGGTCAAGTACTCATATTTGAACATCGATTATTGGAGAAAGCATCCCCTGACCAAGAGTGAAAGAGGATCCGCGCTTCTGGGGTTTCCTGTCTGAAAACCCACAAACATTCAGCACACACAGGAACAGTGAGGATGGCATCTCTCATTTAAATCCTTGGTTCTAAACTTTGCTCTGAGTATGTTTGTACTGACATCAAGTTGTGCTACAGTCAGTCAGGCTCTATTTTGCTAGCATGAGGTCAGGGTCAGATTACAGGCCTGAGGCTGGGAGTTTATCTGCCTCTTTTTATATGAGAGAACCACTAGCTGATTTTTTTATACACTGCTCCAGCTCTCAGAAATGTTATTATTGGCATATATGTTATTTTTATAAATTGCATTAAAGATATTCCATTCTCTATCATCATTTATTTGGAAAAAAACCCACAGAAAACAAGTAGCGCAACTTGACTGTGATATAAACATTTCATTCATTCATTTAAAAAATATGATAAGTGAGAGAAATGTGGGTTGGAAATGTGGCCAGCAGCCTGGAAAGCACATGATAGGAGTTGGGAAATAGCAAAGTGGATATCTGCACTTCAGCTGAATGCTTAAAGTTTGTTCCAGACCATTAGGGTTGAACGTTTGCAACCAACATTATGTGAGTAACATATCTGAGTGCAGAGCGCACAATATTTTCCATTTACTGTACCCTGCTCCTGGTATGTTTTTTCTTTCTCTAAAAAATAGGAAAGATCAAATTTGACAGATATGAAATGTAATCGCAAAGTAACTACTCATCTTAATCCAAACTACTCAAACATCATTAATGGAGGTTTGCACACAAAAAATACACTGCAAGGCCTGGAGGGAAATGGCTGAATTTACAGCAATGCTCAAGCACCAGAGCACTCAGTGAGGACTATTTAAGTTGAGTAACATGGAAATTCAACCTACTTTTTCACATCTTTGTGTATGTGTTTAGGTTGCCAGTTTGAAAATATTATTCTCCCTTTGTTTCAGTTCAAACTCCTCACAGTGAATTTCTTCTATTCTTTGTAGGATTCATCTGCATAAGCAAAACAACTGGTATTTAAAAGATCTTTTCTATTGCCACCTAAAACTGATTGGTATGACTATGTATGTGCAGGAGTGACATATGCTAACACAACAATGTGTTATTATTCTAATCATAATTTGAATGTAAGTTCCCCTGTGACTTTAAACAATAGTAATAGTGTTCCTGTGGTCATTAAAGAAACAAATGGAAAATACACATATGGGGGTTTTTTTGCCCTTAAATCAGGCTGTTAAAGCTCCTGAGCATGGAATTAAGAATGAATCTGAACAGCTATTTAAATATTTATATGACTAAAATCCCTCCTAAGCCATGTGTTTGTCATGACCATATATTCTACTGTACAGCGTCTGTTGTCATGAGCACAGATATAACAGCAGTGTATTTTTGTACAATTAAAAGAGAATATTGATTGTAAAATACAGCATATAGATCAATAATTATTACTTATGAACAAGGGTGTTTTAAAGCAAAGTGCAACAATGAAGTATTTCTGTGGAAAACAAGAATTAATTTTTTAACAAGAAACACACAGCATTGTTTTTAGACAAACTGAATGCTTTTAATGTTGTTGCTGTGCTCAAATCCTCCTCAAGTTACAAAGAAATATTTTCCATTCTTCAGGATAATGGAAAGATATTTCCTCTAAATTTTTTGATTCTGCAGGCATAGTCTTATCCTGTAAGTGTCTTCAGGCTTCCATGCTGTTTGACATTCAGTTTGTTCCCTCAAATACTTTTCAACCTTTACAACTGTTTGAAGAAAATAGGGAAACGTGGTTCTGAAAATCAGAGATTTCTGAATGCTCTCAGGAGGTTTATTACTGTTCTTTGTTGCTGAAACAAGTCATGTAGCGGTGTCACAGGCCACCAGCTAATGGCAGCATGTCTGCAAGCCAGGAAAAGGAAAATAGTTCAGTGCAAGTGACCAAGAAATGATGGTATTTGGGATCCTAGGTGTGAACAGTCCAATATGACTGTTTCATGACCCACCCTCAGCACCTCATGAAATATGTTGCATTCAACAGGTTTCCTTAAACTTGGGTGTTTCTGGGACTATGTAAGTGGCTGCTTATTAGTAGGGAAACCTCAGATCTGTGTTCAGTTTATATTCTGTCCAAAACTTAACATCAGTGGAGAAGGAAATGGATTACTTCTCCTGCATGGAAATACAGAGACTAGGCTGCTTAACAGGAATATTGATTTCCTTTAATAGCAGATGCTACAGTCAAATAGTAGAGAGTAAACGACTTAAAGGTTAGGTTTGCTTAGCTGGACAAGACACATCTCTTGCGTGTCTGAACTAGAATTACCTTGCCTGTTATCGATCCAGCTATGCTAGGAAAGGAAAATTGAAGCCAACAGCATTTTAGAGACAAGATGTTAAGTCTGCCACATATAGATTTTGCAACTTGTGATTGAGGTATTTGTAGTGAAGCAATGACCTGCATTAACAAACCAAATAGGTGACTTACAGAAGTACGTAATCGTCAAGTTGGCCAGTAAGCTGGACAGATAGGGAGAAAAAAGGGCACAGTTCTACCTTGCTCCTCCTGTGCCTGTTTGTATCAATGTGGGAGATGCTCCAAAATCCCTAAGGAGACAGGCTGCAGAGGCCTCATGACAATGCCACCTCCTGCAGCCTCTAGTGACCTGCTTCCTTCCATCCCTTTCCCAAAGGACGCTGCTTGTCCTGTCATCCTGTCCTTTCCTCCATCTTGGAACATCTCCCTCCCTTCCAGAGGGGTTTATCCCTCTCCCAGTTGCCTTACTAATACTTTGCCATCCCAGAGGTTCGGAGATTGGAAGATGAAAGGAAGAGAAAGAAGCACAATGTGGAGAGAGGGCAAAGCATCAAGGGTAGTGTCAGCTCAGTCCCCACCCCTCTACTGTATATATTCTAATTATTTATCCTTACAAGAGAAAGTAACTCTTACAGTAAGAAAAATAACTGACATTTTTGGAATTAGGTGTGGGAGATTTTTGTTGTTTGGTTTTTTTTTAAACATGGTCTTTGGAAGAAATTACTATGATAACAATAGAATATATATTATAACTGTATGAAAAATTTTATATATACAAGCAAAAGGAGGAGATTCAAATTTAAAAAAACCCAACCAACCAGGTTTGAATGTAGAGTGCTGGCTCTTTTAGAACAGGTGTTGCAGCCTGCACTTAGCTTTAGGTATCATGTTTCACCCTGCTCAGGATGCATTTCTCTGCAGGATCACTATTCACCCATTAGAGAGAAGGACCCTCCTGCAGAGGATGACTCAGATCACCGAAGCCAAGCTCCTGCTCTGAATTATCCTTGAACAGTCCATGTCTCTGCATGTGCTCTGTCCAGAGCTGGAGGTGACTACCCTTCTTATGTAGGAACCTGAGTTATGTGCATAAAGGCAGCTGGTGTGACTGCCCTCCAACATTTGTACTACAGTCCTGTTATGATGATTTCCAAATTCTAGGGTGTGTTAAGGAGTTAGAATGAACTGACTCTCTGTGGGAAGAGTCATTTAGCCACCAGACACATGTGCTTTCTTATCATGTCTTCATAAGCACAACTTTACCAAACTGAATTATAGTTGCAGCAGTACTTGAATTCCAAGTCTCTTCCTATTTCATTCCACAATGAAATATTAATTTTCAAGGAGCAGATGAAGTATTTCTTTTTGAACAAATATTTACTATTTCAAAGTAAAACATGAAGCTGGGTTTTTTTTCCCCAGATCAATTTGTATGATATTTGTGAGGATGTTTTTATATGGGCCAATACAGAAATAGGTTAAAAAGAAACATAATGTGTGTGTAATATGACAAAAGTAATGATCTGACTCAAAATACAGACTTTCTTGCAGATTTACTCTCGGTTCTTATTTTTTCTTCATTAACAAAATAGTTTGGCATGACTAGATTTTCTTCCTTCTTCTCTCTCTTCCCCTTTCAAGTATTAAATTTCTTCCTTCCTCACCTTCCCCACAAAGTTAAGAAACAGTTTGTTTTCAGGTCTGTTTTAAGCCTCTGAACCTGCACATCAAATAAACCAAGCTAGTTCCTCAGTGGATGAAAGATGGAGGAGAAATTATTAATAAGCTTCTTATTGACTCAATGTGCTTCAGCAGGGACCCAAATAGTTTATTCTGTTTTATACTTGGAGATATATGCAAGGCTATTTCTGTGCAGCCACTGTCAAATGATGGTGATGATAGTGGTGTAAAGGAAAAGGATTCAAATCAAAAGATTTACACTACTTAACACAAAAAGAGCTTTAGCCTTTAAACATGCAACATTCTCCATAATATTAAGGCAACTAAACGTAGACTTTCTTTTGATTGTTAAACCAGCAAAATGTTCAGCAAACCCCCTTACTTGGTCCTTGAGACTTGGCTTCCATATTGCCAGTGACACAAATGCCAGCCTAAACCAGCAGGTGTTCAGAAATAGTTATTGTAATGGAAACTTTAGAGACTCACAGTGGAGCTCACTAAAACATAATACCATTTTCATTACTTTGTCAGCAACTTTATTTCCCACTGCAGCCATGGAAGCTCTTTGCTGGAGTTTTTTCTTCCTTGCAGCTGAACCTTGGCGTGCAGAGTGAAACATTTTGGTGGAATGTTTCAGTCTTTGAAAGGCTTTGGTCTGACTGTGTTCATGCACCTTTTGTTTTCTCTGAATGTTTGGTTCCTGAGACTTACTGGCATGAATGTTCAAAATGAATTTTAAAGATGCATATGCATGTCACCGTGGAAACTGATGGCCCAACTCAAACAGCAGAGCTGCTGCTGGGATGATTGTGTGCTTTATCCAGCTTGGGCATGGAAGCAGTGCCATGTGAATTGTCTGAACAGCCACACAGCAACTGCAGTGGTTACGACTGGCAGAAACTTCTCTGCCATTGATCTGATGAGGGTAAGGACATCTCATGACTGTGAAATGATCCTAAATTAACGCAGCTGAGAGAAGTGTATTTGTGCAAGCTATTAATAGATAAGAAAGATAAAATGGACATTTTTTTGACCTTACTCATTTGTTCAACTCAATCTCGGTCTTCAGTCCTCTGTCTTCACTTGTTGATATGTTAATGCATTGCCTGTGGCCTCACAAGTCAATGACTGGTGAGGACTCACACTTGGCTTTGCAACTTCATTTCAAGATTATATTTGAGAACTGTGAAAGAGAAAACATTCATATCCTGCTTGTGGAACAAAGCATTTTCTTTTTAATTTACCTCTAGTGGGATGGACGGGAAGCCGGTTGTTTTGCTTTGCAAGATATTAGTTATTATTGTGCTCTGTGGAAAAAAAATGCTGCAGTGAGCCAAAAGTTTCATTGTTTTGTGGCTCTTTATGGCAGTCCTATATTTTCTGGCAGTCACCATAAGGCTAGACACTTCACAAACATCTGCACTAGAGAAACAGACTGTAGATTTGTAAGAATATTCACTGTTTGGTAAACTGAATCAGTGTAATTAGTTGATTCCTATGATATAATTCCTAGAATAGCAAAGGGGTTTTTTTACTTAGCCTAATATATTGCTCTTTGCAGTTCCTTTAATTCATAATTTCCATCAATCCATGCATATAATGCATTCCCCAAATTGATGAAGAAGTCAAAAAATATGAAGGCTTGTAGTAATTAAGTGATACAGAAAATTTTGCTAGACTTGGTAGTGTAGCTGTATAGTAATTTACTCAGCATTGTACTTCTGTAGTTGAAACTTTCTTTCTTCTGGGTTAAAGTGCTTCATTTTTTCATCACAGCTAGGTAAAGTGATAGGAAATTTTTTTCCCCCCCTCAACTTCAAGGAAGCAACAGTCTGTACTGTACAGCCTTACAGCACCCCAGGGAAGTGGGTGAAAGAAGAAATGAAATAGAAAATATGCCCACCTTTCATGAAGTGGCACCTTTAAGCCTGGCTGTGTGGCACATGCTTTTCACAGGCTTCAGTATTCAGCCGGGGGTCACAAAAAAGGGTTTCACAGAGGGCCTTGGGTTTGAGCCCGCCATAGATAAAACAGAAAAGTAATTACCCCCTTCTTAGCAAAAAGAGAAATTAATCACTTAGCATTAAATTAATTGCTAAAGCACTTTATGCCCTTGGGGTCCTTTTCTGAGCTAGTTTTAATAAATATGAATTTCAGACGGCACAAAATCCAAATTGTGCCAATTTCTGGGAATAAAAATCATGGTTTTTCTATCCTTTAGTGTTTGATTTATTCGTAGCTGTTTTGAGAAGTTCATGCATTACAATTTTGGTGTTATTGTCTGCTAAAGATTTTCCCTCCGTTCCTTTTATTGGCCCCATTTCTCCCACACACAAATCCACAAAGCCACAGATGCTCCATTACAATGATGTCAGTCTTGCTACATGCTCCAGCTGTTTGGTAGGTACATTTATAAAGTTCAGCCTTTTACATTATGCCATAAATGTATATTTCATGTATAAACATAAAGCTAACATATTGCAGATCACTCTAAGTGTAATTTTAATGGAGGTTCAGTAAGTTTAAAAAATACTGAAAAGTGTTTAATCTTTCCGTTGGCAAGATTTTTGTAGTAAGTTTTCCAATATTTTTTTTTCTTAGGGTAGGTTTGAATATTCCTTGCCCTCTCCACTATTTCGTCTTCTGTGATCTTTGGAAAAAGCAGGGAGTTATTTTAGTAAGACAATATGTATTTTAAAGAAAGATGTCTAAGGAAAAATATGTTTCTCTCCACATCTTCTTGGTGCTCAAACCCTCACTTAACGTTCTGTACATTTACCAGCAAACCACGCTGAAAAACACCTTATTCCTGGAATTGTCAGATTTCAATGATATTTGATATGGCAGATACTCTGCTGATATGGTATATAAATTCTAACAGATTATTTTAAAAATTCATCGAGAATTGGATCTGAACCCTTTCTTTGTGTTGTGTCCTGAATTTCAAAAAAATGCCAAACAGTGCCTGTTTGGCTCTGCCTTCTGCCCCTTTTCTCTGTGGTATGTGCTTAAGGGTTCAGCTCATTGAAACTCCTGTGCCCACAGAATCCTTCCCTGGTCTCCCCTGGGTGTTTTCCTTCTTATAAGCCATGTCTTTATTTTTCTCTCCCCTTTTTAGTTGCCTTCTTTGTCTTAATTCAAATGTGGTGCTGAGCTATCACCATATTTGTACCACAAAGTCATCATTATTCTAAAATAAATCTCCCCACTTAGGAAGATTTTGAGGCTCAATCTCTGTTTTGTTGGCTCAGTAATACAATGGCTCTCAAGAGGACAGATGGAAGCTGAGATCAGTAGTTCCTGCTGCTTCAAGTGAAACCCAGAGTGCATCAAGGCCCTAATACCGTTGTAGAGGCTAAAGTTTGGGACCATGAGCTCTCAGTACATGGCTGCAGAAGAACCTTCCTTATTTTTGGGGTTCAGTTTCATTCCAGACCATAAACACACAGCTGGGTGTACATAATAGAGTGGGCACTGCCCAGTGCCTTCTGCTTCTACAAGGTGTGGAGATACAACAAAAAGTCAGTGGTACTTGTGACAGTATTACAGGCAGTGCTGACAAGTTCAGAAAAACCTAACAGGACCTGTGGCTCAGAAATGCAGATAATGTCACCATTATTTGTTTTCTTTTTAATTTGCAGGTCTTTTGTTATCCAGCAAATCCCAAGCAGCAACCTCTTCATGGTGGTAGTAGATAATGAATGCTTCTGTGATTCTGTCCCACCAATTACCATGGCACCTATAGAAATAAGGTATATCCTTTTCTCTACAAATTTGTCAGAAAGAGATTCAAGATGCAAATATTGGAAGATCTTTTATAATGTAAAACTTGCATTGCATGACATCATCACCCATAAAGTGCTGGGGCTGTTTGAAATGAAGCCAGCTAGAATGTGTTCTTTTTTTTTTAATGAGAATTCACTTTTTATTTTTTTTTAAATGGCCAGTATGAATTAAGCAAACACATTATGTGGATCTTTAGGTAGAATAAAGTCATAGTCACCTTTAGCTAGCTGAACATGTTACAAATTAGGCCTTAACTATGTAATTTCCTTATAAGAGTTGAGTTCCTGATATTGGAACTTATAAAACTCCGTGCTATAGAGATACCTCTTTATTTTAGGTTTAAACTGGAGCATTGAAAATGTTTCAGAATCCTGCTTTCCAAAAGTATAGCAATGTAACAAAGTAAATATATCACTTGAGTTTTAGTTGCCCCACTTCCTATTTTGTGCTGTTCTGTACTTCAGGATTTGTTTTCTGCCATAAGCTGGAATTTGCCAAAAGCAGCCTGCAGTGTGCTTTTGTTGCACACTTAGAGAAAGACAAGTTAGCAGTGTAAATGCACATGATACTGTCAAAACTATGGAGAGGAAAGCACTAGAATTACTTTCTTTTTCTTGTGGTAACCACACATATCACCTTGGGGGTTTGATGGAGAGGGAGGAAGGAGCTAAAAGATTTTCACTGTGTTCATTTCAACATACTCCCATAAAAATGCAGTTCTCAGAACATCCCTCCTTAACTGCCTTGTACATAATGAATCCCTTAAATGTGAACGTTTAAAATCTCAGAAGATAAGACGACGCCCAGAATCTTGTCATGGATTTCACCCTGAAGTAAGTTTCTTTTCCTTTCTTTTGGACTCTGGTAGATATTTCATTTCTTTAAAAAAAAAAAGTAAATAGGAAAACTATCTTCCAAAATGAAATGTCAGGAAATACTCGGAAAACGCTCAGTATTAAGAGAAGTGAGTTACATTGTAAGTGCTGCAAATGTTTTTTGTGTTCATATTCAATGTCTTGACTTGCTGCTTTAGCAGACTGCTTTGTATCACGTAAGAGAATGTGGTAGGATATGAGCACAAACAGGCAGCCAGGAATATCTGAGAACTTGCTCTGGCTCAAACATTGACCACAAGATTCCTCATTAGAGATGGTTGGGAACTTTGTGCTGTTAATGTTTCTCTCAGTAACCGGCGGCAGCAGCTCAGCTGTCATGCAATACTCGTTATGTTCGTATAATATTGCTTGGGTGGGAGAGTGATCGTTCTGCTACACGTATTTGCTACTCTGTGTTCTGCATAATACTCTTTGTACACGCCAAGGAGATCTCGTAGAGACTGAGATGTGATTACAGTGGCTTGTACAGCACATGTTCATAGACATCCTTTTTACTCTGGAGTAGCTTTATTTCACACTCTGACGGTGTAATGGAATGTAGAATGAGACATAAAATATGGTGGGGAGGGAATTTGTAATCCTTGTTGAGAATGCTCACTTTCAGTCTACAATCCCCACTTGTTCCACTCAAAAGGTGCACCTGTATTACTTCCTGAGTAATACAGGTTTAATTCGTGGGTTTTGTTGTTTGCACCAGTGTTCTTATGCCTCTGAAGTTTGGTAAATAATCATAATTGAGTGTAATGGCTTGTATTTATTTTCATTTGTTTGTTTGTTTGTTTTTCTTTAGGAAAATGCAAGGGAATGTGGTGGTGTCTCAGGCCTTAGTGCTAAACCTTCTCTTGTTCTTCTTCCTCTGCTATTGACAATTTTCTCAAGGTGACATTGACTGATGTGTTCAATTGGCATGCTAATCCATGGATAAACTGTGAACTGGGAAATGGTGCAACATAGAGGACATGAAATATAGTCAGAGCATCAGCATTTCATGATTTTAAACTGTTGGTGATATAAATTCCTAAAGATATGTTGAAAAAAGATTTATCTTTTTACTTTGCGAGTCATGCAGATGTGAATTTGGCATATGGTAGTCATGATTCATCAAAAAAGGACTTGGTAGATAGAGGTGACCATCGCTTTGTCCCATTGAAAACAATTTCAGACTGTGTAATTTTTTCAATAAAGTATATTAAAATCACAGTTTCAGAGTGTATTTTAAGTATGCTAATATATATGTTCCAATAATGAATGATGGGAAGAAAATAAAATAAATGGAAGATCTTTTATTATGCTTTTAGCCTGTTTCTGAGAAGATTCAGAGAAGAAAATGTGGAGCTTTTACAATAAGGCAGGATAGATTTTATTAACAAATAAGTAAACACCTGTGTGTGTATGAAGGTAACATGTGGTGCTGAAATATAGTGAAGTTTTGGGTTCTGGAAATAGCCATAAAACATCTTATCTGCATTTAGAAAGTGAGCCAAAGCCTTATTTAAGCCTTGTCCCTAACTTGAGCAAGCTTTGGATCAAATGGGTTGATTTGGTTGCAGATGGCAAAAGTAAGTACTTTTCATATGTTTCAATTTATGGGAAGATATGTAAAATAGCCCTTATAAAAGGATGACACTGTTCTGTTGGAGTTCTGCCCTTTAGATGTCATGTCAGCTTGGAGAAGCTTGTTAGGAGAAAATTCATGAGCAGAAAAAGTTGGTCTTGCAACACATCTGTGTCAGCAGAACTCACTATTGTTTTTCACTGGGGCTCCCTGTCAGTGTGCAAAGATCAAGACCAGTATTTTTTTATTCTAGGCCTTATATTCTTCTTTGTAAGGGAAATGAGAAAATAAAGATGAGTATATTCCTCTTGCAATTGGTAGCAGCGTCCCTATTGTGGATATATTTGCTGAAGATCTTGATCTTTGAACTATATTAATCTTTCAGTTTATCGTTGGAGTTTTATATGAAGTAGAATGCTATAAAAATAACATGGCCTCTTAACAATATAATACATTAAATGCAAAATAAAATGCCACTGTTCTAAATCTGGTGCTTGAAGATTGCTGTTTCCTGGTTGGGAGTAAATATGCTTTTTAGCCTTAGATAAACGCTAAGCAGATTTTAGCTGGGAATAGGGAGCAAGGCCACTGAGAGGGGCTTTGTTTTAAGGAATACTATCCAGCTTGTAAGAGGAAGAACTAGTGAAATAAAATTTCCACTTCAATGCTTTAATGGGTTCAAATGCACTGGTACTTCCTCTGATTCTGAAACCATACAGGTCTTTGTCTGGACTCTTAATTTTTTTTTCCTCACCTTATTTTTTTTAGGAGTTTTTCCTACAGTCTTCTCTGTCCTTGCTTGTTGGTCTGAAAATCACTCACTGTGGAATAATTTTCCAGCTGACATTCAGTCAATCTGTTGTCTTAGTGACATGAGCTAAGCTGTTTACTGAGCTAATTGGGAATTCAAGGCATTTTCTCCACTTGGACCCACACAGATATCCTGCCATTCTTTGCTTGGTTTTTCTCTGAGCTCCATTCCCCCTTACCCTCCATCATTCTCTCAAAAACTCAAGTCAATACTTTATAAATAAAGTATTTTAGTTCCTGATTTTCCCTCTGAGTTTCCAGAATGCACAACACCGCAGCCTCATAATGCTTTTGTATGTCTGATGCTTGTTCTTTTGCAGTGCTACTTAAGTGGGGAAATGTTTATAAGCCACACAATCCAGGTGATTTTTCCTTGTTAGTAGGAAGTGGAAATAAAAATCTTTCTCATTAGAGCTATTGAAAAGCTCTGTATACATCTGCCTGATGTATAAATCATCATTGCTTACAAAGAAAGGAAATGCATTAAAGGAGAAAATTTATTTCTACAGAACATAGATGAAAATGCATAATAATAATTCATTGCTAATTTTTGAAAGAATTGGGCAGATTTTAAATTAGAAAGGAGCAAAGGAGTGACAAGGAAGATTATAATGTAATGGACTAAATTAATATTGTGAAAGAGATTAAAGTATGTGTATGTAAATTAATATTGCTCAGGGAAATGTGACAGTTCATTTTCATCCATTAAGACACAGTTATAAAGGCAGAATGCATTGGTGTACACAAACAAGTTACTTTGTGAAACAGAATAATCCAAATAAGTCGTTAAACAACTGTAAAAACATTTTAATGAGTTGCCATTTCTCTGCTAACAAAGACACCTTTTTAATTTTGTGTTTATTCCTTTAGAAGTTTCTCATGCAGCGTGAATCCAGGTTGGTAAAGCCAGTAGTTCAGGAGAAAGGGACATGAGGCCAACTGGCTCAGTGGTGTGTGGATGCACCAGTAAAATCACTTCTCCAAAGTGAAGAGGCTGCAATGCCAACAGCCTGTGTCAGAGCACAGAAACAGTGATTATGAGTTCTATGGGACAGAGTTTGCTGACATGGGCCGAAAACATGGCCAGGGCTGGTTGAAACAGTTTTATGGAAAGGCTGATCCCATGCTAACGCATAGGAATGTTCCTGACTGCTGCTGAGTTTACCAGTCTGTTTGTCATCATTAGCTCTGAAACACTGAGAAGGTGTGAAGGTACCATACCATGAAGTGGGTCAGTGCTGTCCATACCCGTGGTAGGTCATAGAAAGTGAAATTAAATTCCATAACCTCGCTAATCATAGGCGCTACTCTTCTTGAATCCTAAAATTATTATGCAAGGTCTGATGCAAAGTCCAGCGTAGTCAAAAGCAAAACGTGTATACATACAGCTGCATATATGTAAACTACACACATGTTTAATAAAGAGAAATTTCAGACATCTTCTGTATTTTTTAACTCCCTGAATCTGAGGACAAATCCGAGAAGAACCAGGACAAACTGTACAATCAGTTTGTACGCAGCGAGAGGCAGAGCTGAAAGCTTTAGCTTCTGCAGGGCTTGGATCTTTTTTCCTTCTTTACTCTCTTTGCTAATGGCATTGATTTGCAACTTATTAGCCCCAGCTGCCTCGTCTTCCTTTAATCTTGATAAAGTGAAAGCTGTCTGGGGGCTCAGGGCTGGCCAAGGACACACCATTTTCTGATGGCTTTGTGTGGGAAAACTGTCCATAACTGTCAGTGCGGCAAACTCTCCTTTAAAATCCTGTAAGCCAGAGAGCCTCAGGCAGGTTTCTGCAGCTGTGCTATCTCCTCTCATTGTTTTTGTGTCACTGAGACTGCCTGACCCACTGTGTTTGGCTGCCAGGGCCAGCTCTGCAATATGTATGCTCAGTGACACAGGTGGTTGCCCAGGGCAAGAAGATATTAAAAGCAGCAGTAATTGTTTCATTGCCTAAATGGCTTCAAGAAACTGTTTCAGTTTTCTGATAGCAGGAGCCCCTAAACAAGGCACTGGTCTGTTTAGCCCTTTGGGTTCACAAGGCAAGATAGAGGTTTGGCTCAGAAGGTTTGTGGCTAGAAGACTCCAGTTATTTCCACGTGTTTCCTGAGCCTTTTATGGCCTCCAAGGACTTTTATATCTTGGGACTTTCTGTGCCTGAGAAATTCTAACTCATGTGAGTTTAATGTAAATTGGAAAGTTTTCTGTGGAAGAGCGCATCAAAACCTTTCAACCATGGAAAATATTTTTATTTAATTTTCCTACTTGATTATTCTTTTCCCTGAACTGCCCAAGATACTCCCAATAATATGGGCTTTTTTCCTACTTGTTCAAATTCTTCCCCATGGGTCTGAAGGATTTTACTATGTATTTAGATGACTTGCTATTTATCTGGTGTACAGCAATGTATTCTCTCTGACAGGTCCAGCTCCCATGTATCTACTGAGAGAGAAATGGTTCCCATGTACAGCATCTTCAGAGTATCTCACTGGAGTTTATCACAATCCAGTCTGAAGTCAATTTTCTTCTCTCTTTACCCTTTGACCCTTAGTCTCAGATCATATTTCTTCTAATATAATAATATTCTTGCTATAATTCCTTGGGAGGATTTATGTCCTCTTCAACAGTCAGTCTTATGTTTCTTCCCAAGAACACTTTTTGGAACTGGATGTTATAACTTGGATATATCAAGTCATAGTCTATTCTTGTGATTCTCTGAGTGGAAGGATATGTTTCCAACTCTTCCTGTCTTCTTTTCCTTCTTCCCATGGTAACTGTGGTCAACTAAGCAAATGTTATTTTATTGTTTGCACTTCAGTACAAATTATAGTCCACAGTTCTGCCTAGCAGATGCTTTGAAGAATTTCAAAGCACAGTGTTAATCTAGGAAGAACCCATTGATTTTCTTTGGATTAGAGTGGGAACAAGAGGCACTTCTGCATTATGGTTGCTTTGGATCCAAGTTAAAAATGGTAAAACAAAGCTGTATAACCCTTCAGTAAGTAGCATTAACAAAATGTATGCAATATATTTTAAAACAAATGTATCCCTTACAGAACATTTGTTCAGTGCCAGATGGCTGCTTTATGGTCAGTTTTAAGGATGTGAAACTTTGCTTGCAGAATGAGATCCTGTTGAAACTGAAATGAGAGTAAATAAGTCATGCTCTTTCATTGTGAAAGCACTGCATGCCCATGTATGCATATGTTAAATATCTAATTACTGAGGCTTCCTTTAGTTCTGTAATTTTTAAAAAGGCACATTTAATTAAACATAAAAAAGTAATTAAAGGGTGGTAACTACATTTTTCAATTATTTTCTCCTAAGTCTGATGGTACCTTACTTAAGAGTAGCCAGTTGAGCTGTGGATTGATTCAGCCATCCAACTGATAAGATGTTGAAACCTTAAGAAGATAATTTCCCTCTCAACAGTTGTAGCAGATTCGATTGCTCATCCTTGTGGCAGAAATAACCAGGTAATTTTGTTTGTGTCACTCTACCCTCTAACACCTCACCAGGTGTCAAAAGCTCACATGTTTTTTCTCTGCTCTGCTGCTAACAATTTCTGGCAGCATATGGGGCGTCTTGACTATGCCAAGATTTTTGGGTAATTCTCACAAAATTGACAAAATAGTATTAAAAAAAATCAATGCAGTATCAAAATAAGTGGCATGAAAGCAACTGTGTTCCCTGTGATATTTTCATTATTCATTGTAAGTCCTTTGTTATTGTTATGTTAAATGGAATTGCGACGGAATTTCCAGTTTGTCATGTCACAGTGCTGCGAAATTCAAGATGCTTTTGAAGAGTTGAGTTCTAGTTCATTCAAGTAGTGCAGAGTCTGGTTATCTCTTACTTGAATTCTTTTATCAAAAGGTTATAAGGAGTTGACAGCTAGTAGGGCCCCTGTAAGATCAAACTGGAAACCTGGCTTTTCCATTCCAGATGTGGTCTTGAACTGCACTTATATGTGTTTAAAGCAGCCTTGTAAGAGAAGGTTACACTTGACAATTCCGAGTCAAATTTGAACCTTAACACCAGAAGTTCAAGTGGTTAATGCTGGCTTTGTTTGACTATGTTAGGATTTAGTTTGCAGCGTTAACACGCTGGGTATTTCACTTCCAGGAGAAAGGGAAGATCAGATTTCAGTTTGTAGCAAAAAGTGTTTTAAATCAGCCATTTAAGTGTCTTAGGCAGAGTGCTAAATGTTTAATAGGGAAAGCTAGTTGGGACTAGCTGGGATAGCTGAACTAATCGAGAATGCTTCAGGCAGACATGCAAATGTGCAGATGACTCCTGAAACAGGAAATACAGAATTGTTTTGTTTTGTTTCTTTGTTAGTGACTTGGCACTGGTCAGTTTGGTTTAGCTGGAAAACAGAAGATTATTTTTCATTTGCCCATGTAATTTGTGGGGAAAAAAAAACCAAACTAATTTATAAGCAGGCAGCTGCATTCCTGGAATCTTCTAACATTTCCTTTGTGACATTACTGTGATATGCACGATAATTAAGATAGAATCCCAAGTTCCTGACAATATTTTATTATCTTTTATAGTTAATGAAGCTGCTTAGGTACATCTGCTTCATGTCTACAGATGTCAGTGAAATAATAGGGAAAAAAAAATCTATTTACATAGCTAGTTTCTAAGCATCAAACCCAAAACAGAACCACAATTAATTTGTAATTGCATTACCTCTAACAAACTTTAAAAAGCAGGACATGTAACCTAGTGATAAAGACGCTAATGGAGACTTGTGATTTCCCATCAGCAGATCTTTGTGGGTTTCAGAAAGGCATTTTGGTTTACAGCAGACATTATTCCTGCTTTTTCTTCTTCAGTCTTTCAAAGTCTAAACCCAGAAAATTTCCAGAACTCCCAGGAAATCTATCCTCTGGAGAAACAGTAAACAAAGAGTATTTTGAATTCTCCTTAAAACACAAAGTTAATGTGATGCACTTGAATTCTTACAAGTATGGACTCAATAAGGGATATATCTAGTTAATATCCTTTAGGTCTACTAGTAATGATATAAGCAGAGATCTCTGTAGGAAGATAAATATTCTGTGAGATATAGGAAGGTCAAGAATTTTTATTTTCCACTGATAAAACTTTTCTTGGCAGAAAACCTCCAGATCTTATTTAAAAGAAAAAACTTTAAAAACTTGGGTTTATGAGAACTCAGAGGGACATTGTTTAAGTCCATTTTTTAACCATGAAATCCTTTTGACATATGGCAGTCATTATGTATTTGCATCTGTCTAACTTGGAAGATTTTTTCTAATAGAAGATACTTAAAAGTTTCACATTTAACATATTTTTCAATAAACACTTGAGAACTTCTTAACAGTAAACAATGATCTTAAACTGCCTTGCCAAGCATGTAAATGATCTACAACTCCTAATACACCAAAGATTGTTGCATATTTTCAGCTCTGCATTTGGGACCTCTAGGCAATGCTGTTTCAGATTAGGATAAACCATGAATTTCTTAACTGTTTCACTTGAGAGAAGAAGGCTTTATCGTTCTGATACTCATGGCAGAAAACCTGGAAATTTGTCCTGCCCATTCCTTTCCAAATACAGCAACCTTATCTTCGTTAGCATCTGACAGATTTAAGATTAGTGGAGGATACCCTAATGTAAAAAAATTAAATACTCTGGGTAAAATAAACAGGAAAAACCCCTCTATGCTTTGTACCACTTTCCCTGCCTGTCCAGCTTTTGCCTCAGTCTCACACAAGAAAAGTCCCTTGTAACATGGCATATATAGAGGAAAGATTATGATTTCTTGAAAGGGAAGAATGACACATTTTTCCTCCTCTCCTGTTGCAGCCATCAATAGAAATATTCATGCTACTTTCTTATATCCTTCCTTTTACGTAGACCTACCGGTAAAGCTGGCTATGAACAGGGAGGGAGGGCATATAAGATTCAGCTTTTCAGGTTTTAGAGAGTGAAATGAAATTTTGTTTGGACAGCATTTTCATGGCTTTAGTATAAAGCTGTTTTTATGCAGGACACAACCATACATTATTGGAGGCAATGCCTCAGTGCCAACTTGCAGAAAAGACAACTTGATGCATATTTGTGTTTGTGATCAGAAGCTACATTTGCTGCTTAGGAGTGATCACAAGGAAGGGCAGCACAGACTGAAAGATGAAGCAGTTGAAGACAAGGAAACAGAGAGGGAAGTTGATTCTGAGTAAATTCTGAATAATAGGAAAACAAAAAGACATGTTTCCCACTGAGCGAGGTTTGGTCTTGGTTCAGCAGAGATTTCCTCTTGAATTCTTTTCCTGTATTGTCCTTCTTTTATGGTTTGGGAGATGGAAATGCAGAGAGCTCAGGATGTGAATCCTTTGAGATTTTACATTTGTGTTTCGTTCAGGAAGTAAGAGTAGTCTGGTGCTTGACCTGGCTGTAAATACTTTGCCCCAGGAATGCTGCATTGATCAAATCAGGATATAAAATTGAGGAGCTCAGCTGTTCAGTCAGTTGTGTGCAAGCAATGGGAAGATATGGCTCCAAAGAATCTTACCTGGCAGCTTCATGTTCAGTCTATTAGAGTGCAGTGTCCTGAGAGGAGGTATGCTGATCACTTAAATCAACACAGAGTAAGAAATCAAGTGTAAAATCTCATATGTCTTGCAAATGCTACTAGTCTTACCCATTTTTTTAATAGAAATAACAGTGGTATAGGTATAGCTATCTTTTCCATATCTTCAGTGAACTTTAGCTGGACCATATAAAGCCCTTCATCTAAAGTATCTGTTATTTCAAGGTCAGTGCTATAAATAAAGAAGCTCATTCGAAAAACACTTCTTAAACTATGTCATGTTTATTATGCTTATCAGATATCCCATTTTCTCCAAGAGAGAAATCTTGAATGGTGCCTGAAGTGTAATATGCTAAAAAGTCTGCTTTCTGGAAGAATAGAGTATTAAACTATTCTTAAAGCCTTAACATAAGTAAGTAACTGTGAAACACTGCAAAATACTCCCAATAAGCCTCCTGGCCCATTTGTTACTAAACTTCTAGAAACATAAATTTCTATTACCAGCACTGTCTTCTGGAAGACATTTGCAACTCATATAAATGAAAAAAACAGGCACTTATCAAGCAGACAATGCTTTAACATCTCAGTAGATCAGGTTTTGGGTTTTTTTAATGGCTGAATAATCACTGAAGAAGCACAATCACAGTATTCATGAAGGAGAAAAGAGAAAGCAAATGGATATAAAATTGACCCATCACTCTTTGTTCCAGTCTTTAGAGACTGCTGGACTCCACATCTGTTTCTTCTCCATGGTTTTATCATGATGGATCTTTTCTGCTTATAGGGCTCTAGGTCCTTTTAAATCCTTCCATTCTGTGTTTCTATTCCTACTTGCTTTTTTTCCATGAGCTTTGAAAAACAATCCTAAAACACCCAACAAACCACCAAACCCTAGCATCAGATCGAAAAAGAGCTCAAGGAATCTTTCTGGAGTTTGGGATCTGTTACCATTAGAATCAGAAAGATTACTTTGACAGTCCTGTAGGGGCTGTGTGTGTGTGTGTATATATGTACTTGTGTGTATTATAGTTCTGGAAAATACTTATGTCATAAAGAGCATTATTTTACTCAAGCAGATATTGATAAGCAACATGTCATCCTGGAACATCCTTACTTTCTGGTTCTGATTACACCCTCTTAACCTAGTCTATACCTATGCACTGGAGTGCAATAACTCAGGGAATATTATGGGCCACATGTATTTCAAGCTGGCTTCTCAAGTGACAGCATAACTCTTTTGAATCTCCTGGTCCAGCCTTCAGCAGAGAATGTAAATCCTTGTCTCCTGATGAATTTGAAGAGTGTGGCAGCACTCCCCCTATCCATGCATTGTACAAACAGGCCCCTTACACTTCATTCCATCTGTCCTCCCTACGTGGTCTGCCTCTAAAGGGCCGAATGTATGGGCTGGGGGATAGAATTAGGAAAGAACATCTATTGAGAAGCCTCAAATGACACTATTTTTTTTTTTTCATTTCTCTTTGCTTTCACTTGGTGTTTTTTAAGGATTTGTTGGAGAGAATTAGCTTCAGTTCCTATTTATACATTCACATAATGTGCTTTTTAGCACTTGTGCCCTACTTGAAGTGGCTTGGCAGGACTATTTAAAGGTAATTGAATTCCATAGTGCACTTTAAAATTATGTTCTTGAATGGGATATAGAGTACAGTGCTTTAAGTTTTATTTGTCTATTCATCTTTCCTTGAGTTTCAGGGAAAGAAAAGACATTGGGTTTATCTTGAAGCTTGACTGTAACAAAATGCTATTTTTCCTTCTGTTTCTACTGAGTTTGCTGGAAAGGACCAATGACACCTACTTAGAGCAATTTAGCAAGAAATAAGAGTACATTTGGGCCTGATTCTGTATTGCACTGCAAGCATTGTGTGTTTGAAGTGGCCACTGGCGACCGAAACCTTGTTGTTTCTGGGTTTCTGTTTTTCTTAGCAGAGTTTTAAATCATGTGTTAGCCTCCTGGATCTTCTTAAAGTCTGCACTCCTGTGAATTTAACTGCAGTGAATTTAACCTGTTGGTTAACAGAATTTCAAGAAGAAATGCTGTGTATATCTGTGCTGCTGTGTTTTCACCCTTTTTCACCTATACTGCTCTCAGAAAATGACAATTCTTATAAGGATTGGAGACTATCACTATTCCTTTATTTTATTCAGTTGTCTCAGGTTAATATATGACCTCTTACCTTTACTGAGGAATTTCCCCATATGTCTGCTCAAAGAATTTCCTTGGATGATTCTCTGGGGATTTCATTCCATGTTTTGTAGAAGTGAATTATGATTGGATTAGAAAGGCGTAAATCTTCTTGAGTTTTCAGGAGATTATTTCCTGGATTTCCAAAGTTAGCTGTATGTCATTCTATCTTCACCCATGCCATGGGCCCTGTATCCCTGTTCCAGGTGGAATTGGTTTCTGTCTGGTCAAAATTCATTTTTTTTAGGCTGGAGTTTGTAAATTTGAACAACCAAGAGCAACTGAGATCATGCAAATACAAGCAAATGGCTTTTGAACAGAACTCTTAAAGTGATTCAGAAAGCTCACTGCAGAGAAAACAGAGTCTAGCTAATTTTCTGACAGTTCTCTATAAGGTGAGATCTATTTGAATAAAGTGAAACATGCAGAGCTTAAGCTAAATAATTGACAGCAAGTCATACCTTTTTTTCTATTAATTGTGAAAGGCTTATAAGGTATTGTATACTGTTAGTGTTATCAGTTCGTTATAAAAAAAATGTGTATTCTTCAAAATTGTCTTTGAAGGATAGATGGAATTATTTCTGATTATTTTTCTGTTGAGAAAAATAATGGATAATGCCCAGTGAAATGTTGGCTTAAACATGTTTCTTTAAAAATTGGAATCAGTAGTCTCATAAGTTTTTCAATATTCAATGAATGCAAAAAAATCCAGTTTCTGTGAACCTCTGTCAAAATGCAGAGCAACACTAATTGCACGTGGAGGGTCACGTCAGTACATAAGGATCTGAAATGTCAGGAACTTATTAGTGAAAGAAACAAATATTAGAGATGCCAGGTTCACACTGTAGTTGCTTCCTAATTTGAGGAAGTCAAATATTAGCGCTGCTTCCTAAGTAAACCACATAAGCTTATATTTTTCCACAAGGGTCCCCAAGGAGCACTGGGCAGCTGGCATTCTTCCCTGCTCTCAGCCAGTGCTGGTCAGTTATTACAAGTGCTACTATTTCACTGAGAAGTAAGTAGAGCTCTTGATCAGTTCTGATTGAATGCTGGCACTTTGCACAAGTATAACTGCCAAGTCAGAGTGTTTGTAGCTGGTACTACCTGTGTCACCCACTGAAATTTAAGTATTCTCTCAATTGTCGGTCTTCATCCCCTTCTGCACAATCTCAGTAAGTGCTGAAGGGCATTTCCTTCCCAAGGAGGCTGTCAGGTGGGACTCCATGAGTTTCCTGCTGCTTTTTCATCCTTTTAACGTGTACGTGACTCTGCTGTGTGCAGGGGAACAGTCGTTGGCTTGGTTGTACCGGGATAATTTTATCAGTTGTAATTACACCAGTCTGGCCAGTATAACTCCCCTTTTGGATATATTTAGTATGAAGTAAAGATATCTTTTTCTCCTTAAACAGCTTTCATAGTGGCATAAACTAAACCAGAGATAAGCACTCATAGTCCTTATATGAATGTTGAAATAGAGAGTTATATTTATATCATAATTATAACAGTTATAATTAAGCCACTATAACTATGCTGGTAGATTTCCCAGCGTAGTGAAGCCCTTAATTAGGAGGTAAAGTCTGAAAGGTTTTCAGTTGGCTAATGCCACCCAGCTTTAAAACAACACTGTGTCCAATTCAGCCAGCAGTGCCTTGTGCCTAGTTCAGTGTGGGGTAAGTCTGAGGTCAGAGGGGGACCTTTATGGGCTGAAACCTGTTCCTAATATAAATGAAAGTATAGCTGCAGATGGAAGGAACGGGGTGGAGGATTTGGGGAAGAGAAGAGATGGTGTAGCCAGCCTGGTGTTTTCTACCTTTTTTAAGGATGCTTAGTCAGGGTTCTTCTTTGGGGCAGATTTGTGCACAGAAAAAAGCTTGTCTCCTTCTGATGTGGACCAGGAGTCTTTGCCACTTGCAGATAAGGTGGCTGCAGTGCAGCCTTGATTAGACCAGAACTCCAGCTGAACAGACTGATAAAGAAGGATGTCGCCTATTTAATAGATGCTGGTGTAATAGCACAAGGTCCTGCTGCTTTGTAATCTGCAGGTATTAGCTCCAGACTGAACTTAAAAAGACACTAGTTTTGATTTAGAAAGCTCCAAACAGCTTTGGACAATCTAGACTATCTTTGGACTATTTAGAATGACTTTCCAGTATCATACTTTTGTAGTTAAAATGAGCAAAGGCATCCCCTTTCACTCTAAAGAGAGGAGGCAGGTGTCTGTAAATCCTTTGCTAATGTCATTCCTTACTAGAAAAGCCTCAGTGTGCCGATTGATGTTGAGGTGATTTTGCAAAATACATTCTTTTCTATGAATTTTGGAGTTCATGTGTTTTGATGGTAATTGGAGCTCTGTAAGGGATAGAAGGTGGGGGAGTTTGCCATGGGCTTAATCCCTGGTTGTTAAGGAAGGATGTGAATATTTAAATCTTGTCTGGGTAGTTTAAAAGGTACAGAAAGATTTTGGGTAAGTGCTTGTTCTTTGTGACAATTTCCATAAATATTTAAACACAAACTGTCAGATGCCCTGATAACCTTTGGCCTCAGAATTGTTTATATTTTAGTTGTATGTAAAATAGTTTAATAAACTGTATATATAAATTATATACACTTAGAGAGCTAGCTGTTATGGGAAACACCCTTTGATTTTTTTCATAGTAACAAATCAATCTGTGTTAGGAACAAACATTACACCAAGCATGGAAAAATTGCTACAGGGCTTGGATATTTTTGGAACTCTAATCCTGATTTTCTAACATTAGATTTTGGCCACTGAAAGTAATGTAAAATATCAATGGAGCTTGGGTCTCTACAGAGAGACCAAAAAAAAGGAGAATAAATCCTCTAAATTACTGAACACATTCAGAAGGGAAGGAGGTCTAATCTCATTTCAGCTAGTGCTGCAGACAGTAAGTAATGAATTGGGAAAATCAGATAGAAACTGTAGCAACATTTCTGGATAAAATCTGGAGCTGATAAACAGGCACACACACCTTTTGCTGATTCAGAGAGAAGTGCATTGAAGAGTTACTGAGATTGATGCAAACGCTTTTATTCAACTCTCTGTTGAACTCTCAGCACCTCCTGAAATGAGCAGTGTCAGGCAGTTGATGGGCAGTGTCTGCACAGCATTTCTTCAATGACAAACTTTTGCTCTGCTGTCAGAGCTGTGCGATGCACAGTGGTGTCCTGCAGGGAGCAATGTGCTTGGTTTCACTCACCAGCTACAACTTCAGCTACTTTCTCGTACCTCTATCTTTCCTCACTGGTTGCAGGGCCCAGTTCCGACTGCCTTTGCACCGGGAGAGCTGCAAGCTGAAGGCAGGAGAAATCTGGCTGCCGTGAGACAGTATGGAGTTAGTCTGATAGCTTTTTAAAGTGCTTCAGGATCCTTTGGGATGAGATGTGCTATATAACTTTCAATTATTATGTTTTAAACTGTTCATTTGAAAATGCCTGCTTAAGTTTTTGGCACAGCAAAATAGGACTTGTTGAACCAAAGTTGGAGGCATATGGAAAAGGAAAAGCAAGGGGCTTTATTGAAGTTCTCCCAAGGCTCTACAGCTTGAAGAGCTTCTTAGAGAAGTGTGTACTGCCAGGCCACTCTTTTTTCCCAAGCTCTCACAGCTCTAGTAATATGGTTTGAAATGAAAATAAAATACAGAAGCTTAGTTAATATATGCCACTTCCTTCACTGTGTTTAACACACAGGCTGAGTCCTGAACTTACTTGGTCATTTTGATGATTGGCCAATTATGTATAATACACTGTACACTTCGGCTTTTTATTTCCTGTTTAGTTCTGAAAAACAATTACAGTACCTCTCTAAGAAGCGATTGTAGTCTTTGTAAATGTCATGGCATATTACACATGCTTGTATTTTGGCAATTGTCACAATGCATTACTGCTTAAAAAATAATTTATGTGCATTACACATAAAAGACACAATAGATTTTGAGGAAAGACTGTGCCACAGAAATAAGTGATGGCAGTTGTACAACAACATGGGTAGCTGTTAAATTGTATGAAGTTGTGGGCAACATTTTTGGACAAAAAATTCTAGTATGGTTTTGTTGTAACCTTTTCCTTTCTGTGGAATTTTTTTTTTACTTGGGGGAGAAAAAAAAAACCCACCTTATTCTAAAAAATCAAACCAAAACAAAGTAACTAAAATGCAAACATGTTTGTTTTGAACTCACATTATGAAACAAAATGAGCAGTTTCTGTTCCGCTTAAAGTGTGTAGTTTTGAATTCAATGTAAAACTGTTTATTAGGATAGAAAACGTCTTTTTGCTGACTACCTGTACTCTTTTTTTTCCTTACCTGAGAACTGTAAAGCTACATACAGTTTTAAGTGTATATAAAGAGCAGCACGTTTGAATAGGGAAATATAATTCAGATCTGCCTGATTGTTAAGATAGGGAAAAGCAGATGAGGAATGAGACACTTTCCTAAAAGAAAATGCTTTCTCAGTTCAATAAGTTTTCCCCTTCATATTGCAGTGTAACAGTCCATGGCCTTGCTCCAACATGCACTAAAACAGAAGGTTTGCTCAGATTCCTATACAGCTCCATCAGCTTTGGTAGAAGAGCTTTTTTTGCTAAAAATTAAGTACATGCATAAATGCCTCCTGGAGCAGAACCAAACTTAGCAAGGGGCTTTACCCCCTTGGAGCTCAGTGCTCCCCCAGCCCCGTTCTGTGTGCACAATGTGTTCCAGAGCCATGCTCAGTGACTGATGGATCATTTGACTTCAATATGTGCTCACTTTGGATTCTTTGTTCCAAAATGTGGATTTGAATACAAATGAGCCTGAACACAAGCCAACTGAAGAACCTCTTTCTGTCTCAAACTATTAAATGCCTAAGCATCTTTAATTAAAAAAAAAAAATAAATAAACAAGGGGCCTGACACAAACTGACCAGAGCTGTAAAGGACACGTGCTTATGTGGTTTTATTTATTTTTCACATGTGTGTAATTGAACATTATCAAAGCAAGCCCACAATAAAACACAATGGAATGTCAGCATTACCATCTGTTTGCCCTGTGCTGTTCAACGGAGCCAAACAAGGTCCCCTTTTAAATCACTATCTCTTACACTTTGTTTTCCCCATAAGAGAAGCAAGTGGGCATGGGCCAGGCTTTGGGCATGGGCCAGGCTTTGGCCACTGTGCTGTTGGTTCAGGTAAAACACAGTGCCCTGATGGGGGGTGTGCCTTCAGCTAATCTCAGACAGACACCCTTGTGATTTGTGTACCCTTTCTGATCTGCAATCACAGATCAAAGGAAAAGGCAGGCTGGTAATGTCAAAGCACACAACTCCCAGACTGTGGAAGTGAAGAACAGCACCTTGAGCTGCAACCGTGAAGGGAATCTGCCATAAATCCTGCTGTGGCAGTAGAGCAGGATAGGTGAAAGCCACCCACTGTGTTTGGCTTGTAGCTGCCACTTGGCTTTCAAAAAGCCTGTTCACTTTTTTTTTTTTTTAAAGATACTTTGGAGGTCTCTGTTATAGTGCCATGTAGTTCTGTACTCTTCTAAAAGCAGTGACTTGCATGCTTTTTGCTAGAAGATGAGAATTTTTTATGAAATGCACATTTATGTCTGGGGAGTGACAAGTGTTAGTGGCAGCAGTCAGGACTTTCAGTCAAGAAAGGGAGAAGCTCATTTCCATTCCAAGGTCTGATGCACTATTTAAGCCTTGTGTTTGGACCAAAACCCTGGCAAACTATAGGTAAGCGGCAAAACACTCAATAATCAGGATTATGTAATAAAATTGAAATGGTTTATGGGACCTTGGTGGGTCTTGGGCATGGAGACAAATTTCCCTCACAATTTCCATTGAATTAAAGCATCTGGGGAAAGAGGCTGAGTGCCTGAATGAAGACAGAAGTACAGAGAAAGCAGTAAATGGTGGCCTGAGAGGAGCTGGTCAGTGAGCCTGTACTGTCACATAGTGCTGCCAGGGAGCTGCTCAGCAGGGAATGCCTGTCCTCAGAAACTGGACATTTTAGCAACAAGGATTCAGCCCTGTATGAAGAAGGTGTAAGCTTACCATGCTACAACCTGCATCCCTTTAGTAGGAAAGTCTTTGATCACACTACAAGAAGAGGACGTGAAGCTGGATGTGAAGCTGAGGCAGGGGGGAGGACAGAATTAACTGCTCTGGAACTTTCCCATCCTCTCCCCTACCTAAAATCCCACATAAGTGTTGTTTGGGAGAGAGCAGGTAGACAAGAGGAAGAGCATTTCTATAATGATAAAAATTATACTGGAAGGAGGATGAAACAAGGCAAGCCAGAGTCTCAATTCTTTGGTTGAAATCCTTTCAGCTTTGCATGAGACACGAGGAGGAATGGTTGTTTAGCCACCCTTAGGCCTACAGGTGAGCGAATGAAGTAGTTGCCTGTTACTTTGGGGAGTACCTGTGGTGTCTTAGTGACTTTCCTTATGTGATCATTACAGGTATTTTCTATAAACCCTAATGCTGGAAGTTGTGGTGGACTCCAAACTGTTCCAGTGGTACCTTGGACTGGAAGATGTTAAGCTCAGTGGGGTTGGATCCTTTCAGAAATGTATGAAGATAGTTCCTACAGGAATTGTCACACTATAGTGACTTGGTTAAACAATGAAAACAGATGGGCTGTTGTTCTGGGTGCTTTGTAATGGATAATACTCAAATGATTAATGAGTTACTGGAGCACCAGTAGAGACCTAACTATTTTTCTGTATGGCATTCATGAACTGCAGGAACATAGCTGCTTGGCTGGAGAAAAACTCAAAAGTCAGAGCTTTGAAAAGCTTAAGCATGTAAAAATGTTACACTGTTTTGTGTCTCCAGGAAGCGCATAGTAATGTGAAACATCCACCACATGTTTAAATTGTGTAGGCTTATTTATATATATGTGTGTGTGTGTGTATTTATAAGGAGAGAGAGAGAGAAATTAAACTATGTGATTCTACTGTTTTAAAGCTGTTTGCAGATATTCTATAGCAATTTTGTAAAAGGAACGTCAAGGATGAGAGAAATGAGCACCCAGCGTCACAAAGAAAATAAAAATAAAGTAAATCAGATAGTCAGATATCATGCTGGTCTAAAAACTCAATATACAAGAATTAATGGAGGAACTGGACCATGAAAGCCAAGAAATGGGGCCTGAAAATAAACTTGATTAAGAAGATAATGCCCAAGATGTACAAAGGAAGACTGATTAGCGTAGACGAGAACATCAGTGAACAAGCAGAAGAATAAATCTCACATAGACAGCTGCTCAGATCAGATTGGGACATATTTAAAAGATGAAAGACAACATAAGGAGCAATTTCTCATTTAGACTGGAAAGGAAGGCCTCCAACTGATGTATTCCTTCTATAAATGGCTTTTGGCCAAGACACAAAGCTTCATCCACAAGAAAATATGGTAGTTGGTTTGCTTTTATTCTGAAAATCTGTAGACAGACCATGACAGGAATTCCATTATGAGAAAGAGACACAAAACGATGAATAAAACAAACTTGGTCAGCAAATGCATTTAAAGCAGAGTAGGTAATAGGCTGGGAGCATGAGAGTGGGAATGAAGTTATGACTGGTAGGTTATGCACATGTGACAAATGCCTCCTGTACCTCATAGTAAAAGCTCAATTGGGATTTTTTTTTCAGTGAAAAGGCCTCCAACCAATAAAAACAGTGAAAGCACCACTAGAGTGCAGACTACTAGCTGTTTACTAGTTTATTAATTATTGTGATGTGGGTGTAAGAGTAAGTTGCTAGATGATGGCTTATTCTGCAGAAATTCTGCACCGTCTCTGCTCTGAAAGACAAAAACAAAACCTGAAGAAGGGTGGCAGATACATAAGCTACAAGGAGTTATAAAAGATACAGAGGGAGTTAGCTATTAATGTTTTTTTTAAAATTATTTTATTTGATTTTATTTTCTAATTGAGAATAGAAACTTAGAGGAAGAGTCTAGAAAGACGAAAGACCTGAACCTGTCACCCATATTTTACCCAGGGTAAGTAAATAGATACTTTTTGTCCCAAGATAAATGAATAAGGAAGAGATGGAAGACCTGATTTGTCTGATGTCCTGTTGTCACTGTTGTACAGCATTTTGATGGGTCTAAGTCCAGATGGACACTGCTGTAGGGTGGCCTCACAAGCTCGATGTGCCCGAAGACGTGGAGGGTTCGGTATTTTCGGTCAGGCACAGGCAGTTGCAGCTGTTGCTATTTTTGCCCTGACTCCTCTCTAATCACTCAACACATTTTAAAGCAAGATATAATGATAGACTATGTTGCCAAGACAGAAAAATCAACAAAGTATCTAAGGGAATATGAAAAGAAATGAAAATCCAAAATGTATCTGGAAGAGAAATATGCCGGACAAAACCACTTTTGATAAAGGTTGTTCTATAAACTTGGCAGTGTCTCTGCTATAAGTAAATATGACTCTCTGCCTGTCTTGCTTTATGTTCAATATGTCCAAAATTGGGGGCGTGTGGAGGAAATACAAGGACGTCTGTTCTCTTGGTGTAGCCAGCTGAGTTTTCAGGCCTAATCCATTCTGAAATTAAAATTAGCTCAAATGGTTGGATTCTACCAGGAAGTTTAAAATGGAGAATTTCCTTCATAAATATGGATAAAAAGAAGAAAACTTTTTGGATGTTCTGCACAGTGGCTTCCATCAGAAAAATCAAAATATCTCTCTCTTTTTCCAACAGTTTATCAGTGCTCTCCCTGGATTTCAGATATTATGTTATACATGACTTAGGATAAAAGTCCCAAATCCCTCTTACTACTTATGAAATATCTTTAGGTTTATACTGACACCTTTAATGGTAACCATTCAATCAGCTTTTGTAGCACCCAAGGACAAAATTTCATTAACTTCGGCACTGCCGAATCAAATGTGAGAAGTTGTAAAAACCCTTTGATATAAACAAGTTAGGAAACACTATCATTAAGCACCCCCCTTCTAAGGAATAAAAGTCCCAATCCAAGATAAATTGACATAAGTAGAACAACTTGTTTTTCTGATATCAAAGGAGTTTGGTTGCAACCACAAATCATGGTGAATTAGACATAATCTAGATGTTCTTTTCTTTCCTTCATTGTAAATACTGTCTTTCCATCTCCATTGAGGAGGGCAAATAAGGAGGGGGGGTGTTATTATTTTTAACAAATAGTAGTATTTAGAATACCTGAAAATGTTTTCAGGCGAATGTAGGACAAATAAATTCCATTGTAATTGCAAAAAATAAGTCTTCTACTGAGTCAAGTACTCCATTTATCAAGCATTGTAGAAGATGAAATATATGACTTTCCAGAAACAGAACAGTGGTAATTAGTAAAACTGTATCATTCATTTTTGAAAAACTTACTCTGCATTTGCATTAGGAAGCCACGTGCTCAGCAGGAGAAAGTCCGTAAAATGACATACTTGCTGTAAAGCATCTGACATTCCAAGGGTCAACCATCAACAGCTCCAATGCTTTACTGGGGCTTCTGAATCACAATTTCAGGATCATAAAGGCCACGGGTTCCTCCACAGCTTCATAGAGTGAAGACCATCCAAGCAAGTGGGGAAGTCACATCAGCAGGGGCATATCTGATCTCCAAAAACTGCTCATGTAAGTGCACACAAAATGGCTTTTTTTGCTGTTGTTGTTGCTGTTAGACATTCTAAAATAGTTTCAGAAGAAAAAACTATCGTGTAAAATATGTTTGTGGATGTTACTTGCCAAAGTTCTTTATGAATTAACTTCACTACCTCTGTTGGAATTACAGATTGCCATAACATAATATAAGAGGTTGATGGATTACACTGAAACTAGGTAAGAAAGGAAAAAAAGACTGGTTTCCAAGCTGTGTAGAAGGTCCACACTAAGTTGACATGGAAGCTCTTGAATTTTATACGTAAGATTTCATAACCAATATATCACATTGTTACAAGTGATATAAACAATTTTTTTTTCCTTCAAACCCATCTAATTTGCCAATATTGACTAGAAATAGTCACATAACTGCATTTCAAACTGGATTTTTTAGATGATGTTGTTACATCATCTAAAAAATGATAATGTTGAGGACATGATAATGTTGAGGACATTATCATGGTAACTCTAAATTTTACAATTAGCCAAAGTGACTTTTTAGAACCACCTGAATATATCAACTTTTCATGGCTTTGCTGATGCAGGGCAAAAATCTGGGGGTGTTTCCCAGGATATGCAGTTAACTCCCTCCCTTGTGACACAAAGAGGATGGCAAAACCCAAGTCAGTAGGAACAGAGGTCCACAGGAAAGAAGGCTACAGATCCTCAGTATTAAATAAGGCAATTCAATGTTTTTGATATATAGCTCAAACCTGAAAACAACAAACTAATTGAATATGTTTTTTTCTTCAAGTGGAAAAATACTTCATACTTATTCATAGTTTTTATCCCAGTCCTGTTTCCTGAAAAATGGTGTTATCTGCATAATACACCTGCTTATAATAATCAACCACACCTACGATTAGAATTTTCTCTGAAGTTTTCCAAAATGAAACCAGATTTGCAGCTGTGTGTATAGATTGTGTGTTCAGAGTATTTAAAGATATTGTTACTTTTCCAGGTCTGTAACTTTACCTTTTTCCCCCAGTGACCACCAGGTAACCCCTGAAGTGCTAATCTGTATTTGTCCCCCACTTGCCCAGACCATGAAAACTCAAATGCCTGGATCCTTGCCTGACCCATGTGCCTCGGCTCCATCCCAAGGAGACCAGGTTGTCCCCATCTCTGGACTTGGGACACAGCCAGGAACACACCCGACATCAGGACTTAACACACTGCCAGCAGTCAGAAATTTTCTTGACTCTAACACTGTTCAGATCAACTGATAGGCTGCTATAGACTTTATTTAGATTTAGACCTGAACCTGACTGTATGGAGTTCATATATGTTAAGTGGAACTTACATATATGTTAAGTATTCGAGGTATAGCAAGCACTGATATTCAATCTTGAGTCAGTTTGGGCTGTTAATGCATTTATTGCACAGTCATGGAAGATTCAAGCATAAGCTGATCTGGTCACATAATGACTTTATTTACTTAGCAAGGTTGGAAGCAACTCCTTCTGTTTCAGTTCTAGAGAGACTTTTACTACCTGGAAGTATATCCTGAAAGTCTTTTAAAGCTGTTTTTTTAAGAATAAATGCATGACAAGTTCCCTCTTGTGCACCTATGAACCTGCTAATGCTCACTATCAGCACATCAATATCATTACATCTCTGTAATGTTGTTCAGAGTGAATATAGGGAAATAGTTCACATTCTTAGCTGTGACATATCTACTCTCCCCCCAGGCTCCTGCATTAAATAGCTGCAGGACAGAATAGGAATAATCTCTTGATCCTGTTTCACTATTGGGATTTCTTAGTTGCATTTTAGCTTGGACACACAATATTGAGGATCTTCCATAGGCTGGAAAGAATAATTCTCAAGTGGGTACACATATGAAGAGTTTTACAGGGTGGAAGAGGCATGTCTGATTCACCATAAAGACTGGGTAAAGACCCACACAGCCACTGGGATACAGATTGCAAGTTATCAGGCTTCTGAAGATCTCACAGGTAAGGGGGACAAAAGCAATTAAATACTTTGAGTCAAATACCTCTACATAAATGTGAGATTTATAGGAGTATTCACTGTGTTCATTTTTTCCAGATTCAGTCTTATTCCAGATATTATGCTTTATTTTCCTATGTAAATTGATTTTTAAAGTGCCATGTTAAAATTATTCTGCTAAGTGTAAGGGGATTACATTAGTTTCTTTAACTGCTTCATATATTTGTATCAGCTTGAAACAAGAAAACTAAATGGCTGAAATTCCAGTACCTAGCATACACCTATATCTTGTCATGCAAAGTCATCCTCAGGTAATATCTGTGCCCATATAAAATAATAAAAGGTAAGGCAAAAAGTAAAAGAGTATATAAAATAGCAACAGCATGTGATACCAATTATGTCACAGCCAAAAATAATACTTCTTGGCATGTTATGCTTAAACTATGTTCTGTTAATGTTTCTTGGGCATAGGCAGATTTTGATTTACACTTAGAAATATTTCTATTTGAGAACATTAGGAAAATATTTTGAAATTGCAATTTGCAAGCATGTGGAATGAGTTACCTCCCACAATTATGTGAACTACTGTATAGCAGAGCTGCATTAGCTTCCCTGCAACTAATGAACCATGTCATTAATTACAGATATTCAAAATAAAAATTACTCCAAGGCAAGACAAATATTTACAATAAATAAAAGGGTCAAGAACTACAAAGTAGCCATTTTATTCTAAACCAATTGTGTTCAATTTTTATGCTCTTTCCCCTCAAATTTAATTTGAAGCACATTAACTTGATTTCATATGTCAAATCTGACAGCTGTAGGTGTAGCCCCAAAGAGACTTCCATCAGGGGCTGGGATCACTGGAAGATTTTCAGTAAAAGCGTTAACTATGTTTAAAGATGTGTTTATTAAACTCGTGTGACTTGTTCTCAGTATAGGTTTCTCTTGGAAACAGGTAGGAAGAGATTGTCTTACTGGCAAAACCACCTTCAACTTCCAACCACAGCATCAGGCTGGTCAGACACTGCACCCCTGCACTTCAGAGGAGCTGGGGCAGCACAAGGGGCTGCAGGGACAGCCTGGGGAAGGCAGAGCTCCTGCTCACCAGAGCCATGGGACGAGGAGCCCTTGAGCTCTTTCTCCTCTCCCACTGCAGTAAATGGGAGCTGGCAGGTACCACCAGCTTTTTCTGACATCTGTGCAGAGGTGATTCTCAGCCTTCAGTAGGAGCTTCAGTCTCTGCATGGTCAAACCACTGCCATGGTGTGAGGGTACAGCAAAAGGCTGCGCCTAGAAATTCAGGTAGGGCCAAAATCTGACTGCTGCTGTGGGGTTTGTTCAAGGTACTGAGGTGGAGAATATCCACAAAGCTACCCTCAGTGCATTAGACTGAGCTTGGCTGTTGCCTCCACGCTCGTTGCTGCAGCTGTAAAAGCACCATACCCATCCTGCCTTCAGGAAACAGGGAGCAAAGAGGTTTTCTTCCTTATTTCAGCTAATCACTTATTCTGCTGCTGTGTGCTGTTTCAGTGGCAGAGCAGGGCAAATGAGCGGCATTTCCATGTAAATCTTTCTGTGGATGAGAGTTTTCCGTGTCAGGCTCTAATGGGAAACCCTCCCAGGTCCCCCTCTCCTGTGGGGAGAGCAGTGCCTGTTGTAGGTGAGACACCCTGTGACCTGCCCCACACATGATCTGACCTGCAGCTTCTACCCACAGTCATGCTCTCCTCACTGCCACTGTACTCATATTCTACTTCTACATTTGGTATTATGTCAAAGGTGGTTTTTGCTTGGTTTGGGTGATTTACTTTTTAGCAGATAATATACAGTCCTAAATAATGTAATAGCATTTTCCTCTGTGAACTCATTATAATGGCTTGTGTAAGTCACATGACATCACCTTATTGCTAGTTACATCATTGAATATTTTATATTAGGCATAATATAAAATATTTTCCCTTTACTTTCTTTTCTTTTTCCTCTTTGAACTACATCATTACCTCTCCAAAAGTCAGGCCTGAGGGTAGACAGATGCACTGACCATATAGATAGCAAGCAAGAAGATTCCCCAATGAAACAGGCACATAAAAGTTCCCGTAACATCCACACCTTTGTTTGTAAAGAAAGTGTGTGGTATAATAAAGATAACAGCAGCAGATAAGTAGTTTATCTAAATATATTGCCAAGAACAAAAGCAGATGATAAGGTATTGCTGCTATCATGAGGCCAGAAAGTGCCACAGTTCAACCAGGTTCTGTATTATTTTGAGTTAACCTTATTTGTGATCGCAGTGATTTTTAACAAAAATGTGAAGAACAAGAAGAGGAATTGAGTGGAAGCAAATAGCTCAAGTAGGCTTTGCTGGAATGTGGGAAAGTTGCTAAAAGTCATATTAAAATCAACAAAAGCATTCAGTACATGTCTGGAGAAAAGGTTGTGTTTAAGAGAAAAGGTCAGCTGTTAAAAAAAATATTTGAGCAATAAGAAAAATTACAAATCCTTTCCTCAGGAGTTTGGGGCTGATTGCATGAGGGTGTACAGACTTAACAGTGACAACTTTTACAGCTGAACGATGCTTTTGCAATGAAATCCTGTCTCTGTTCAAATCAATGGCAAAATTCCCATCCACTTCAATCCAGCCAGGATTTCATGTATATCTGCCTTTTTTCATTCTTCCTTGATATTTGTATCCCAACTATCTGGCAGTCTGTCCAGGTCAAAAGTAAAGCTTTCTATTCACATGTGTCGGGGTTACTGTCTGTTTTCTCACCAAGAGAAAAGAAAGAATGAAAAAGTGTGACACATACTTGCAGTGCTTTATCATTCACTTCATTGCTGAGAGTAAGGAATTGTTTGCTGCATCTGCTGGGAGAAGGACAAAATTCAAGCAAAAAGGCTAAATGCTGCCTGTGTGTCATTCCTAACTCCAAGGCTTTTAAAGAGCTCTTATTTTCAGCTCTCCATGTATTAAGTTTCGGATATGGGTGTCACGGGATTTAAGCAGGGGCAGAATTACCTCAATACTGTCTCCTCTTAAAAATGTTTCCTGAATATGGAAAAGTATTGCATGGGCAGGAAGGAAGGTGAATTTCATCAAACAAATCTGTCATGCAGTGAGACTATTTAACTCATCAAACAAACCCTGGTATTTTTGCCTCTGAATATAAGCATTAACCTAGAAAAATGAGAGAGATTAATGAAAATTCAAATTGAGAGAATGAAAATAAGAGATAAACTGCTGCTTTGCAGATGAATGAATTTTTAAAAATGCTTAAATCCACAGAGCTTGTCAAAATGCACCAAGAAGTGCCCTGGTAAGTGAGAAATGACACAGAGAGGGTAATAAATGTGAATGGGGAGCTTTGTGTTCCCCCAGTGCACTATTTGTACACTACAAAAGCTTTAGAAGAATTGTAATTCTACACTCACTGTTGCTTATCTTGAGGAAAGTACATGCAGTCTGCAAAGTGGCTGTTGCTATTCTGTTTTTAAAGCCCATCTGAGAGCACAGGGACATTGCAAACAAGAACCTTTCACAAGTATAATGGGGAGCCTTGGAAAAATAAGGAAACATTCAGACAAGTGAAAATCCTTTAACTGTAGTCAAAGCAAGTTAGAAAAGAATTAACAGATCAGCTGACTTTAGTTTGTGGATGCTGTCATGGTAGATAAAACCAATACCCATGGCAGATAAAATATACATGGTAATACATGTGCATCTATCAAAGGAATATGTCAATATGAGTGAATCCCACATAAGGAAATGATGACTACATTGTATTGATCTGCAGAAAGAATTCACCTCCAGGCTAGATACAGAGTGAATCCAAGAGTTTTATATAGAGTCAGTAAATAAGGACATGTTCATAGTTCTGACATTTTCTAGCCTCTTAAGTCTTCCTGTTGTTGTTTTCCCAGCCATGGTGCACGAAGTTATGTCAGAAACATTACTGTGTCATTAACTTACTGGACAGCTGATCTGATAAAATATATTTTAAAATAAGTGTGCACGTAAATTTTCAAGTTAGTCATAGTTAAATCTTGTACAATCCATGACAGAGATTGCACAGTCCATCCTTTTTGGTGGGGTGCATGAGCTGGTGGAAATACCTGTGAGTACATCATTGATCTTCAATGGTCAGTGGCCATTTCTGAAGGCTGCATCAGCAAATACTTCTGCTAGCAGTCTCTTTCTGCAGCATATTAGTATAAATTTAACCCACTTGGGAAGTGCAAACAGCAGGGTTGATGAGCCTGGGATCAGTGCCAGGCCAGTGCAGCTACACGGCTTTTGTACCAGCCAGCTCCTATTCTACAAGCTTGGGAAGGAGTTAAGGAGAATCCCTCCATGTAAGATATACTTAAACATAGCCAGGACACTGAGGCAAATGTTATAGTAACTGCTGGTAAGGGATGCCAAATGTGTCCTCTCGCTCCTCTTTTCAGCTGGGCAGTGGAAGAGAAAAACAAATCCTTTCAGACCAGAAAAATTCATCCTGAATTTCCCTTTTCTAATTCTTCAAGGTCTCTTTCTCCTGATTTCATTGTCTTTCTCAAAGCAATGGTGAATACTGCTTTGCTTACCTCAAATTTGGATCACCAAACTATCCTTTTTCCTTTGGTGTATTTGCTAATTTCCTTAGATTTATATCTCTCTGTAATGATTAGAATTTTATTAAAGTTAGCACCTTAGCTTCACAGAGAAAAACTGCAACAAACTTAGGAAGCTCAATGTAAATCTCATTGCCCACATTTAATCTGGAAGCCACAGAGAGGCAATAAACATGGTAACCCCTGTTGCAAATTAGTGTGATACTTTTCAAACTACAATCCAATTGGAGTTTAATTTGGTTTACCTCAAGAATCTCTTTGTGATATTTCCGGGAAATTCAAGATAGTGACAATGAGTAACTCTGGTTTACGAGCAAAAGTTACCAGTTGTTGCCAGAGAATTGTGTGCTGCTTAGTTGAGTTTTGATGTTCTTGCTGCTATCTACAAACCCAATTTTTCCACATGACTTTGTGATGAGATCTAAATCTCTGTATCAAATGTTAAAATCCTTGGCACTCGTGAAACAGTAAGATTTATGTAGTGAGTAGTGGATGAGGAAAATAAGGTTATTCTCACTAGGGAAGGGGAGACATTTTGGTGATCTAATTGTTGTTCTTCCTTATATGCAGAAGATTGATAAAATTGACCTACACAAAATTTTCCAGCCTTCAAAAACACAAAAACAAAATTACATAATGTACATCCTAGGAAATTAGAAGAAGGTAGGAACTTAACAGGAAACTACCGTATTTCACCCAAAGATAAATAAACATATTGAAAGGATTGTAAAAAATGTCCACTTAGAGTCACAAAATCAATTCTTTCAAGGGATAAATAAAGAAACTGTAGAAAGAAATAATTGAAGTGCATAGGAAAAAGGAGTATCTTTAAAAGGACAAGGAGGAAAGAGTTCCTTTGGTTTCTATGTACCTGGAATTTCTGGTTTTAAAAAGATGCTAGTTCAAAGCACAGAAGCAGGAAATTATATACTGAGATATTCCAAGTCTAAAATATTCCAACTCTGAAATGCACTCTCTTACTCCTATTATACACTAGTCTTGAATATGTATCGAGTGAGACCTATGTGGTCCTTTTTTGTGGGAAGAGTCAACTTTCAAGTGGAACAAAACAGTAGTTCGAACCACTTTCAGATGACAGTTCTTCCCTTATCTTTCTTCAAACTCAAAACCACAGAGGTGCAAAATCCTATTTAAAAGTAGTGAAAACAAGTGCCATGTGCTGGAGTACCTGTGCAAAACAAATCTGCAAGAGGCAGGAATGGGGTAAGAGAACATCACTGTTGCCTGGTCAGATCAAAGGGAGTAGTTCAGAGGCGTTACAATGGGAGGAGCCTCACCAGGACTATTCCCACTCTAACAATTCAGAGTTTATTGGACATGGAGGACTAAATTTACAAAGAGAAGCATATGCTCCCTTCCTTCACTGCCTTAATTAGAGCCTAAGTACCTGAAGCAGTAGGATATGCAGGAAAAGCTGACTATTTCTTGCCTTTCCTGTATCTACTTGTAGATACAGTTTGTTAATACCCACGATTAACTGCAGGAAATAAAAAAAGGGTCATACCCTTAAGAAGAAAATATTTCTCCTTCTTACCCTACATGTTAAGGCTTCCCTGGCAAGGAATTCTGATTTTCTGCTGCTCTGGCAGATTGTTTGAAAATGAGCAACTGCATTAGCACTTCTGGAACACAGAATAAGAGCCAGGAGTGTGAGAAAGTATTGTGGAAGCCTTCTTGCTTGAGACACTTAAAAATTAAATGACTGAAGCTTTCAGAAATTTAGTGTAGTAGACTGACACCCAACTAACAAGGAAATAAAAGAGATTACCCAGGAGCAATTTTTGAGTTGCAGTTTTGCCGTACTCTGGTGCTGGCTGGGGCATTTGGCTGAGCTGTTCCCAGATAAATGACTGTTCCTGCCCCTAAGCAGGCTCCAGGCAGGAACAAGCAGGAAGAGGAGGCAAGTAAAAGATCTTAGAGGGCAAAGCTCACTGAAGGAATGAGCTCAGTTGGTTCCTAGGTTAGAGTGATCAGCAGGGAGCAGCTCTAACCATTCACGGGTGCAACAGAGGTTTGAGCATTTAGGCATCTGTAGTAGCAGGAACCGAAAGAGGCCAAGTTTTGCCAAGACTGGTAAAAACTGAACTTTCTCCCTGCCCCCAATCTTCTTAGCATAGAAGGGAAGGTAAAATAGAAAAAGTATCTGTTTCATATGCCACAGTGCAAGAGGGGTAAGTCCACTGACAGCCTCTGGGGACAGGTCCAGTGGGTCTGGGGCCAGGATGCAGCAGGTCAGGAGCTTTGGAGGTGAAATTCTGTTGGAGGCAATGAAGTTCTTCAGGTCAATTCGTCCAATTAACATAAATCTTTATATTTAAAAAATAATTCTTTAGGGATTCTGTTGTATCTTATAACCACATATTCAGACCTTGGACGTTGTTCATAACAGTTATGTTTTTAAGAGTGACAAGCAGACTTTCACCCTGCTTTTAGCCTCATCTGCTGTGTCTTGCCTTGTCTTGTCTCTGCATTTGAGCCAACAATGAGGGAACTTTCTTTCCTACTCGAGCAGATGTTTACCTTTCAGCACCTAAGATGACCTTTTGACTTGGGTTTGAAATTTTGGCCCTGCTGAAATGGGTGGAGGTTTTGGCATTGATTTTGATAGAGCAAGCATTTCATTCCAGGTGCTCTGCTCAATAAAGCATATAAAATTACAAAACACAGGCCCTTCCTCTTTCTCAACTTCTCAGTCATCCCAGGTATTAACTAAATGATAAACACAAAAATCTGCAGGAAACAAAATGGCATCTTAAAAAAATCTCCTACATGAATAATTAAAATACCTTTTAATATATATAATAGGTGCACCTATATGCACATGTACACATATATATATGCTGTCAATGGGATCAAAGCTTTTCTCCAGCACTTTAATAGGTGGCATGCACCCTCGCTTATCTGCTAAAATCAAAACCTGTACATGCACATGCAGGTGCTGGGAGTTGCTTTTTCATATTGTTGGCACAGGGCCACATAGTAGAGCCATACACCTCACCTTCATTTTTTAACAAGCCTGTGTTTTCTCAGGTGTTCATTTATCTCTGTGAAGAAGTTTCTCAGACCCGTAACCTCAGGTTTAGCACGCTAATAGGAAGAGGTGCTCTTGCTGCCAATAAACAGGCCTTATGCTGTCTTAGATGCAAGGATAAAACAATAGAATTATCTTTTTATTATTTATAAATATTCTTTGCAAATATAAGAATCGTGAGAATGGAATAGTAACAATTGGCATTTGAAATAGACTGCCAAAGGATGTAGTAGGTTTTCTACCGCTGTTAGTTCTAATTTGGATAACTTTCTAAAAGACAAGTTTAGGTTCAATCTACAAAATGCTCTCCCAGAGGCATGAGCCACTGTATGAAATGTATGGTCTGTGTTGTAATGGCTCTTTTTGTCTCTAAAAATCCATGAGTCCATGCCGGTTTTGGCAACAGAAAGACACCATGAACAAAGGCAGAAGGAACTAAGGATTATTTTCTTGGAAAAAAAATATTGCTTTGAACAATGAAGCTAAGCCAAGGGAGGTGCATATAATCATCCATGTGATTAACATAAGCACTCTGCTCAAGTGGGCCAGTCCTTTAATTCACTGTTAGGTCCCAAAATTGCAGCATGGATTGACTGAATTTTTGAGTGAGTGATTGAATTGTTTATATTGAATATCTTTTTGGCAGTTTAGGAAGTGACTCTCCTCTTGCTACTTAAGCCCCTTTAGAACACTTGTGATTTTTCTTCAGGCAATATTGTCAGTTCCCATTTCTCTCAATTCTCTGCCTTTTGACAGCAATGAGTCAAATTATGGATTTTTTTCCTTGTCTGAGAGTCCTTTGCTTTCCTGCAGTTGTCTACTTCAAGAGTTCATTTCTTCTCCTTTGCAATCAGAAGAGTTTTATTGTTGCCTCTCATGGGCTAGGAACAGGGCTCTGGTTTTTCTTTTGTACATTTATTTGATTCAAGGAGCTGGCTCTTGTTATCTAAACTAAAAGTCACTTTCTTATCCATTAGTCATTTTATGTTAAAGATCAAAAGTCTGGGGGATTTGTTGTTGATTCTAATCTCACAACATTTTTCTTTATTTACTCTTCTTGTAGATTCTGTATTTGAGAATTTGCAAAACTTGCTTTCAATGTCAACATTCAAGCATTTCCCATAAAAAAAAACCAACTGAAGTAATTTAAAATAGTTTCAGAGACTTCCCCCACAGTCTCAGATGGAATAGTCTGTAGTTTCCTGATATTAATTTGTGTTTTTATTTTACGTTGTAGTATTATCTTGCCACTTGTTTTTTCTAGTCCTTTTGGATCACTGCTGAAATGTATAAGATTATGACAAGAAATTATATCTTTAAAGGATTTTAAACTCCTTCTAATGTCTGCTTACTTTTATAGGTACTATGGAAGATGTACTATTTTCAAATTTTATTAGAATCAAAAATGTTTAACTCTTCTTATTTCAGAGTTTCTTGACTGAGCCTGAAAAAAAAAAACAACACAAAAAAACCCAAGCAAACCAAAAGATTACTTAAAACTATATATTATTCTAACTATTAAAATGAGAACAGCTTTCAAAGTGATCAGTTGCTCTGAGGACGAGGAGGACATGTGGCAGAAGCTCCCTTTTGGGAAGGAAGGGAGGAGCATTCAGGTACCCAGAATTTTGTGGGCAAGTGAACATCCCGTGTGTCCAGTGCATGGAGCAACAGGAACCATTAGAGATAATCCAAGGAATGACTGTGGCTAACCCAGCACGGCAGGAGCTGCTTTAGACAGGGCTTACTCTGCACTTGTTGATGTCCTTGAACGATGCACGTGGGTCCAAGCCTGACACCCCGAGTCCTGCTGTTGCTCATGGAGAGGCTGCTGCGTCACCTTCAGCAAGGGACACCCACAGGCACAGAGAGGTACTGAGGACACTCTTTTCTAAATGTTTGCTGCAACAGGCATTGCACTGCCCAGAGGTCACCCGTGGCTTTAACATCTGTGTCTTCCAGGGGGGGATCTCTCCTGGATGGCTTATTCTCTAATTTCCAGTATGGATTATGTTGTTTAAAGTATGTTTTTCTCTTAGTAGACTCTGGATAAAGTAGGGTGAATACTCCTCAAGAAGGGATTTGAGTAATTCTGCTGGCTTATTTTGATATTTGCACCACTTTGTTTACTTCCTTTAAACTTTCGTAAAAGGGATTTAGAAATTATTATTTGTGGTCATAGGGATAAGAAGAAAAAAGGCTGCAAATATGTTATAGGCACAGTATTTACACTGCAATTCTGTCTGATTCTCTTGGATCCTGTATCTGAATTAGGTGCTGCCTAGTCTGGGAAGGGTCAGGTGGACAGTAATTATCACACACAGGTGATCTGAAATATTGCCCGTTGCCAACAGCTTTCCAGCAGTCCCTCAGGTGAGTTGTACTTTCATTGAGCTCTCAGGGGATTTTTAAGTAAGTGCTTCTGTAAAAAATGCTGAGGTTAAACTGGAAATAGTTTGCTAACAAGAAGGACTATGACTGTCATATGAAATATCAGATAGGGATAACTAGCCAAGGTCTAGTTTTGATGGTTTTTAAGTTCTCGTACATGCAAGCTCCATTTCTACAGAGGAATTTGCATTTAATCCTCTTTAAACTTCCCCTGAATTTTGTTTATGTTCTGGTTTTGGCTGCAGTAGAGTTAGATTTTTTTCACAGTAGCTGGTATGGGGCTGTGTTTTGAACCATCTATTTGTATTTTTCAGGTAGTGCCTTGTAACTTGCTTTATTCTTTCACTGATGTGTGTCCCCCCCCAGTAAGAACCACAAAACAAACCAGATTTCAGAAAACATATCCTCTGAAGCACTGTCCTAGGAATTTTGCTGAGCCTAAATGTTTTCAGCATGTGTGAGAAAGTAAATATACATGTAACAAAGAGTTCTTCCTTCCCTGGGCAAGAGCGTGTTATATAATGGAAGAAATATTATTCTTGGCATGATAATTAAAAAGAAATCACACATTTGAAAAGTGCCAGCCCACAAAAAACAGGGCTTACAGCTGGCAAGGCAAATAACAGCATTCTAGGACAACTTTTTTTTCCGCTATGGTAGTAGTTACATGGGTGCTATGTCAGGAGCCTTTGGCTTTGGTTTTTCTAGTAACATTAACACAACTGAAACTACACTATTTTTTTTACATATTAATTTTGCAGAAGTAATTTTCTTCACATTTCAACTGGACAGTAACAAATGAAGTCCACACATACCAAGTCCAGAACTGTTTCATAACAGTGTAATGATTTCTTCATTTTTCTGTGAGGTTTCTTAGAACAGCCCCAGCACATTAGAGATTATAAATTTATGCAATCTATTTCCTTATCCTTGTATCTCATTTTGTACCATGGCAAGGCTGTACAGTCCAGGTTCCTGCTCTCCTCCCAGGTAGCTTGGCCCTGCCTGGAGATATCATTCTAAGCACCAATGTGTCTACCGCTTTCAGGGGTAATTTGCACTTTTATTAAAGATAGATTAAAAAAAAATGTACATTTAGAATCCTGCAGGTCAAACCTGGAGCCTTGGAGTGGCTGTGAAGCTCTGAAACCAAATGTCTGGATTTTTTTTCTTTCTTTCTTTCTTTTTTTTTAACAAGTAGATTTGCACAATGACCTCAGTACTGGGACATGGGTAAATACCACAGTCTTGCTTTAGACAACTATATCCCCAGAGAGCACAGTCAGTACCAAGGAGCTTCTGCAGGGGAACCTGTTGAGGGAATGGAGAGTAACACTGCCAGAAAGAGCCAAGGATGTCTCAGCCTCTGTCATTTTCTATTATTTCTGCACTACATTCTCATGTCCCCTTAATGCAGGTGTGATCACAATATCCCCCTAAGAAAATATCTGTACCAAAAAGGAAGAGAAAAAAACCCCACAACTCAAATCCATTAATTTCAGGGTGCACTGCCTCCTCTTCTCCTGGGAGCTCAGTCCAGCCCAGTGGTCCCAGTGCAGGCCCTGGGGTGTGTCACTGGGCACACTGGGGAGTGATTGCAACATCACCTTCTGGTGGAGAAATCTCTGTGATTGCCTTCAGGAGAATGGTCTGGTCCACAGCCCATGATGCTATTGCTGAGTGAGTGGCAGGGGCATTCTCTGTGTGTTTTGGAGTGAGGATTTGGAAGGAGGGGGGTTTGGGTTGGCCACACCTGCCAGCAGCTCCAGAGGAGGCTCACAGCTCCTATCTGCTGGGAAGGCAAGGGTTCTCCATACACTACACTGACATTGTGTCTGCCACAACTGTAGCTTATTCCAACTAGTCTATAAAACAAAAAAAGGCCAATATGAAAACTTCCTGATGAGATGAAAATTGTAAAAATACTCTTCCCCACTCCATTATATAACATTATATCTTCAGTCTTACCGAAGATGCCAGAAATACAGGGAGAAAGAGGAGAGGAAGCACATGTCACCACTTTGTGCAACCTTTTTTCTCCTCCACCACCAGCAGGATGAGCTGATCTCAGTCCAGCCTGTACAAGGGCTCAGGACTCCCAAGCTGAGGAAACCTGGGAGGAGATAGTCTGTGATGGAGACCTGAGAGAGTCCCTGAATTTGCAGATCATGTTGTTTTCCAGTGTGCCCTGCTATGCCTGTATGCACCAGGCTGGTGGGTTCCTCAGGCACCAATACCCTTTTTGAGATCACAGTGTATTTTAGAAGATTTGCTTTTGACATCATGTGGCCAGAGTCGTTTGGAGCCTGATCATGCAGTAAAGAACATGTCAGGAAACCACAAGACATAATTTCTCTGTGTGGCAATAATCTGCAGGGAGCCTGGATAGCTGTAATGGTACATTGCTGCTCGCTTTACATCTGACTTCGCATTAACTCTTCAATTTGCTTGCTTTGGCTTCTCTGGCTGTTAAATACATACACTCAGGGTCACTTTGACATAGTAAAAATTCAGTTTCTGGAGTCAGCTCCTTAGTCTCCAAACCCTGGAGTTCCTCATGTCAGCCCTGCTCCCACGTGCTGCACAGGGTCACGTGTACCACACCACTGGGGGTAAGTCTCCATCTCACCTTCCCTTGCTAATTTGCTGGGACGGTGACCAATTCCAGAGGCACTGGTAATGAGCTAGGGATTTTCACCTTTATTTACTATAAAACTTACACGGATTGTTTTTAACTGTTATCATATGAAAAGTAGTTTTAAAAACATCTCCATCTACCACTCCTGCCTTTGCTGTGCCAAACTCCAGCAAGCAGGGGACAGCTTATTTTTAAACCCTTTTTACAGTTTTCTGCTTTTAGAATTCTCTTCTACTAATGCAGAAGCTTTGCCCTTTCTCCCAGGTCTGGAGTAGTCCACTCCCTATTTCCCTACGTCTTCTCTCTTTTGATCATTTAGATTTAAAGAGACTGGATAAAACCAGGTAGCTGAAACATCCAAAATCCATTTTTGGAAGAGGGGTTTGTTGTCCTCCTCTCCCCACAAATCAGAATGATGCTTGCAAGCCTGCAGAAGCACTATTCCTACTCCCATCCACAACATATTTAGATAATAGGGTCTCTCAGGCCCAAGAGAGACAAAATGTATTGAATAGGGGAATAAGATCCTCATGAACTTCTGGTACTGGAGGAAAAAGTGAGTAATTGTTGCTAGATCTAGTTTTTGTTAGAATTTACTGCAGCTTTTATTTAAGAAAATGTGCTTTAGATACTTTATATTCCTTGCTTTCATCTAGTAAAAACAGCCAAAATAGTATTTGATAAAAATAGCCTGTTATTTGAAATACATTTCCTTGAATGACTACCATCAAAAGTAAATGAACTTTAACAAAATTAATTCTGTACTTTTCCATACTAAAACCATTCAGCCTCAGATTTATGCTCTCTGTGACTTTAAAATTAGATTGAAGAGAAGCAGGCAAAGACAAACCAAATATTAACAGCAGCAGGAAGAAAACCCCAAGTATCTGGCAGAGAGCACAACAGATAGACCCCTTCCTACCCAACCTGCTGTTTCACCTCGACTTATGGAATGGAAACCGGCCTTAGAGCTGGGTGACCTGCAGAAACAGAAACACATAGCATGGAAAAAGAGAAAATAAAAAAAAATAATCAGAGCAGCAATGTAGCTACGTATTGCTGAAAATATTTGGCTTGGCTGCAGTGTCAGCTTAAAGCTTAAGCAGTTCTTGATTTTTCTTCAGGTTGGTTTACGCATCATTAACAAGGACTGTACTATGGTTAGCTCGGTCACACAGAAGCTGCTCCCAGGATCTCAATATCTTGAACTATGCTAAAGGTACAAGTCAGAATAAATATACCGTGTTTATAATTTATACTTGAAGTGAATAACGCTGCATTGTCAAATCTCAATTAGCCGTGGTCGCTTATTTGGTCTGAGGATTATCTTTGCCACGGACCCTGAGATCTTGGATCTGGCAGATTTCTTAACTAAGATAAAGTGTTGTGCAAACAGGGCTCCTCTGCCCCCCGGGCCAGCCCAGCTCTGGGAACAGTCGGGCAGAGCCTGCTCAGCCTGCTGGGTCTGGCCAGAGGGTCCCATTCCATGCAGGAATCTCACCAATTGCTCCCACCCCAGCTCCTCTGAGCCTCCTGTCCCCAGGGAACGTTGGGAATTTGCTGATCGTTATTTTGTCTCCTGCCAGGGCCGCTTTCTTTGCAATTCTTTGCAATTGTGGATTGGATTCTTCCTAATTCTACTGCTTAGAGATTTTTCTCCCCCAAACCCTTATGGTAAGGGTAAAATAATGATTGGCAATTATTGCTTTATTATTGGAGAAAGAAACAATGCAGCTCATGAATAGTAAATGACCAGAGAGGTAGTTATTCCCCTTGTCATGAGCATCTCTTTGTCAGTGTTAGATGATGTCCAGAGCTGCAGAGCCCTCTGGAAAGCATTATGCCCTATCTGCACAACCTGTTGTTATTCACATAACTGTGATCTCTGTCATAATGTGAAGGTTTGCAATTAAATATAAAATAGGTGCAAGAACACTCATTAGAAGTTCTTACCATGTCAATATATGAGAGAGAAAAGATTTTCCCTTGTAAATACAGGCCTGAATTAGGAGTTAAAAATGCCTCTTTCTGTAAAATGCTGTCAAAATGTAAATGTTTTTCTTCCGATAATGCAGGTACCTTAAGACTGATTAAAACCAAAACCAAAAAAAAAAACAAAAAAAACTTGAACAAAAACAGCACAACAAGATTTTAAACAGCCCTTTCTAGAATTCCGTGGATAGGTATAATAACAAATGATGTTTCTGAAGTGAGGAGGGGTTAAGCAAACTCAGCTCTGATGGCTCTATTTCCAGCTCTAATAAAATATTCCAGAGTGTCTTGCAAGAGATCCTATAAATATGAATACAGAAAAGCTGAACATTCTTTTACACAGGCAGGTCTTTTCCTCAAGCATAAATATTCTTAGTCTGTTTTTTTGGAGATAAAGACTATATCATTACCAGACCCATGGCTGGAATTTCTCTTTGAAAAGAATCCTTGTAAATGCTGTGTCTCTGAAGCCAAATACTCATAACTTCTAGTGAAAATTTCACTAAATATTCCATACAAAGACCAAATCGTGCTAACTAGGAATTTTCACAGTTTATGCAAAATTAATATTATATAATGTTGAAAAAAGAGAAGTTGTAAAGCTACTTTCTGTGTAAATAATTTGAAATTTTTATGATTACATAAATGAAAGTCCCTTCTAGATTTTTAAAATTGTTTATGCACCTAAATCCCATTGAATTAAGTGGAAGTTAGGAACCATAAATATAAATCTTTGCTTTTATTGTATATTCTTAATTTAAATCTGAACTTCTTAAGAATTTCTGAAAATTTTACAACTTTTTTTTAAAATTAAAAAGTAGAAAAGGGAGTATGCAAGAAATCATATTCCCCAAACAGTGTGTACATGAAAACAAATCCACTCTCTCCAACTCCATTGAAAGAAAGTCAGTAGTATAACATATTACCATCATGTCAAATGTACAGGAATACCTTACAGTCTTTTTAGAAGATTATTCCAATCAGCATTGAAAAACTACACAGAAAAATAACTAATAATTCAATTAGACCTGGATTTTTTTGAGTTGTTTATTTGAGGATGTTGGGCTTGATTTAAAGAGCTTTCAGGTATTCTTTACCTTTTCTTATGACAAGTAACATAAAAAATAAAAGATTTCCCCATATAACAGTAGCCACTGGTGTCCTGTGTCAGGGTATTAACCTTTTTAACCCTGTCAGTTGGCTGGGGCCAGGAAATATGGACTAGTCTTTTACTACTCTTCTGTGTGTCACAACTTTATTATGCATCACATTTTTGCTCTTCTGAAGTGTCTATAGCACTAAAAAAACAGTCTTGTAAAGAGAATGCAGTGCTACATGACTGAAAAGGTATGTAGGACTGAATATCATATATTTTATCAAAGCAATGTCCTTCTTCATCCAGAGCACATTATTGTTGCTCTGTAAAACCTTAACATCAAAGAAAGACTCAGGGTTCTGTTTCATATTTTGTAAAGGTGATCTCTGAGCAGTTCTATTTGAATTATCCAATAGTTTGCTGTATATCATTTTGCTGATGACAAGAAAGCTGTCTCATACCCTTACTGGTGTCTGTGCAAAGTTGGCTTGTCCTTCAAGTCAGTATAAAGCCATATACAGCTGATTAGCAATAAATATTTCAACTGCTTTTAAAGAAATATTAGTTCCTACAGGCAATGCTATTGTCCATTGCTTATACATACTAAAATCTTTTCAGAGTGCTTGTGCACATCCTCCCTTAAGAATAATACCTAAAATCATACAAGCACCTAAAATCTCATCATGGTAAGATGGCATCGTATTGCTAGAAGAATTAAAGACACCTTTTAATTCATAGAAAAACATTGCTTTGTCACTTAATTGTAAATCTTCAGAGATTTACACGTTGTTTTCAGAAATTCAGATGGTGGTAGAAGAATGTTATCTTCCACTAAATATCATTTTGTTAAAGACATAACAGCTTTGGTCATTAATGGCAAGCTGCATCCAATTCTCTTCTCGTTTCTGGGGCTGCAGATGATGTAATGGCTTGGCTTCTTGCTCCTTCCTCTTATGTCCATTTTTTCCAGATTGTCACTCATAATTTACCATTCACTTTTATGCAAAAGTTTCACCTCCAAGCACTGTTTCTTCTGACAACCATAGTAGCAACTGGTTACAGTGACTTGGAGCAAACATCCTCAAACCACAGCAGTATCTGCCTGCTGGGGCAGAGCAGGGCTCTTCTGCCCACTTTGTTCCTGACCATCTGGTGCAGGCAAGTGGCCCCACCATCACCTTCAGCTGGGGAGAGTTTCCTTCCTGCCTGTACCTCCTGCCTGCACTTCCCAAGGATCCCCTGCACCTCTGCCACCGATCTCCCCTGTTGGAGCCAGAAATGGGTGCTGTTTCAATCCATCTCTGATGCACAGTTTATGCTTTGGTGGAATAACCTGACTGGCCTACACAGCACCAGGTGAGCTTCCACTTCCCAGATGAGATTTTTTTTTTCCTCCTGTGTGTGTGTGTTTCTGGCTCAGCAGCCTCCTTTGACTTGGCTCCAATGTCACACAGATAACCTGAGGAAACTGTGACATTTATTCCCCATCACTCTGTCATCCTCCACAGCAGGGTATTGCTGATGGGAAACTTAAATATGATCTAGGGAGCATTCAAATGAGACTTCATCACCATTAAATGCAATTTTGTTCCCAAAATCACTCTGTTTCTCCTTAGCAATTTTAGTCCTTTAGAAAACAGTGGCAAAGACCATGGCAACACTCCCTGCAAGGCGGTTTTTTGTGCTGCAGCAGAATTTCAGCTTCATTCCAATCCGTCTGTGCACCTTTGGCAGCCTTTGGTAGACAGCTTGTTGGGCAATGGATGTTTTGGGGATGAATTCAATCAGGAGAGCAGTAAAAAATAAAGTGAGGGGAAGTTTTCCTATTTGGTAAAATGATGCAACACTGCAATAATCTGGAAATAGATGGACTGAATAGCCTTTTACTTGCCTGATTTGTAAGTGAAGACAAAATAAAGGAGAATATACTTTCAAGAATAATCCTACCTCAGACTTTTCATCTGAAACTAGTTTGAGTTGGTCACTATTCACATTTTCCATTTCTTAAGCTAATCAGTATTCACAGTTTCCTTTTTTTTCATGCTTAGTATTCAAAATGCCAAATTCTTAACAAATATTAACTCATTCTGATCTGCAATGAAGCCACAGCATTTTCAAAATTTTACGTTAAATCAAAATTCTGAGGGGAAAAAAGGTATGTTTATTCTAGACTTGTAAAAGGTGTCTCAAACTTTAGCCATATAATTTTGCAACATATTTGCTCTTATAAACCAGTTTAGTTCCTCACTAGTTTGTGTTATGTCAGTAATAGCAATCTGATCATACAGTAAGTACGGTCTGTTCATTTTTAATTAAGGAGAAGAAGGACTCAGCTGATTAAAAACCTTTTCTTTCTTTTCATTCACAGTGGGTGCACCTTAACCACTCCTGACAGCACTTTACATCACCAGAAGAAACCCTGTAGTGACTGATGTGCCTGCATGGCCCAGAGCAGAGCAGTGTCGAGAGGTCACTGAGGGTCCTGAACTCAACAGCTGGGCTGGAGAACTTGATGGGTCCACAACAGCTCTGAAGCCTTTGGACTTCTTTTAAGGGGTCCACAGCAGCAGATAATGGATTTGCTCCACTTTATCATCTTTTGTGGACCCCTTAAAAGTAGTCCAAAGACTTCCGAAGTGACTAGTGGAATCCAGGTTCATGTCTTTCTTTTCACTTTTGATACTTGTGCAACATCTTTTCATCCCTGCCAAGGAGGGTGAGCAATCACGGTCACTGTGTCATGTGGGCATCAGTAGTTTTGTACAGTCTATGCTTCTACTGACCTTCCAGAAGCTAAAAATTAAGAAATACAAATGCCTGCCTGAAAAACTGAGGTTATAAATAATTTTTTCAAAACATTCTGAGGTTAAAAAAAAAAATCCCAGTGAAAATTTGTTCATTTCAGAGTATTTTTCTTGAAAAACCTTCATTCAGACTTCTGAGATTTATCAAGCAACTTTGTGGAGAAAGAATATTTCGCTAAAATCTTGTAAACCATGCATATATGCATATATATATATATATATGTATATATATATATGGAGAAGGACCAGCCATCTCTGGTCTAAATCAATTGCAAATAGAGACATAATTTAACTGACATTTCTGATCCAAGGAGTACCCCTTATGCATTGATTTGGTGGCAAGGAAAATTTTTTACCCTTCTTTTTTTTCTGTATCACAGAGCTTGTTTACTTAGAACATATGCTTTAAGCCTTCATGTTACAATTCAGATGCAAATTTTTTTTGTGTTTCTTTAAACACTATACATCCTGTACAAATAAATACTGCCCTGTTTTACTATGATAATCAATTTTACCCATATAAAAAAAATGGAATTTCCCTTTTCAGCATTTGCAGATGAAATATTTTTTTAGTTTTAAGATTTTGCTTTCATTTTTTAACCAAGTGTTATGGTTAGAATTATTAAAATTGGAACACATTGGTTTCCAGCAGCCCCTTGGATGCATTTCATGCCCATCACTCCCCTGCTTTGCCTGGCCTTGACTTTCCCTCCCTTCCTCCCCCTATTGTCTTTTTCTAGTGCAGCAAAGAAAATAGCTTTATGCCAAATATCACACGACTTTTTTTTTTTTTACAAAGGTTATCCCTTTTTTGGCATATTTTTCTTATTTATGATATGTTAGTCCATCTTCATTTTATTCTTACTGCTGGCATAACTGAGAGTTTGGAACTTGTTTTTACAGTGTTGTCTATATGCAATTAAGTACAATCAACTTCCAGTGGTAAAGTTTTGGTCACTTAGTTCAAATGCTGCAATAACATATCCTGTTTTAAGGTTTTGGTTTTTCTTCAAGACACTAATATGGTGTTCATTATCAAAGGACAAAGGGCACTCAGAATTGTAATAAGGACTTTCTGGTTTTAAATTCCATTACTTGCATTAAAACCACTTACTGCCACTAAGAAAAATGAGTATAACTTTGTGAAGTTTGTGGCAAATAGGCAGTCTTTTGATATCTTATAGAAGAATGTTTCAGTTAATAGGTCTGTACTTGAAAGTACCCTTTCACACCAATGGTTGCAAGTGCATTCCATGTTTTTGTTTAAGTCTGACATCCACGAAAAGACAACCAAGATCTGTTTCTTATTGTGCATTAAAGAGGGTTCTTTGGAAATTGCTGAATAACTTAGCAATATGCTCTGTATCATTTCTACTGATGACAGGAGAGATGTCATCCCTGGTGCATCTGTCTTAAGTATCCTCTTGGATAACTTCTGTATATTGCAATCTGTGTCATTTCTTCAAATAGGAAGTGGTTTCAAAAGCTCTGTTAATTGGCAAATACTAAAATATTTCGCTTATTTGCAAGAAAAAAAAATAATGGAGCATGCTGACTCTTGGGAATCAATTCCCAATAATAAGTACTATTCCATTTACCAAAAAAAAAAAAAAAAAAAAGAAAGGAAAAACATAACACTCCTACACTTAATTCAAGATCAGGGCTGTTTTTTCAACACAAATATGTTGAAGCATTTCATCAGGTCTTTGCCTTGTTGTGTTTAATGATCACAGCTGTACCAAGTTGGTTTGTCTTCCAGTCAAGACAGCTGGTCAGGCCTGGAGATTGACTTTTGTTGTATTTTCATGTGTAGATTCTTTTTTTTTTGTTGTTTATCACTTTTGTACTTGAAACAGCAAAAGGGTCCTTCTCAAATGAGGTGCACCTCCAAGGGCTGGCTGGGCATCAGCCCAGACACTGGCTGAGACAGGCTCACAGCTAATGGGGCCTTCAAATACAGAAGGGACAGGTGGGTGGTGGGCATTGGTGAAAAGAAATCTACTGTGATTTAGGAAATGTCCTTTACCAAAAATGAAGTAATTTTCAATGCATTTGAGTTAATGGTACTAGCTGATGATGCTCAGTGAACGTATTTGTGTTAGATTTAGCCTGCAAATATTTGGACTGCCCATTACACGGTATCTCAGTGAAGACCCTCTCTTTCTTAATCAAAAAGCCTCAGTTTTAGGGAGCCCCTGTTACATCTGGGGTGGGGGATGCTGGAGGCTGCTTTTCTTTATATGCATATACTTTGTTTTCTCTTCTTTTAACAACATCAGTGCAGGCAACATTACTGTCATCCTGACTTACACTGTGATTTTAAGATGTCATCAGAAACATTTCTTTTAGTGACTGCCAGTCGTTAATTGCTTCTCCTGTATGTCTCCATGTAGATATATTGGTATATATATTCATGTGTTTTATGTTTGTATAAACACACTGCTAATACTGTGTTTCTCCAATAGAGAGCTCTATAAATCTAGACCTCCAGAGATACCTTATAATGACTTAAACATTACACCAAACGAGATTCCAAGGGGACATGATCAGGATGTAATAATGGGCCAATGTCAAAAAGGATTTATGATTATTATTCATATGACTCAACCATATGCTCCAGCTACTGCTGTAATCTTGCTTGTCTTGGTCTGACATCTGTAGTGATAATGAGTAAAATTGCATTACACCACAGAAAAAAATCAAGACACTTAAAAAATAACTAGTGGGCTGCCAGGAGAAACATTGACCTCCTCTGTAGGGTCAAGAGATGGTTTTAAAATATGCTGGATGCTCCTGACAAAGTTGAAGCTCTCTGAGGATCTGGCAACCAGCTGTTCTAGCTTTTATTAGAGAAGAACTTAGATATAATTGAATTCCTAAACCATATGTATTTATCACTGCACTTAAACACCATGCATGATCCAATTGAGTTGACTTTTAAAAAAGGAAGTTACTTATTTCAGTTTATGTAGGAGGACAAATGGAGATTGGGGATGATGTGTGTTTCTGGGATCACCTGAACAGTCATGGTACCTATCTGTCTTTCCTGGTTAAGCATCAAGTTTTTGAGTGACTACAGTGAAAAGACAGATATTTCTGGTTTGTTTCCCTCTAACAATCTTGGTCTGTCTTAGTCTTTTAAGGAGCAACCCTCAGCGCTGGCTGTATCTGAACCTGCTGCTGGCTGGGGAACAGTAGCTTATTTGTATCATTTGCAGGCTTCTCTGTTCAGTAGGAATTTAGCAAACATGCAAATACCTTGTGGAGAGATGTGAAGGCACTGAGAACTCCTTCCTGCTTCTGGACTAATATATAGTGTTGTGCAAGGTAAATACAGGAGTGCAGACTTCCTTAATTTCTGTCAAAGTCCATTAATGTTCCATTACTGACTGCAGCACTTAGGTAAGAGGTGAAAACTCATTTGTTTCTCACTGAGAAAGAGAAAACTCGGGTGAAATGGCCTGATGTCAACCCTTGTAATCCTGCAGTGGTGGTTAGCAGATGGGCAGCAAGCAAAAGTCAAAGCAGCTCATGCATAAAGTGGGCTAAATCACAAACCACCAAAGTTGCTGTAAAATCATGGCCAAACATACCAGTAGAGGACAAATATTTAGGCAGTGTCAGTCAGTCAGCTAATGTATGTATCAGCATATTAGTGAGGAAATCCCCAGAAGCTCTGTGGGAGTTTTTCTTTTTGATCTGCCACCACCTGCCCTGCTGCTGGCATCGGCACTGCAGCCACCAGGCAGGCAGGAGCAGCTCCCCTGGGACTCCAACAAGTTGCTCCTTAAGGCAAATAACCACTTCATTAATGCAAAGGCAGACTGAGCAATCAGCAGCTGGTGAGGAGTAAAAGGGAACCAGACTAGAGACAAGCTTGTCTGCCTGCTCCAGAACTGTGTCAGCAGAGATCCTTCTCTGCTTGTTAATAGCAGCAAATGTTCTTCATTGCTGTCAGACTTGTACAGTCTCCATTCTGCTCACACTAAAGTCTGGTGCCTCTCCTCATCCTGCTGAGGTCCTCAGCCAAAAGACATGTTCGACATCTGTGAAGCCTGAAGTCTTGGCTCACATCAATACTAGCACTGGTAGAGTGGAGATGTTGTTTTAAGCACCTGACATCCTCCATCTGTCTTCTTTATTTTTAATTATTTCTTGTCTATAGAGTGACCTAATCAAACAAGCTCCTGTCTGATGTCAAGGTTCTTTCTTTGCTTTAATCTCTTCACATTTCTATATAATTTCTTTTTCCTCTGGAACTATCAAAGAATTTTCTTTAACAAGCCCATCAATGAAAAACAAAGTCTGCATTCTTGAATTCTAAGTCACACATAAACCGTAAAGATGCTGTTTGCTCAGTGTTGACAGAAGCAGTCGTCTGCCCTAATTTACCTTCATCGTATGTTTTTATTAGAGCTGTGGGAGCATGCATAAACTCACCAGGGGGACATCCACATTACAGGGCTCTTTTCTTAAACTCTCAGCTCTAATAAAAACACACGGGCTACAGTTCTGTCCTGTAATGGGACAGCAATACCTCTCTGTCCTGTGTTCTTTTCATATCAGAACCATTGTCTCTGAGAATATTCATTTACTGAAAGTTGTGACAACAGGAGGCAGGAATGGCCTTTGAGGAATGATCTTGGGGAATTGTCTCTTCCATTGATGTTCTTCTGCTCAGTCCTGCAGAAGAGCTTAGTGATGCTTTACCTCTAACCCAGATGTCAAAGCTGATATCTGTATTTTAACCCAATTATTTTTCAGGTGCTTATGGGGACAGAGTGATTTCACGGTCTAGCACTAATGGGTCTCCAACAGTAACTAAAATGGCCAAGCTGTTGCTACAGGCTGGCATTATTCTAAGCAGGATTTCCATCTCCACTGTGAAATTTTTGAGGCTGCACTGCCAAGGGCCTTTTTTGAGGCCCAACTGATAAGTATTAGATATGGATGTATACATCCACATCCACACACATCAAATGGAGACCATGTGAGCTCAACAAGTAGAAAGGTTATCACTGTGGCTCATTGGGATGCTTCATACTTAACTTGCAGAAATCACCTAGATTAGAGAAAGGTGTCATTTGATCTTCAATTTTTCCACGGATGCTGCCAAATAGTTTTCTAAATCAGTCCCAAATGTGGCCTGGTCTCTGTGTTGGGCCAGTGTGAATATAGAAGTGGTTTTGTTCCTCCTTGCTACCTTTTCTTCTCCCCCTGCCCCTCCTCCTAGACTTTGGGGCGAGAGTATTGAGCCCCAGAATATCGCATAAGTTAGACAAAACAAAGCTCCAACGTGTGCTAGATGTAATAACCTGCAATGTCTCCCCTGTCATCCCAAATTACTGCAGCACAGTTTATTTCAGCCCTGCCTACCTACGTGCCTGCGTGCTGGAGAGCAGTTCCTCCTCCTCAGCTGGGCTGGTGCAGGGTCAGGTGTCAGCTCCTTGCTGAAATGTGCTGGCACTGTGCCCTGCTCACCTCAGGGGTCATGGGCAAATGGTGCTGACCCTGATCACCTGCAGGCATCTTCATGAGTTGTGTGGCTTCTCAGAAATGTTTTGGGGCTTGCTGGAAATCAGTCACTGCCAGCAAGTCAGGCACAAAAGACTCCCCGATACCTGACTGGTGCCTTTGGCAGTGGCATAAACCAACCTCCTCTTTGGGTCTTACGGGGAAATTTTTCCCTCCGTGCCAGGCTGGCAACGCTGAACATTTGGGATTTTAGTTTCAAAAACAACTCTTCTCTGACATGCTATGAAAGCCATTTATGAAAAGATCCTGGGTATGCATTTAGAAAGCTCTCTGCTATCATGAGGAGATAAGTCTTTGGCAAGTAATGTTGATTGCTTTCTTAATGAAGTTCATTGTAATTTTGGTGATTTAGCCTACTTCTTGGAGTTTCTTCTGTCATTGATAAACCACTGCAGTCCACAGTGGATGGGCTATACAAATAAACACTCTGCAGGCCCTCCTGTGCAAGACATATATTGTTGCAGTCTCAGGTGACTGTACTTTGGGAGCTAATGTACTTTTTCAGCCTTAGAATTCTTACAGTCCTAAAATAAACCAGGTACATTGAAACAGTCTATGTAGAAAGTCTTTGAAAAATCATCTCACCCATGTAGAAACAGCTTAGAAAGTCCTTGATAATGCTTACAGCAAGTGCTAACAGCCAAGTGACCACAAGTACTTGAAGGCAGTAAACTCTTCCATTCAAAATGGTGGGCCCAGAAGAAAATGTTTCCAGAATTACACGGTGAGGGAATCCACACCTACCACTTTACTGTAGTCCTGTGTACCTTAAAGAGGGTTACACAGTGACACATCTGTAATCTCTCCTGGTGTACTCACTGGCACACTTGAAAGATAAAAGTAGAAAACTAGTGTTTCAGGTAAATCAATGAAAGTACGGAACCAAATGGTGAAACAGGTGTTCTCCTGTAAAACAGTGAACTGAAGCATAACTTGTACTTTTCCTCCACTATGTATCCTCAAAGGCTGCATACTGCCTCCATCAAAGGACTGAATCTTCAAGTAGAGATTGTGTATATTCTTGCATGTGATGTTTTGTGCTCTATTTCTCTTACTGCTGCTTTGCTGTTGCATCTATTTGTCTTTTTTTAGGAAGGTTAATGATGGAAAGGAGTTTGATTATTTTGTTTTCCTTTGCTGTTGACTTCCACATAATTTTTCTTCTCTTTACCTGATTGAAAAAAACAGCAAGCATGGCAGAATCCCATGGGTATGGCCTGACAAAGCACCAGCAAAGACCCCACCCAAACAGCAAACCAGGTTTTTTATAATACTTTCTTGAAGTGTGAGTATATGAGTCTGGAACTCTAAGGATTGAAAGGGCTTGTTTTGGGTTTTTTTTGGTTTACACAATGTAATTTTTTGCTTGCAGCAATATTATTTAATGATGATCATGGCAGAATTCCTTGTGTCAAGCAGACACGAAGAAAAGAAGTCCTGTTTAATCTTGTATTTATTTAAATCTTTTTTAAAAAGTATCAGTGGAGCAAAAGAACAACCAGAAAGGCACAATTCAGGGCCTCAAATGCATTTCTGCTCTAGTTTCAGGTGGGAGCTGACTACATGGCTAAGGGCAGGGATGCATATGGAAAAGAATTTGCATTGTTTTCTGCCTCTGAATATCCCAGGTAAGATATAGACAGTTCTGAGAGAATTACTAAAGTCACATAACAACAGTTGCCTAATTCATTTCTTAGAACCTGTCTATAGATTATACTTCTAAAGGAACATTTTGAAGGAAGAAACTTGGAGAATCAGACCATCTTCAATAGGACAGCATAAACACAGGGATTCAGGAGGCTGTGGAAGTGGAAAATAGGGATATAGTGATTGGCACTATGGTTAGATTAGTGCAGATAGGTACATAAAGGGGTTATAGTTAAGAAACAGGCAACACTCTTCTGCCCAGCTGTCCTTGGGTCATGGGATGAGCCATGTGAGTGGACTCCAAACCAGGATTGCACCATCCTAAGCTCGAGGCGTGTGGTGACAACATGACATCTGGATGTCATGTGGTGGAGAATGGTGTGAGAAAGATCCAATTCCCAAAGCCTAAAATAGATAATGTCTATTGGTGCCATTGTTTCCTTTTGATGTTTGCTTTTGATAATGTCTGTTGGTGTCATTGGTTCCTTTTTTAGCACACCCAAAGTGCTTTGCTCTGTGTGTAGGAATGCTTGAGCATTGTCAAAGGTGACGGAAGGAGAAAATCACTTACAAGTGTATCTGCACACTGTTAACAAAGGTCTTTTGGAACAACTCAACCTGTATCATTGCCACTCTACCAAAGATTTCAATCGAGGAGCAGTGGCCAAAACCACCTCCAGAAAACTTCCTCCCAGTGGCTGCAGTGTGAGAATAGTCACTGCAACACTCATATCATAGGGATTTCATTTCTTTCAACAGATCTTTCTATCATCCTTGCAGTAGTGGTTAGTGAAATGAATGAGGTCCCATAAGTGAAAACATAAGTAGAGAAGTGACCTTCATAGACAGAGGTATAAAACAACAAATCCAGCATCACAACAAGCTAACAGTGGAGTGAGCACAGATGGAAGCAGACAAAATAAATTAAACCGATGTTGATATCTGCTGTATTCCCCAGTATCTCAGAGGATATGAAAAGTCTCCATATATTTTTATTTTTCTAGTTGCTTATATTCAGATTTTTACAAGCCCAAAACCTGCTTTATAGATGTTTTCCCTGTCATTTAGTGACAAATTAAGGGAAGGATTACTATAACTTAGTAGTAGTTTAATCATAAATGACACAACAAAACTTTTTTTTATTTTCAGTAATAATTTTTACTCTGTTTCGTGCTCTTTAATTTAAGATTAAAACCACTTTTTTAAACCACCGTCTTAAAACTCAGAACAAAAAAAAAAACCTATAAAAAGAAGTAGATGAATGCTAGTTTCAGGATGTTTTTATTAGAATACTTTTAGAAGAAATTGTTGGTGAAATATTGTTCTTGTAGCTCAGTTTTCCTTACTACTGAGGAAAATCAGAAGCAGAAAAAGAGGTGGTTTCTGGTCACACCACAAGTCTACAGAATTAGGGCTCAGTCTCCACTTACTGTTAAAACTCGTAAAATGTGTAGGCTCATCGTGTAGTTCAGTGGAGTTGCTCTGATGAGCTGGAAACCACACCAGCCCGTTCACCCGGGTCACCTCTGACCAGATGGACCAGCCAGTGCTCCCACTTTCCGTACCTGTGTCCTCAGCGCCGCCAGGAAGGAGCCGACACATCCCTCTGTAAGGAGAATTCAACCACAATAGTGTGTCACGCCAGAAGAGATTTCTTTACTCCTGAGATTGATGTGTTTTATAATGGTAACAGAAATGCCTTTCCATGTGAATTCTAGCAGGGACGCACAGAGCTCAAGAGATCTAACCCAGGAAAGAATTTGAACAGCACATCGAGGGTAGAAAAGGCAGAAACAGAAAAACAGGGTGGTTTTGGTTTTTTGGATTCTTTTTATTTTCATTTTACTGTTTTATATGCTGAGTTCCCAGAGTTTCTGGAAGTTCTGGAATTCCTCTACCTGGGGTAGAAGACCAAGCAAAGGCAGAAACTGGGCACTTTTGTGTGCCTGGTCCAATGTTTTCACTTAGTGCGTGTATGATATTTGACATATAGCTGCACAGCCAGCTATGCAAGCAGCATGGCATGAACATTTTTGCTTTCTGTGTTTATTAATGTTTTCCATACCCTTCCATCACCTGTGGGGGCTTAAGCTAAACTTATAAAAAACCAGTACTGCTACATGAATATGATAAAACTCTAGAAGAGAGTAAAAGCTGGATTACTGCCTTAACAACTCAACTGGCTGAAATATTTTCTCTCCATAATCAAATGGGTCTCTCATTATCACGCTTAAACAAACAGCTTAATAGGAGGCCGAGTACAAGAGTGTACAGCTCAATGTAAAAAACTACTGCTTTATCACCAGCCACGTGGGAAGAAAAATGTAGATTATGCTAGGAAGTTGCTTACAGAATTGGTCTCAGTCTGACCTGAAGATCAGGTTTTTTCCAGGTTAGTAGCCTCTCGGCTGAGTTGCATATTCCCGTTCCTGTGTTGCCCAGAGCTCTGCTTTGCTGGAGCAGTGAGAGTGTCCTCAAGTGGCTGCTGGACCACTGCAATCCCTGGGGCTTGCCCGAGGGATGGGAACGATGGGGGGGCAGGGACTGGAGCTACTAAGTCAAATAACTCCTGGTTTTATCTTGTCAATCAGATACTTTTTTTTTTTTGCCATAGAGTAACTTATTTTCCTTGCAGATATCCTTGTTATTAAAAGTGCCCTGGGATTAATGAAACTGCCTGGGACTCTCCTCTCCCGGTGAGTCCACCCAGGGCCCCGAGGCTCTCGCTGGTGCAGCCAAGGCACTCGTAGGTCTGTGAGGGGCCAGGACAGGATGGGTTAAATGGCTTCTGCCGTGAGATTTTTGTAACCATGGGTTGTGTCTGTGGAAGTTGTAACTCAGCTTGTGTGCACCCACATCACTCGGTGCTGTGGGAGCTGCCTTTGCCGCGAGGGCTGAGATTACAGAGCAGTTTCCTCCCCGGCCTTGTGACCACGCGCGCACACGTGCACGTTTCCAAAATAATCCGTTCTGGGGCATGAGGGGTTTTTTTGGTGGATTTGCTGTATGACAGAAAATGCAACAAAATCTTTTGAGCTTTTTGGGGGTTATGAGAGGATAGCAGTGATGCTTGTCCTATTAGCCAAAGAATTCCAACCTCTATTTCAGCAACACATACAAATACAGTGGGTCTCTTGGTGAGTCTCTTCCCAAGCCTCCTCTTCTCTAGTCATCCTTCTTTCCAGGAAGCATTACTTTGACTTTTCTCACTGCAAAAGCAAAAACTATTGCCCTCTGCTCTCTCCCTTCTATCAAACCTGTTCTTCCTATTCCTAGAAAATCCTTGCTTCTCATTCTTCCCTCAATCCTTTTAGTACTAGCTGCTCCCTTTCTTTGAGCATATCTCTTTCTTTTCTCAGTGGGTAGAGCTTGCAGTGTCACCATCCTTTGGTAAATGAATGGAATTTGGCCCCATATTGACCACCTAGACAGGATCCTAAACTCAGGGTTCACAGGGGAATCCCTCTGAGGATTTCACTACAAAAGGCACTGTTTCAATCTCTTCCACACCATTTTAAGCAAAGGGCTGGATTACTTAGTTGCAACAGTATTTCAGTCCCAGTGGTCCCATGGTTTCCGTGATGCATTGGCTGAAGTACCCCTGAGAACGGTCGTTTTCTAAGGCCCCTACACTTGTTATTGTTTTCTTCCATTAGCATGATATTTTCATTCAGAGAAGTCAAATCCCCTGTCTTCACTCTGCCTGTCACTCAGATGAGCGGAGTTGGCCCATCTGGACCTCAGAGGATCTGGTCCTGTAACTTTTTTATGGTATCTTTCTCTGTTAATTGTGTCTTCTGCACTTAAGCCTGCATGAAGGCATCTGACATTTTAAAGGAATCTCTGTAACATCTCTAAATTAAACACTCTGTCTTGTTTGTTAGTTTGGTTTATCTCTGCTATCATCTACCATGAAGCTGCAAGCTCCACATCCTTTCAGAAAACAAACATGACTGACAGCAATCGTTATACAGAAAAGCTGAAGCAAACCATGCTTTGAAGAATTTTCTGTTGGGATTCATAATAGCATGGAGTTAAAAGAGAGAAAATAGGTTCCTTGGAGCATAAGATCGTAAAATGCTAATTTCAGTGACACAGTGGTGGACTGAGTAAATATAGAAAGGATTTATTATGAAGTTCTTTAGTGCTGTTGGCACTAACAGCAAATTGCTGGGCAACATTATATTGCCAAAATCCAGGAAATAGCACAAACATTGAACCACTGTATTTTCAATGACAATAATGACTGAAGCTTTGGTATTGGTTGGCATCCCCACAAAAGGCACATGTTGGCATGTTCAGGAATGTAAATGATAGATCTGCTGCTTGAAGTTTATAATTATTTAATCAAACCCAGACTGCAGAACCTGGAGGGACATCGTGTATCCTTAAAGGAGAAGAAAGAGGGAGAAAGAGAGAGAGAAAGAAAGGAAAGTCATACTTTGCAAGTGACGGAATGTGTTGGTCCTCTGGGTGTGCCCACCATGCATCTGTGACTGCTGCAGAATTCGTGGGTGATCTTTTCTGCTTGCCACATCACCACGTACTTAAGTAGCCCTTCGGAAAACAAATTGCCGACAATCTCTTTTATGTGCTGATGGAAGTCAGATCAATTATCTGACTTCCTTTCGTGGAAGAAAGAAAATCTACAGATCAGGACAGGAAACCACTCATTTGATGAACTATTTCTACACTACTGTACACAGACACACATACACAACCTCCTGCCTCCTCTCCTGCAGACAGACACGCACAGGGCTACAAGGCCTCTCTCTTCTAGACACACACACACAGAGGCACGTTATTTTCAGCTCACATTTCACGTTTAGATTACTATTAGGGAATTTCAAGAAGACTTATTTTGTTTCCATTTCTTGTAAGGGGAAAAAAAAAAAAAAAAGAGATAATGAACATTCCGTTTTCAGAAATAAATCTCCCGGCACTCTGTGTTCTGGCTGGTAAGAGCCTGAGTAGCAGAGCTCCTCTATGTTCCCAGCCTGGGCTTTGCTGCCGACTCAGCTTTCAATTTAGTCCTAGCGTGATGGAAAAAGAAAAAAGTCTTTCAAAAGCAGCAATTGTGTGTTTCTGGGGAGAGAGAACAAATTACTAAATCAAATTAGCATTACATTTCATTCCTAGACCCTAGGAGATTCAAGGATTTACATAATATACTTTCTTAAATTACGCTGTTAGTGTAAACATTAGGATTCTGCACAAAATCCCTGAGAAGTGATGCAGCCTTAGCTGATGTCATCACGTAGTATTTAAAAAAAGAAAAAAGGGGAAGAAATGTCTTAGCTGCATGTATCAACACGATTGCATTATTTTTAAAAATAAAAAGGCAGGATTTTATTATATTCTGAAGGATTTAATTACTTTAATCCATTCACTCTGTATGTTAGGAATACTTGTATTGTTTTTTCCTTTTCTGTCCTCACAGATGAAAATATTTGCTGTAGGGGTATTCCTGGCTGTTGAAGATGAAATCCAGGCCCCACATAAGGCTGTGGAAGAGTTACTGTGGATTTCCTTGGGATCATCATTTGACTCCAGAGGGCTAAATAAGGGTTCTCAATATTATTCCGTTTCCCATGCCAAATTTCCAAATCTAGTGACCTTCTCCTTCTTTGTATCACCAAATTATCTGTAATTCCCCCTCACTTTATTGATTTCTTTTTCACAACAATAAGCTAGGGCCCAGTTTCCATGTGGGGCTCTGCAGCCCATTACTGCCCAATGGGCAGCTGTGCTCTCGCTGACACCACCAGCCACGTGGCACCAGGCTGCCTCTGGCTCAAGTTTTAAAATTCACTCTGACAAAAAAATGGTGCAGTGATCAAAACAAAGTGAAAAAATGGCTTCCACGTCTAGGGCATGTGCATTTGATAATTGATCAGAGCATAATGTAGAGAATGTTGTTGTTAATTTTATAAGTTTCATGTCCGCCAAAGAGGTGCAAATGGTAACAGAAGAAATCAACTAAAATTGCATTTATGTCCTAAGAACATATAAAGGATAGTCAATACTGTTGTAATTGTTGGATTAGAACTATCCATTTGAAGAGCTAAGCCACTGCAGCATGAAGACATACACAGCTTATGTTTAATTCTTTTAATTTAAAGATGACTTGAAGAGCACTACAAAGCAAAGACAGCATTGAAACATACATAAGTCAAAAAGCCTCATAATCATAAAAAATTACTCTGGTGCTGGGTTTTATTTTTACATTGGATTAAGCAGTTCTGTCAATCCTAGGACACCCTGTATATGTCTTCTCTGCTTCATAGAACAAATGCTGCCCACACATTTGTGCAATGATATGTAATATATTCAGGAAAACTAATTACTGAAGCAATTTATGTTTGGAAAGTTATCTCTAAAGCCAGCGGGAGAGGAACATTTTGTATAATGAGGGCTCACATTCCATACACAATTTTTTTAATTTAATCTACCTGTGTATGGAAATCTATTATTTAAAAAGAGGTAATATTTGGAACAATGAATTCAGCAGTTCAAAGGCGTATGAAAAAATATGCAAATTTGGAACCATACAGTTAGAATTTCAGGCATTTTATAACTTTTTTACAGACAATCATTATGAAGGTAAAAGCTGAGTGCATAACATAATATGCTACCACTTTAAATGCACCCTTCTACTACCTGGCAAATGGGCATTTATATAATAGAGCATTGGGAAAAATGAACAATGACCCCTGCTTCTTATCTTTTCTTTTAGGTTTCTTTTCTTGACAGGGAATGTGGAATTTACATTTAAATTTCCTGGGGTTTGTCTGTTTGTCAGCTCAAAGGCCATCTCTGTGATTTACAATTTTTGCATTTAATGATTTTCTCAAACAAAATAAGAAACATTCTTTTTTAGTTCTCCTTTTGAAATCTCCAGTACTAATATTAGGTTTTAAATCAGATGTCCGATAAATGAAAGATGTATGTTGATTTTTCAGTTCAGAGTTTTCTGCAAAATAAATTAATTACTTATATAAACCAAAATGAACCAAAACAGGGTCACTTGGGAAAGTTTTCATTCATTGATTAATTTGTAAGGATCAGCTGGAAAGGTGAAGGAATATCTACAATATCTGATTATATTCATATGAAAAATACAACCTTTGCACATTTTTTTTCCTCTGTGTTGCAAGAAGTTTCATTTCCTGCTGAAGTCTGTGTGTGCACTGCTTAACTGCTGTTCTCTTGCAAAGCCTGAAATTTCAAATGAGGCAGATCCACTGACCACATCCATGTCCTCTCTGCAGCTGATCCCAAATCCAGTGAAATCAAGGGGAGGCCATGCATGAAGGTCAGACATGCCAGCTGTTCCACACTGGCACTGTTTCTCTGAAACTGAAGCAGCAACATCCCTCCCCACCAGCAGGAATGCTACACTGAGCTTGCTTTTAAGTGGCAGTTTCAAACTGGCTCCATTTCTCAATGCACATAATTCTCAGTATTTGAAACATGTAGAACATACCTTTTGTATGCCAACAGGTTCTTTACTAATAATATGTCAGACTGTATCCCCAGATGTCTTGAAGACACTCCCCAGGTAGGACTAGTTATGCATTAATACAAATGGAGAGAACTGGGTTTAGTTATTAACTCACTTATGTTTCAAAAATGTATTTCCATCTCAACACTTTCTTTTTTCTTTCTTACATCTTTCTTACATTTCCCAAACTATATATTTTTGATTTTTTTTTTTTACTGTCATCTTTGTAACTATGTCAGCTCTTTTATCCTGCAGTGATAAAGTCCAAATAGTTCCTTCGTGACTGTCCAAAAGGGCTGTATGCACCAGCAGTCTGTATTTTGAGAATTAAGAAAATGTGATTCAATGCTTAGATATCTTTTGCCTCTAGCTCATTTGCTGATAAGTAGCTGCCAACTTTTAGCCCTGCACTCTCCAGCACTGGGACCTTTGTGTGTGAGGGAGCATTGGCTCATTCCCGGGGCAGTGCCAGCTGTGCTTGAGCCAGGGGCGTTTCCCCCTCCTGCTTCTCCATCACTGTATATGTCTTCAAACATTGAAGTTGCCGATGGCAAATATGTGACCTAGTCTGTACTTCAGCAGCTTCAGTTAAATTATATCTCCTCTGTTAATACTCACCTTCCTTTTGCCATTTAAAGCAAAATCCGTTCCGCAGAGCGCACTGCTTGGTTAAAGCATTTGCGTGTGATCACTACCTGGACTTCTGTCTTACAAGGTCTCATTTGGACAGGCATATATAGAAAACACAATATTTAAATGTGCTGTATTTATTTCAGTTGTATACACAGCAATTCGTCCATATCTCTGTATATCAGAAAGTTTTGTGTATAATGTGAACAGCACAACTTTTCCAAACAGCACTTGTGCTTCGACAGCCCAAATCTCCATTCATCCTCTGTTAGCAACATGAATAAATTTCTCCAACCCTTCAACCCAGAAAGCTAAACATGTGGTTGAGCAGTGAACCCTTAAATAATGACATGGTCTATGCTGATGTCACTGGACATAACAGTGATTCCAGGACATAGAAATCACCCAATATAATATCAAAACGTACAAGATTTAAGACAAAGCTTAAACTGGAGCTTTTTGTATGAAAAAAAGTGTTTCACAGATGAAGCATTTTGCAGAAATGTGCTTATATAAACAAAAATGTCAATGGAGAAAAAGCTACATGTTCATGTCATTCCTTTTTAGGAAGAAATACATTACAATATAAAATGTTTCATCACTCTAAGTAATCTTATTTTATTTTTATACCATATAACTAATTAAATCTGTTTAACATTGCAACATAATACAACGGTGAAGAACATCCAATATAGAATATTTCAGTGGCTGTAAGCCACAATGTCTTGCAGCTTTCAGTCTCCTGTCATTATTAATGTTTCAGCTCATTTTTATGCCTTGCAATAATTTATTTTTTGATTCTAGAATAGCCATTGAGTTGGAAGTTCTGTTTACTTTGATCCTCTTTGGAAAACACAACAGCAATATCAGGAGGCAATTCTTTGCAAATTGAGGAATGTAGTCAGTATTATATAAATATATTCATATCCTTTCTCTGTACCTCAATTCCCCCTTTTGTAAAACAGAAAAAAATAGACCTTCCATTGTAAAGTACTTATGGTGAATGGAAATGTTAATGCAAAAATGTTCCGGTCTTTCTTATCATGCTGTTCTGGAGTTTTCTGACCAGGTCCTCTGGGGCCAGCTTCTCAGAAGTGTGAAGCTACCCAAAAGCTGACTCACCTGCTGCACCTTGAGGCTTTTTCCGAAAGTCTTCTCATTGTTTCACTTCACCTTTCCAACTGGGCATGTATTGTACTTGCATTCTCCTGACTCAGCTTCTCCAGTCAGGAGTACCCTCGTGACCCAGAGCAAGAGGCAGAGCATGCAGTCAGCCCTGTTCTTTCCCCAGTGCTGCTGCAGTGTGTGCTACAGGACAGACAAGATCAGGATCATGGACTGCTTTAATCAAAATGCCTCTTGGCTGGGCACAGTTACAGACATGCTTTTGGTAAAAAAAGGTGTGAGCATTGGGCAGCACCAGTGCACTCATTCACTTAGGCAAAACCTTTCCAGCTGGAATTACCTCTAGAACTCTCTCAAATACATAGTGTGAACTAACAGTGCAGTACAACAGTCTGATTGCATATGGGAAATGCTTTGCTACATGCTTAAAATGAGCCCTGTTGATTAATTGAGTACTACTGAATGAACAAGTTTGCACAATCAACCCATGGGAGATTTTAGCTAGCTTCTTGCTCTGGAAAGTGGCATTGTATAGCAGAGAGCAGAAGATGCAACATTGTAGTGCCAAGGGTATCTCAGGGGTAACATCCAGAACCCTGGGAGGAGCAGTTGTGTGCCTGGGAGTACAGGATGTGCAAGGGATTTTAAAATCCTATAGGGTTGCTGTTAAAACTAGGGAAGTAGCAAAATTGATGTTAAAGCTGTATTAAATTCTATTCTGCACTGTTTTCCATTATGTTTGAAAACCCAGTAATACTTCAGCAGCCTATCTGAAAAGAAAAAAAAAAGATTACTTTTCTGCAAGTGGGAGGACTGACAAGATTACAGCAGCTGGGTGTCTATTACCCCAAGCTACATCGTACAGAGCTAAAATGAATCTTCCTACAGAAAGCTAATCAAGGTGGAAGAGAAAAATTGGGTTCATTAACAATCCCTGTCACTGAAAAGTCAAATCATTTTTCACTCTTTAGTTGAGTCCAATTACAGAGATATTACTAGAAATTATTTTTCTGTGACAGAGCTTTGACAGTGATTTTTCTTTTTTGGCACTTTGCTTATTGCTCACTCGCGTTGCACCCATTGCTGAGTGGAGATTAACACCTGTTCCTGTTTTAACAGAAAATGATGGATGGTGCCATTACTGGCACAGATTTATGTGAACGAAATTAAGGCTGTGTGCATTAACTTTGTAGTTACAGCAATTACCACAATTACTTTCGAATTATAGCTTGCACAGACCCTGCACCAAAGCTGAAATACTGAGAACAACCATCCTCCATTTTCTTGGAGAGGGTTGTAGGCAAAATGCAAGCTTGCTCCATGCCTCCCTTGAGGGAGAGAAAGCTATAAAGCACCCCCTTCATTCTGCCCTCTCAGCTAGTGATTTTCATAACACACCTCCCAAATATATATGTAAGGTTCTCACATTTCAGTTTATAGCTACATTCGACTCAAATATGAAATGGATATTTATAAAGCCTGAGTCAAATCTCAAGTGCTTATCTGGATTTTTGAAACTTGACCCAAGTGACTAAATTAATGGGCACAGTTGTATTTTGGCTTTAAATATATGTATCAGCTGTACCACTCAGTATAATTCACCTCACCTGGCATTGGCTGTTGAAGCTTTGAGTTCCAGGCTAAGCTTCCCATCGAGGTTCCTTCTAAAGCCGTTGGGGATCAAGACATGTCACTCCAGCAAAGACAGACGGCTGATATTCATGGGGTCAGTTGCCTTTTAGAAGTGCCTGTTTCTGTCCTTGGACTATAGAGGGAACCAAGACAACTGGCTTGGACCAGGAGCCCAGCTTTTATTTAGGATTAAATTCACAGCCATCTAGATGAGGTGAAGGGAAATTGCCATCCCCAGAGAGTCTCTTACTGCCTTTGAGCTGGACCAGCCAGTTTGGCAGCTGTCTGTCACACAGCAGCATGTTCTGCTGGGTAAACTTCTCTAGTGCCATAGAGATACCTCTGAATGTAACTTTTCTGTTTCTCTTGCTGGTAGGCTGAGTTTCTTAAAGGGAGATGTACAAAACTCATAGCCCATATTTTCTGAAATGTGATACTTGAATATGTAGTTGTAAAGAGATCTAATAATCTTTTAGACTATTAAAGCTATAGCTAATAAATGCACCAATAACAATTTTCTTTCCTGCAGCTGACCATGAAACTCAACATCCTTTCTTTGTTTTGTAGCATGACCAGAAAAAGTATCTTTGGGGTTTAATCTGATATAAAATGTTCTCTGAAATACTTTACATAAAAATTGTTCTCATAAAAAATATATTTTTCCAGAAAGGAAAAACCAAAAAAATTATCCCCGTTCATAGAAACCAACCCTTATATCTTCCTGTTGACAGCACTGTGTTTTCTTTTCTTTTCTTCTCTTTTTTCCTAGTGCATTTGTAGCGTGTGGATCAAAGGTTTATGGATTCTTGTCTTTTCTTGAACCCACAAGCAAAGTAGCAACACAGACAAGTTTTAAAAGTTTGCAAATCATTAAGAAACAAAGCAGACAAAACACACAGTGTTCCCAAGAGACTCGAGACATGAAAGCATCTGTGTTGTGATGAACGTACACAAAATCTGTTGGGACTAGACTTAGTTGTTTAGTAGGACTTGGAATGCACTATGATTCAGATCTCCTGTTGCAACTTTCAGGAATCAGCCCATATATTTTGCCACAAATCTCCCAAATGCTCTCTCTGCAATGGAACTGAACCTGTCCATTATTCTGGACTGAACCTCAGATATTTGGACACTGATCTCTATCCAGATTTTAAGTGTACGTGTCTCATAATACATGTTCTACTTGAAGCTCTGCAGAATTTTCCTAGGTTTTGGTTTCTTTACAAACTTTATATGAAAAACTCTGCTTATTGAATTTAGGGGCCTTTTCCACTGCATTCAGGATTTCCTCTCTCTTGCTGTTTTCTGCCATGGTCCTCTGACGGTAGACTGTTTCTGGTCTCCTTTCTCATTTGCTTTACCTGACAATGGTTAGCCTGGCTTCACACCAGGACATTATCAGGCAGGGAGCTGGCATGTGCTTTATTCAGTGCTAATGCTTTAATCAGGCTACACTGAGGTACTAAGTCAAATGCCTTATGCAAGTCTAACACCTGTGTAGTTGCCTTAATCAAAATGTTTGGCAAGACTTATTTGTCCATATAGACATCTTGACTGGCACCAATTATGCTCTCATCCTTTAATTTTGTACTAATTGAAGCCCTTATCAGCTTTTCCATTACTTTGCTTAGGACTGATGCCAGAATAACTGACCTGTAATTAATGGGATCCTTCTGCTTCCACTCTTTAGCTTCTGGCAGCATTGCATATTTCTACTGTTCTCTAACAATGGTTGGATTTACAGCACATGGACTCTTTCATATAAAAATATTCATCTCTAATAAAAAGATTTTAACAGTCCTGGGCAATGTGATGCAAGGGAATTTATTATCATTGGGCCACATTTTTTCTCCTCAACTACTAAACAGTAGAGTCTGTGTGTGTGTCTACACGTGTCTGTGCACAATATGTATCTTTTATGTCTTATCTATAATATTAATAACACTGTTGATTTAAAGAATTCAGTAATGTGTTCATAGTATTTTAAGGAATTGCAGGGGAGAAGCGTACACCTGAAAACATTTCTTATTTTTCTTAGCATCATATATTTCCTTAGCTTTCTTTATCATATTTCTACATTTTTTTCATTGCTAATTTATGATACCGTTGTTTAATTTGAAACATGTATTAATACATCTACACAAGTGAGAGAAGGTTTTCCATATTGTGCAGCAATGCCATGGTATATTTTGGTGTTTTCTGCCAAAAAAGAGAGACATAATCACAAACATTGCTCATATGTAATGAAATGATCAGAAAAGATGTTCTGATTGAATTTAATCCATTCTGTGCCAAATGGTGTTATTTTACAGTCCAGAGCATTTATTCTATTGTGTTCCAGCAAAGACACACTAAGAAGAAAAATAAAGAAAAATAAGACACATACACCCTCCACTAAAACTCCTCTTTTTTTTTCCTTTCCATTGTCTTTTTTTCCTGTGTTTAAACATGAGTTGTTTGACAATTCTACTTGTTCTCCTAAGCTCATTCACTTTTTATTCAGATGATCAATATAGATCTGCCACTGCACCAACGCTCACCAACACAGCAGTTCGAAGCTTACCAGTGACATCCTGACAGTTGAAGCCTGCATTCTCAGTTCACTGGGGTTTGTATCTCTCCTGTTTACTGTAGATTCACAAGACAATTATATTTTCTAAACACCTGGTAATTTAGTTAAAATAAGGAACTGGACTTACAACAAGAGAGTGTGTTTTTTTAAGGTTTGGCATTCACATAAAAAACAGATGTTTATCGTGCTTTTTAAGTGTCCAGGAGATCTTGTCGCAAGTGTCTGGCTTGTACAGTTATTTTTATGTTATATGTAAGTGTATATTATTCTTTTTGTTCATGTATTAACACATGCATATTATTTTATAAATGAGTTTTGTTTTCTTATTATGCAATAACACTTTTGGTAATTGCCCACAGCTCTGCGTGTAAATGTGCTCTACAAAGGTGTTTGGATTAAAGATGTCTGGCTGCAGCTTTATTAAACAAACTGTTAATTAATCTCAAACATTATCTAGCATGCCAAAGGCCTTCCCTTTGTAGACAATGTAGTTTATCTGTGGAATCTCCACTCACTTGGGCTTTCTTACTACTTATATATGCCAAACCCATCTGAGTAGTTTCCCTGTAGAGAGCACTGGCTGTAAGGATGCAGGTGCAGTCAAGAACTAAAGCCTTCATATTCAGCTTTGTGCTGCCAAATCACCCACCTGGACTGGACTACTGTCCTCACACTGAGGAATGCAGATCTCACCTTTAAAGTTGCATCAAAGAAAAACAAAAGACCAGTTCGTCTCTTAGGACATCAGTCTTTTTCAAACATTGTTCTTAAAAGAGAACATTTAAGAAAGGAGAGCTCTGGGAATAGTAGCCATTCCCACAAAAATGTTCCCACTAGATTCTGCAGGGTTCACCAGTTCCTGATCTCTCGGCTCAGCTCTTACTCCTGAATAAGAATGGAAAAAACCAAGAGGGATTAGTCCTTAAAACTTCTCAGAAGATACAGTTTAGGGCTAGACTAACCATTTAGTGTGCCAGCCTCAGTCAGATTCTGCCTCTGTTTCTGCTAATTTAAATCTAGTGCAAGACTGTTGACTTCAATAATATTCTAACCAAGGAAATTACATTCTGAATTTTGACCTGTTTTTCTTTATGCCATCATTTCTGTTCTCTTTCATCTTATCTGCTTTGTGTCAGTCTTTCCTCTCCTTTTACATCAGCTAGTGAGTCCCCTCTGCAGCTTTATTTCAGATTTTGTTTGCCTCTGATCTTCTTCTCATTCTTATAATGAAATTACATAGTCTTATCCAAAAGGTGGTAAAAAAGTGTTTCTCCTGGACTAAGCATGACTATACATAAGAAGGACTATAATACTTCTTTCTTCTGATTACAAAAACATCAACAAACAAGAAAAATATTATGGAGCAGTTAGTGGAGGAAAAGGGACAATTACAAGTGAGCCTAAATTTAGAATTATGAGTTTGAGTCAAAGTCTTCTGAAGATCATGAGTCTTTCCACCTACTTGAAAAGGGAGAGAAGCACACCTAGTCTTACCTTGCTACTTAACCCAGCCTTGGGTACGAGCTGCATTAACAACCCAGGGAAACTGCCTTGAAGGTTAAGCCTGCCTTATTTTCATAGGGAAATTTTAACTAATTTTGCAAGACTTTGGAACTTAATTAAAGTACTGGAAAATTTCAAAGTGGCAACTGTGTTAAGACTTTTTTTATTCTATATTCCTTCTTGGGTGGATCAAGTAAAGTAAAGGAAAAAGGAACATCTCCGATTGCTGGAAGTTTTTCTTTCATTCAGATGCCTATGCAAACTCCAATCACAGAGAAGAAAAAGGTTTGTTTTGACCTCCTGAATATCGTATGCAGAACTAAACTTATTTATACATATTGCCCTGTTATTACACAAAGAATGTGTCTGCTGTCTGTAAAAAAAAAAAAAGTATTACCAGTCATACTGTTCCTGTGATGATCCTATGTATCAGAACTATATATAGAAGCACCTTTTGCTTTAAAAGAATGCAAAATTTGAACAGTAATTACAGTTTAAATCTAATTAAGTGAAAAATTAATTGCTCCCCTTTTGACAGGACCAGCCACTCAATTGCTGCACCACTTGTAAGGTGGAGGTGGTGCCCACTTTGGTGTCATTGGGTCTCTTAGGTCAAGACAATTGGAATCTCCTGCTTGTATGAAAAACCTGTTCTTTTTTTTTTAAACTCTGAGGGTTGTGTTCCATAACAGTAACCATTTTCCAGTGTTTCTGAGGAAATGGATGTTGTGAAAGAATACTGGCTTGAAAGCAATGCCCCATGGCACTGAATGCACCTGGGGGTCCAGAAAGCATCCAGTGAGGTGACCTGGATCATAGTGGCTGTGTCATCTCTGCCATAAACAAATTTCTACTCTGAAGTTATACACCTGTGTGTTGGGCTTGTGTGCACAGAATGCAGGTATGGTGAGCTGCCTGAGGAACTCTGGGGGGTTTTACCCTCCTGCTTTTTCCTACTTCAGCAGTCAGCATGGGATGCACGGTCCCATGTCCTTGAACTTTGTGGTGACACGTATATGAATCTTTCATGCAGCAATTTATGTAAATGTAGATTTTTATACAGTAAAACAAAAATACTGCTGTGTATATAGACATGTATTTAACTATGTATATTTAGAACTATTTTCTAGCACTGTTGTAAATTTTCAAGCATTTCTCTCTGTTTAGCTTCTGTTCATCCCATGTGCAGATTCGCTATTTTCTTGAGTCAGAAAACCAAAAGAAAAATCAAGACTAAATTGTTTTCTCATCTCAGTTTAGAGCATCATCTGATAAAATGGAAGTGTCTTCTCCAGACAAACTGCACAAAAAGTGAGCACTTTGCCAGAATCCACTGAGTGCCTGTAAAATGCTTAACAGAAGGCTTGTTGTGGCAAAGGAATATCACCCCAATTGTCAAATCCATTCCAAATAAAGATGGGAGAAGATGAGTGGGTAATCTTTTCTGTCAGCAGTCAGGCCTTTGGAAACTTCATTGTGGAAAATCAGATCTAATTTTGAACTTTTTGTCTTCTCAGTCACAGTTTCATAGATTTTGTTATTTTTCCAGGTTGTGTTTGTTCGCTGTAACGTAACAGGGAAGTTGGATGTAATGGAACAATGTTTGGGAAGGGAACTGCTCAGCTGATCTCCATAAGGTGAGTGTGGGTCTGGACCTGCCCAGGCTGGAAAGCAGGAGGGTTGGGCAACAGTGATGTCCTGACAGAAAGGTCCAGACCCATCAGCCCAGGTATAACAAGGGTTCTTGGAGTTTTTGGAGTAACATCTGTTGGGATTGAACTAAGTTTCTTCACCCTTTCATACTGTCCCACAAGGGTAACATCCTATGGTCTCATTGTCTCAATTCCCTTTCACTTTGTTTTGGAACCCCTTTGAGGCTTATTCCCCACCCTCTTTTCTTTTTACAGTGCTATGTTGCTTAGAGGTATTGTCTTTCTTCTCCAAGGTCTTTGCACTTTTAACTGGAATTAATGGCATTTTTGGGTCAGACAGCCAAGAGAAACTGGATCCTTCCAGTTTAGGGACCAAATTTTTTGGTATTGTAGAGCAACCAGCCCTGGAGATTGTTGAAATAAAAGGCAGGCTGGACACTCATCTCTGCCTGGATATTTTAAAGGCTTTATTTTCAAACAACTCTGTTTTTGGAGAAAAGAAAAACCACAGGATACACTTATGAGGGAAATAATTTCTAAAGCCGTGCCAGATCCTCAGCTCTTTCCTGTGGCCCGGCACTGAGAAGCAATCTTTAGGCTGCCTGCAGAGGACATCTGGTGATCCTGTGGTGTAGGGGAGTCATCATGCTGCTTAGCCACTTCAGGACATCTGCTCTGTTTAGCTTTTGGAGAGCGATGGGACAAAGCCAGGATTTGCAGTATTTCGAAATAGATCTGTCAGCAGAATAGTCCCTGGAGAATTTTATTTCTGCGGTGTAACTTCAGGTTGGTCCTCTCTCTGCTGTTTTCAAATCAACCAGAAAGAATCCAGTGTATCTCCAGATGAGACAACAGAGATGCAGCTCTTGCCACTTCTGTGGACTCTGCCCCAAAAACAATTTTCCAGATAGAAGGGACCTCTTCTGAATACTGAATATAAATTTTTTACCAGAAATATCTTAGCCAACAAAAAGGACAAGAAGTGTGTAGCTTTATTGTCAGCAGGAATCAAGAGTTAGGAATCATATTAAGCCATTGAGAGCACAAGGCAGTTGGTACAGCTCTAAACTTCCTTGGACATGTTCTCAGTGTGAGATGATTGCAAGTGCCTGATGTGCTGGTGATGTTTCTGTATGTCAGAAATGCCAAAGCTCCAACTATCAGCACTACCTCTATGGACTCTTACACCACCTTCTGCTCCACTGTTTTTGGATTCAAAGCATCAAAGACTTGATTGCAAGGAGTTGTGCTTTATTTGCTACACACCAGATGCACATAGACTTCGTCTTACTGTTCCTACTTGAACAAAAACGCAGCATAAATCATTCACACCTCTGTTGTGATGGAACAAGAAAGAGGTAAATCTGCCTGAAAAGTGGATGGATCATCAATCAGTGACCTTCTTCCATTCTCTTCTGCCCTCTTTTTTTGGTAAGGATGGCCAAACCTTTATGAAGAAAATAAGATAACAAAAAGATATCGTAAGTTAAACTCATTGGTATGATCTCAAAGAGGATGATACAGAACTGTCCATCCTCTCCCATGCTGTAGGTAGCAGATGTAGCATTAGACAATTTATTTTGTCACATTTCTAACAAATTATTCTTTTTCATAAGTCTCATAAGCACTTAAAACAAAGTGTGTTAATCAGGGTTGATCCTCTGAAAAGTCTGATGTTTTTGACTCCTAGATAAGTGAGCACTCATGGAGTTCATGCTGTAACTTCTGTATGGACAAGATGGACTGGGACCTATGGAATGACATCATCCTTCTTAGCTCAAAACTGAGCTGGTATGTACCAAAAAATTAAAAGTACTTTTATATTTACAATCTAGAATGCCAATAAGGGAGGCCTAGGAAGATTGTTAGGATTGCGTCTAACACGTATGACATTCATTTAACCCTGTCCTAAACAGATAAAAATTCCTTCATTTTTAATTCTTTTTAAAAGTGTGTTTTGGTTATTATGCAAAAGAGTAAATTATTCTAATTAGGTACCAAGATACCTGTAATGTGTTTGAATTCATGAAAGTAAGTCATTAAAATGAAGAGCAACAACAGTGTTTGTGTAAATGTGAATTCCTCTTCAAGCATCTTAAGCACTGAGAAGTAAACTGAGCTATGGAATAAGCATGTGTAATGACTATTGCCTTCAAAAAAGATTTGCATTGTTTATACAGTCACTGAATTTGGTGCAGAATCATTTAATCCAGTAGATCTGATCTCCTGAAATCTTCTTTAGATTTAAGCCTCTTCTGCAGGTCTTCTAGGGACAGACACGTTTCTAGAGTCATAAATTTCAGAATTTAATCACTTTTTAAGACTGCTGGCACCAGTGATATGCATAATTCATGAGTTTCACATTGCAGACATGTTGAGGCAAATGAGCTGTTGTAAACATGTAACTAGTTACTGTGTACATACAAATCCAGTAGTAAATATTGTTCATGCTTCACTGCACAGTGCAAAATGCCTTTTTTCTCTTGAAATATAAAGGCAGCATTTTATGATTTCCATGGCCACAAAGAGATATGAGGTTGGATAGGTGGATTTCAGTATTTCTGCCATAATGGAAAAGGCCACACATTTTTCTTTCTACAAGCCTTTATTTTTAAAATATATAAATCTTAATAGTGATTAGAATTTTAATTAGAAATACATCTTTTAATGAAGTTTTCCTCTCTCTCTGCTTTTGATCCTCAGAATCCAAGGTCTCTTTCCTGAACTGAGTCACAAATACAGCAGAAATTTTTGAAGCACTTCATTCACAGATCTCAACCACAAAAGAGAAGCAGTCACCTCCAAGATACCTGAACTGTCTCAAGGAAAATGGCAAGGTCCACGTTTACGAGTGAGGTGAATGAAATTATTTATTTAGGGCACCTCTACCATTATTAAAGATCTCTTTGTGTCCCCAGTGCCCATGAAGAAAGACAAGTTGCTGGTTGGTACTTTTTGTCTGCTTCTCATTTGTTCATTACCATTCATCTTCTCCACAGTATTACCCACTCCATGAAGCAACACTCTCTCCCAGTACTTCTCCTGTCTTGACACATCAAAAAAGCCACCCATGATTCTGAGAGATGCTGCTGGCTTTTGTAGCAGTGCAGGGAAACAAATAGAACAAAAAGGCTTCAAAGCAAGCAAATTAAGAGTGATCTCTAAGATAAACATGTATTATTCAGTAACATTATTTAAATTCCAGGAAGTCTGAAGTCCATACCTCTTGCTTTGTGTCGCCCAGAGCCTGCTCTTTGTTTGCTGTCAGGTTTCCAGTGTATGACTGGGGGTGACTGACTTTTCCATTCATTGCCAGGCATAACTATTTTCTCACTCTTCAGCAGTGCCTTCAGATGTTAGTCACAGTCAAGCTTTGTGACCATTGGCATGAATTCCACCAGGTCTGAGGAGGAGGAAGATGTTGCACATTTCCAGCAAGAAAACTCAAATCACCATTCTCGTGTTTCTGCCACACTCCTCTGTCCCTGCCCAAAGTAATCAAAAAACTTCACCTTCTGCACTGACTTTATATAGCCTCAGTCCTATCTTTTGTATCTATTGATTCACTATTTCTGAATTTTCTTTATTTTTTTCTTTTTACATTTACTCTCTTGTTCAACAAAGGAGATGGAAGAAGGAAAAAGGAACTGCCTTCAGTTGTTCTGCTAGGACTGAAGACAAGTAAGCTTTGAATTCTACATACTAGTGGCATAAGAAGGGTGCATGGAGCATGAAAATTTTGTTTATTGAGTATGAAAATACGAATGATTGGAAGAAAGCACAAGTTTACTGCAGTTATCGCTTGAGTGGAGCTCACTTTTGACAAGGCTCAGTGAGGGAAGCAGGGGCATAATTGTTTACTCTTTGGGTTTTTTCCCATTCATAGTAGAAAAAGATGCAAATTAGAGCTGTGTCAAACACAGGAGGTCCATCTCATGCAAGGTCTTGAAATATGGCGTTGTTCCAAACTGGAACAGTGCTCCAAAATTTCCAAACGTTCAGTGAAGGAAAATGTCAGAGAAAAACAATTCAACCCATATTCAGAGAATCATTTTACTTTGTCAAACTGAAGTGTTCTGTTTTCACTTTGATTTCTTTATATTTTTTTATATGATGCATCTAACCTGATGCTAAATAAAATACCTCATTCCAAACTTTCAAGTCTGACAATACTGGAAAATGGCATCTGCTAGGGGTACCACTTTGAAATCAGAGTTACCAAAATCTTCACAGATGTCTACTGAGATTGTTGAAAAGTTAATTTCAGTTAGTTATTAATTACTAATTGCTCATTTGGAACTGTTTATAACCATTTATTCAACCATGTTGAATGAGTAATTACACCAAGAAGCAGGGAGGCCTCCTGATACACACCCAACTAATTCCATGTGAGTGTGGTCCCAGCAGTGCATAAGGAAGTCCATGAAGACGTGTGGAGGGGTTATCACAGCACAGGTTGAGTGTAGGCCTCTAACCACAGTCACCCACTGCTTCAGGTCACAAACCTTTTCAGGTGAAGGATAAACAGTCCTGGTAGACAATGTTAACAAGTTTCCTTTCTGATTTAAGATGGACTGCAGGTTGAGTTTTCACAATCTTGGAAGATACTCCCATCAAATAGCTTTGACTTGGAACCAGCAGGACCCAGGTCAGCAGATGTGCCCAGGCCATGCTAGGTGGGTTCTATGTGTCCTAGAACAGCCACTGGCCATAATGAAATATTTAATGGCTGTATTATCCCTTTTTAATAATTTCCATTATCTACCTAGAACACAACCTGAGTGTGTAACTGGAAATAAGTGTCACAAAATTATTGAAGCCAACCCTGGGAAAAGGACTGTCCTGCCACGATGTTGATCCTGTCGGGCTTGTTTGGCTTTGCTTGTTCAGTAATCACACAGGGGCCTTTTTAGCCATTGTGTGATCACACAAGGGCGTAACTTGCTCACATGTGGTCACGACTCAGCTCCACAGCTCTTCTTCCTGCTGACCACAAGAGGTATGACCACAGCATAACCTCAGAGGGCATTGCCCACCCCTTGTCCACACTGCACTTACAGCTTGACCAACATGGTTTAATCTGATCTGTAACAGTGGATGAGCTTAAACCACCACGTTCCTCATAATAATTTGTTGCTTAACTCCTGCCATTCATTTATTTCCTTACGGACCATTGATAAACTCCCATCACAAAGAATTATCATTAAATAGTGCCCCATTATTTGCTTAAGAAGCCTAATAATCAATCATCAAATTTCTCCACTTGTTTTGTGGCATTGTATTTCAACACTTGGTAGAGTATGAAACATTATCATTCTTTACACAAGTTTGTTAAAGGAATATTTATTTTAAGAGGTTTCAGTATAAATAAAGATTTTCTACATATATTTCTTTTAACAGATTTATTTTCATTTCAGCTATTTGCTTTCCTATGAAAAATTTATGTGAAAAAATAATCCAGAAATGTAAATGGCATGAAAACGGAATTATCCATCAGATGGAAGGGGTGATCACTCCAAGTCAGGTATGAGGATTTAGGTGGGGTACAGCAAATGGCTTCACTGGTTTATATGTTCAGGGGATTTCTCTCCATGCCCCTCTCTCCCCACTACTGTAGTTCATTTATCCTTTGAGAAAGAAAAAGGAAGGCTGGTATAAATTAGGAATGGTAATGTAAAAGCTTATATGCACTGCATAAAAGTTTTTCAAATTAATATAGGCATTAAATTGCCACATTTTTTTCCATATAGTGCCAGTATTAAACATGACATGTCTGCTAGGGTTGGTATAAAGCTTTGTCAACATTTTTGGCATACAAGGTCTCGGCCTGGGGTCAATATTTTCTCGACCAAATTTTGTTGTTTCAGTTGCCTTTTTACACTCATATATTGTAACTCGAACATTTCCAAAAAAATGAAATTTGGCAGGCTACTAGTCCATAATGTGGTCTGATGCCTTTGGGTATTTTTTTAAATGTAAATCATTGAGATATTTAAGGTTTGAGGTTTAAGAACTGTGCACACACTTTAACAACTTCTTTTAAAAATATTTAGTATGCATATTTACTACATATGTATCTTATAGAGACTAGAGATTAAACTGGAGATTACTTGCTAAAATATGCAAACTGCTGTCCATGAATAAACATCCTCATGAACTCCTATTGAAAGTTTCTTATTTAAAAAAAAAAAAAAATGTTTAAAGCTACAATAAAAGCAAAGGGAAGTAAGATGGGGGAGGAAAAAGCAACGTTTAAGTAATTTTAATGGTTTAACTTGGCCATGGAAAATAAAGAAGTTCTTTTTTTTCTCCTGGGATCTAATCCAAAGACCACTGAGGTCAAAAGAAGGCTTTCCACCTATTCCCATGTGTGCTGGATCTGATCTCTGCTCTGCTGCTCCCTCACTGTGCTGTGCTGATGGGCTGCAACAGCAGCTCCCATAATGTGGCAGCCACTCAACTCATCTGCCCTGTGCATTAGAGAGGTTTGGGGTGGGTTACTGGTGGCAGAGGAACTCTCCTCTGGAGCATCTGTTAATTTGAATCAGATTTCCATTGCGCTTTGACATATTAGTGCCTAGCAGTTATTCCTTACAGACCCCAAACATTAAAATGTGGGAGTCAAATTGTAGAATCCTGCAAACATGCGACTGTCCCAGCGTACCTGTGCACGTCAGAGTGTTAGGTACCACACAGCACCCTCAGCCCCAGAGTTCAAGATGTCAGTCTCATTTCAGAGTAATTTTTAGCATCAGCTCGGGAACACATTCCATAATTTTTGTTAGTTACAAATGACACGATCTGTATAATCAATGAACACTGGCGCCGTCGCATGCATTGCTCGTTAGAATGCAATTCCTGCAGTTCCTGGACAATCTGTTCCTTATGGAGATTTCTGGGAGCTTGTAAACTCCCCCTAAGATGCTGGCAACATCAACCAAACATCTCAGACACGTTGTCTTTCTGAACCTGAGCTTTTTTAATAGTGGTTAAACATGTTGTCTGCTTTCGTTTCCTGTCTATCTTCATCATAAGCCAGCACCTGTTTCCAATAAATTATACACGGAGCTGTATCAGCAACACCTTGGCAGCAGCTGCCACCCTGAAAAGCAGAATGCCCTTGAGGACAATACACCTGTGAACACATACAGTGTTTATTTAGCTGAAAGGCAAAACTTTAAGTTACATAAAGCAATTATCTAAAGCCTAATGCAGGTCCATTATTAACACAAAATAACCTTGTTCTTTAAAACCAGTAAAAATCTATTTAAAGGCTTTTTCCAAATCCCAGGGAAACATGTACTAGCACCATGGATCTGCTATTATCCTAGGACTTAAATGGTCTGCTGGTGGGAACACGTGTGGGGGAGGCTACATGTGAAGCTACAAAGTAATAGGACACAGATTTGGAGTTCATTATGCACAGAGATGAGAGAAGAAGCCAAATCATGTACAGAGAGACTGTTGAACAACAGACTTTTTTTTTCCTTTTAGGTTCCACATTATAAAGAAGCATTTTTATGCTGAAGTATAGAACTACTCTGTTTAAGACAGTGTTTGATCTTTCCATCACTGTGAGACAGTAGGAAAAAAAGTGGTTCTAAGAAAAAGGTTTTCTTATTACTAGAACGAACCTTTCATTTCCAGTTCACTACCAGCACTGTCCTTTCATGTAAGAGCAAGGCTATTTTAGCAGTGGTAAGTAGAGTTGTTGTTTGCAGCAGATCACAGGATAATGGAAAGGAATAAACTTGTGATCAAAATAAAACACAAGTCTGAGATAAGTTCTCAAGTTTTGGTAAAGCAAGAAGTACCACTAGGAACTCAAGTTCCTAGTAAGAGCTCTGTAGCTCAAGTGAAATGTAACACACATATTCAGTTTATTACACATACTTTAAAGATTATTTGGCACATGAACCTTATAAATCATTTAAAGGGGGAGACATTTTCTACCTGGTGTTTCCAAAATTAACACTAAATGTGAAAAGTTTATATATGTGTGTGCACATATGTATATATTGTACGAAATGCTCATAAAATGCTACTTTTAAAGTCATACTTTATAATACTGTCATTCCCTGTCTGATGCCTCCTGATGCCATTTAAGTGATCAGTCAGAATGCTCTTAGGTGAAAATGTGTTTTAACACCTCTGTTTGGCTAGACCTGAAAGCTGTGGAAGGACTTGCTAATGAGTATTTCAGCCTTCTTGGGTGTCATTTTCCCAAACCCTTACAATGCTGAATACAAATACAGGTAGAGTGATGGTGCCAGCATGAAGACTTTCTACCACCAGTAATTTTGTAGAATTAGATTCAAAAAGTTATGTCATATTTTATAAAATGCAAAATAAAATTCCAAGAGAATAGCATTAGCTTAACCTCACTATAAACACTTTGTCTTTCAAAGATTGCTAATAAACATATTTTGTTTAATATTTTATTATCAGACAGTTTAAAGTCTAAAAAAGCTGTATTTTTTACAGTTGATTTTCTCAGAGCTGCTCTATTTTCATCTCAGAGCAAGCATGACACATTTCTGAGATCCAAGCTAAAACATACGGATTAAGTCAATGATTCCATTTCTAAACCTCCAAATGACTGTTCTGATTACTCATGCAAATCTATATATTTGCCAGGTTTCCTAAAGACTTTAATATGAGTAAAATTATTAGGAATATGTTTACTTCTTCTAATGCATGTGAGAATACGATGGAATGACGGTCTCCATATACAGATACAAACCTGTTCCTTGACTTTCATTTTCTTGGCTGTGTTTGATTGTAATTGAATATAAGTGCTAGGAGCACCCAGCTAAGATTCCAACCAAAAGGAAATCCAACTATGGCTACAGAACAAAAACTATTTATTTTCCCCTGGAGTGTTTAGCTTTTATTCAATGTCAACAAATCTAAACCCATGCTTTACTAATGTATGGTGTGTATGGGAAATAAGTCACACACACAAGTCAGTGAAGGTAATGTTTCCTTTTGTTTAGATAAACAGGTTCCAGAGAACTGAAATCTCACATAAGCATTTAAAACCTTCCCCTTATTTTCCCCTAACATGTGTCAGATCTCCCACTGGTGACCAAGGAATGCCAAGCCGGGATTTAACCTTGGGGTCTGGAAGCAGACCTACATTTATGATTGTTCACTACCCTCTGTGAGGAGTTTATCCATTACTTCCTTTCCTGTTGACTTTCATGCATGCTGTTAACCCAGGATGTTACATGGTCTTAAACAGAAAATGGAATTACAAGTGGAAGATGCTGCCATGGCAGATCATGGCATACATGGCATTGCTGCCAGCATGTCCAGAAGTGCTGAGGCAGCAAAAGGAGGGTGGAGCTGTAAAAGCCTGTTTGCCTTCTCCCCAACACCCTAGCTGCAGTGTGGTCTTCTTTGTGTTAGCTGTCATCACTGGGTTTCTCAGGGTGTGGTGTCTGAGCCAGGTAAATGTAGGGTTGGCTTTGGTCTCCAGTCAGGTGGCATCCAAAAATAGGTATCAAAAGACACGCACCTCTTTCTAAAACGCCAAACAAAAGAAAGTACAAATGAAAAAGACAGTTTGGGCACAGCAGACAAACAACCACCAGTAAGGCTGGCTATGTATCAGATCATCTTCCTGGAGAACCTTTTCTCTCAGGCACAATAAGGTGGCAAAAGAGCCACTGCTATGAGAGTTTCTTTTATTGCAATGCTTCTTTATTATTTTAATTAAATTTCTTTCCCCTCATGGAGATACACAAAACAATAAAAGAAAGCAATATGAAAGTTCACAGTATGCAAGATTCATCTTGTGTTCACGGGTTCTGTGTAACTCATTTTAAACCGATGTTTGCTTGTTTAAGAATGCACACCTGCACGTTACCACTTGTGGTAAATAAGTTTATTAGCCAAGGAATGTCTGAATTCTTACTGGAAATCCCATGTAAATGCAGTTATGTTTTCTGTTACAATCCCTCTTTGGTAAAATATGCTATCCCACTTCCATACTCCAGGGAAAAAAGGGCAGTAAATTATGCACAAACGTGCAGGAAAGATGCAAGTGAAAAGATTCACAGGGCTCAAAAATGTCACATGCCTTATGATTCAATGTGTCTTTCCATATATAATTTAAGCATTTGGTTTCATATTATATTCATGTTAGATCAAATGTTCCTCTCAGAGACTAGGACTTTATTACTGTCTCATTTGTATTTGTTTTTACTTTGAATTAAAACCTAAAGGTGGTGACAGAAGAAGTTCTGATGCTTGGCATAGGATTAATACTTGAGAGCCATTCAACTTTGTTAATCATCCATTTGAAGGGAATTTCCTTATGCAAAGAGATTGCTCCACTTTGGACAAAGCAATTTTATTTCATCTCTGAACTCTGAAAGAGCAGAAGGGTGGAAAGAAAGTGAGGGGAGGCAAAGGAGCAAAGGGAGACGAAGCAAAGTGGGAAGCTTTGATCCTTTCACTGTGGAGCTGAGGCTGTTCAGAATGAAAGAATCTCTCACCATCTTAAAAAAAAAAAAAAAAAAAAAGAGAAGAAAAAGGAAGAGAAACAGGGAGCAGTATGACAGGAGACAAAAAGTGAAGCAGGAAGCACAGCCTCAAAGTAGAGAGTGATACCAGGCTCTGAAGGAGAAGCTTTGCAAGGAACAGAAGAGGAAACATCCCAGCTTCCTAAATGCAAGGAACTTCCAAAAGAAGTAAAGAAATAACAGCAATAAAAGACATTGAATTGACTTCTGATTTGCATTGCTCAGTACATTTTTTACAATATCTAAATTATAAAATAATTGCGCCATAACTGACTGAACAGCCCAGAGCTATAGAAAAAAACCACACAACAAAGACTTCAGCAGTAGGACTCAGATTCTATTTCTAAAGCAGAGAGACACCTGGGTGTGTGACAGAGTCTGGGGAAGGGGCAGTGCTGGATCCCACTTGGGTCAGGGTAAACTTGAGAGAAAAAGGATTTATCAGCAGGTCAATCACTGCAGTGTATAGGTAATTATAAACAGCATATGAATTCAGTGCCTGAAGAGTTGCCATCTCTTTTTTCCTACCAACAGCAATCACTATTCAGGCATTTGAATAATAGAAACAGAATGCACACCTACCCACTGTAATTTATGTCCTCTGCTTTCAACAAGATGTCCTCTTTAAACAAAAAATCCTTGAAAAATCCACGTCAATCCTTCATCTCTCCTCTGAAGAATGTATATTTATATTATTCGTAAGCCAAGAATGGATCATCATTCACATAGTCAGAAGAAACATTAGATTACTTATACAGCTTGGCCAGCCTTATTTTATTCTCTTTACTTCATTTTTGGGCAGAGTTATACATTAAATAAGTGCCTCTGCTGAGTGTAATAGGACTACCTGGAACCTTACACAGAAAGGAGTGCTAAGAGACTCGATGAACATTCCTGCTTATTTTTGTAAGATTCTGCTATTTCTATAAAGGAATAATATAAGGACAGTCTTGGGCAAGTTCTAGCAAGGTGCTGGTTTTCTGAATCCTTCTGGAAATACTATTTACAAACACTCAGACCTTTTCTTTGTCTCATTCAATGTCCATGCTCAAAGAGAACAGGACTTCACATTAATTTAGCTGTATATGTTTATTATTTCAAGTAAAACTCTCAAATCATCAAAAGGCCTCTACATATGAGGTATTTCAAGAAAGCAGACACAGGCACACCAGATCAAAGGTACAGAATACAGTCTGATTAAACTAATTCTTTTAAAGTGCATCCGATGAAATTTTCTTTGATTCAGGGAACATGAAAACCAAAGTACCTTTGAAAAAAAAGTTCCAATGAAACCCAATATTTTTTTATAATTTAAGAAATTCAGGGGTTTTAATGTTTCTTTGCTTTTGCCTTCTTGTATGTCAATTAGAGTGGGACAGAACTATTGCATGAAATATATATGGGGTCAAAGCCTAAAGCAGAGCCATCAGTAATAATGTCTGCAGAACATCTGAGCTTTCTTTGAATTTCATGCCACTTCAGAACAATGATGCTTACAACAGTCTCAGCAAGCAGGGACATCTTAGGTTGTTTATTAAAAAATAAACAGAGACCAAACCTTTGAAGAGCACAATTTACATGCATTTACAACTATCCCTTTTAATTAGCCTGGAAACTTTTTTCTGTTCAGCATTTATCCTGTTCAGCCATCACACAGCTGGTCTCACTTGATTCTGTCCTGCCAGTCTGACAAGATGTAAAGCATCCCCAAGACCCAGGACATGATAAACATCATGGAAAAGTCACATACAGATTGTGACTTATAAAAGCAGTTAGACATGAGTCTTTTCTATGTCTTATTTTAGGTAGAATTGTAGTATATCTGTTCATTGTATGCTCAACTTTAAAGATTTTATCTCCATCCCTGCATCTTCATTAGTTTTGATATATTTGGTCACCAACTAGCATGTTGCTATAGTTTCTTACCCTTTTTCATTGAGAAAAATGAAGAAACATCTGTCTGGAGATCTGAAGGTCTTATAGCCTCTCCATCAGCTTTGGCTTCCTGACTAGCTGAGTTTTGTTAATCCTCTTTCATACTGCTCAACTGTCATGTCTCTCACCTCCACAGCCTCTTGACTTTCATCTTCAAACTGTCCTTCAGAAGCTCCTGACTTCTTTGAACAGACAAGACTTCCTTATGGCATTTGTACATTCCTGAATCCAACTTTTGTGTTCCGGTGAAGGCACCTTCTGTAGAGATTCTGCTTCCCTTGAATTAACTGTGTGGTGTCTGCTGAATGTACTGCATATAAAGTCACCAACTCCATCTATTTTTCTACTTTCTGTGGAGGCCCAAATCTCATTTCAAAAACTGTTAGGTGAAAGCCAAGATAATGAGAAGTTTTCCCAGCAGCAAGTAAACTTTACTAGTCATGTTTATAAAGATGTGATAACTATAATCATCATGAAGGCTACGAGCTTCCAGCAATGGCAAGCACAAAAAAATTCAGATGAATAGGTATCAGTGGCTGTTAATGTACTGCATGGCATAAAATAAAAAAAGAAGAAATGAGAAAATGTCTGTTTAAAAGTATATTTTACCTATTTGATAGATATCTAATGACAGTCACCTTGACCACCTGTTGCCTGGCTCTTGCTCATTTTCAGGATATTGATGCAAACATAGGCTTTGGACTGTTTATATTAAGCAAAACCCTAAAGGCTCACCAAGTGATTGAGTGCAAAGGGACTGAAGAAGCTGTCAGACATTCTCATGTGTTGTCTGTGCTGTAATTGTTTCCAGTGGTCAGCAAAAAACGAAACAGAACCATAAGGTTTTAAAGATTAGGCTTAATGTCTCCCACATAGTCTAATACATGATATGGCCCTTTCCTGGAACACTGTATGCACTGAAAGAGAGTGATGAAGCAGAAGAATGGGCACTATGCCATTGCATCAGATGAAAGGGACACTGGTGGATATTTGCCATGGGAATAGTTGACTGTAAAGCACTTGATCTACTGTCTGTTAACTCATGGGAATGGAACCAGTAAACTTGGGAAACCTCAAGTAAATTCCCATTGTATATATAATATAATCCAAAACAGAATCTTCTTTGGGAACAATTGCTAATGATACTGGAAGTCATCCTTGTTTAGTGGAAGAAGAGACAATTTTTTATTTGCATTTCAGTACAGACTTTTATACTGAAAATTTTTACCCAATATTTACAAGATGGAAAGTCTGTCATTAGTGAAATCTTAATTTTAAGCATCAGCTTATGAGGTGATTAGAAAAAACATCTTTTAAAAGCCTGCTTCTGCCACCATTGCAATGACATGAGAAACCTTTAAAATTACCTAAATGATAAATTACTCTTTCAGAAGAATTCTTGAATGAGCTCATCTTTGTACCCTATCCACCATAGTCATGGTTTCTGTTACAAACCAGATGAGCTGAACGTGTACCTTAGATCCTTTTTCTAATTTATGAAACAAATGTGTAGTAAAGACTAAGTTAGCTTCACATACAAACATTTGCACTGACATCTAAAACCTTCTAAAGGTTTTGTCATTGCATGTACAGAAATGAAATTATTTTAAAATTCTTCCTTAGTCCAAAGTTTTCCTTAGTCTGTGAAGTTTTTTTTTAATCAATCATCTGCAGATACCTCACACTGAATAAGTCATGCATTTCTAAATAGCTTCCCTAGAGGGTTTTTATTCAGCATTTAAAAGAAAACATTAAGTCACTGGAATCAGAATACACAGCTAACGTATTAAGAAGTCCAGAATAAAATAACTGATGTCGATCTAGAAAGAACTTCTCTTTTACTTACTAGTTGCCAAACAATGAATAAACATAGACTAGTAAATTATATATAAAATATAATTCATTTATAAAATACATATAAATACTTAAATAGTGTGGCATTGCAGTTGGGGACACAAAATATAATGGAAATTTTACATATGTTCTTTTAGAAAATAAACCAACTGTTGTCAGTTTAATAACTCTTCTATGTTATAATAACACTTTAATAACAATAAAATAACATTTTTTCCTGCCTCACAGATTTTGCTCTTGTTTTAAGTTTTCTTCTCTAACCCTTGAAAGCAAGTTTCTGTACTCGCTGTCTAAAACCCGGTATCTCCATTCAGATTTTGTCTCAAAACATCTTTCTTGCCCACTTCTTTTACTTCCACAAGACATAGCCAGAGAATAATATGTCTCAGCTGCCATAGAATGCATTCCACCAAAAGAATGCACCCAAATTTGACCCAGGGAACAAGATACACCACGCAGTATATAAAAACCTTAATATTAAGTTGCCAGAAGGGTATCTGGCAGGCTCCAAATTAAATGTCTGTTCAGCCGACTAAATACTCTGTTACTCCACAACCTTCCCATGGCCCACCACTTGTATGTACTTTAAAGGAAAAAAAAAAAGAGTTTCTTGGAAAGACAAGTCTTTTCACAATAACTCCATGGTGCAGGTGAAACTCAGTTTTCCTATTTAAATTATGCTCAATTTTCATTCCCCTCTTTGTCTACATTCTTCTCCCTTTCCCTTCTTCTGTGCTTTACTTCTGAATGGATTAAAATCCAATTAAATTCTTTAGAAACAAAGAGAGAAAAAAGACACTCGTGTGTCTTCTCAGCTGTATTTTTAAAACTCTCTCAGCCCTGATAAAAACACTATGTATCTAGGCATTGCAAACCAACATTATTTTTACTGTAAAATCACCACTCATTCTTAGACATGAGTCCTCTGTGCAAGATCTTTTCACACGTGGAAAAACAGCTGACATTTCATCACTTTCATGAAGGAATAAATAGTAGAATCAAGGAAGAGAAATCCACTGCTGTTCTTTCTACTCACAGATGCTGCTTCTTCAGCATCAGGATTGTGCATGTTGATATTATGAAAGTCACTTTCTTATATAGTGTCTACTGCAGTGTCTGCTACATCAGAAGTTTAAATTATTTCACTGGGCCCTGCAGTTGTCACAAACTTCCTACAAAATGAAGAGAAAAACTCATTTCTTAAACTAATCTTCTGGTGAATCTAATACAAGAACTAACCTGCTATGCTATTTCACAGGATCACAAGATGGTTGGGATTGGAAGGGAGCTTGGAGGTCACCTCATCCAATCCCCCTGCTCGAGCAGGATGACTGAGAGCCAGTTACCTCAAACCATGTCCAGGTGGCTTTTGAATTCCTCAAAGAATGGAGACTCTACAACCTCTCTTGTCCACCGGTGCTATGCTCGATCAACCTGACAACAAAAATGTTTCCTGATGTTCTGACAGACCCTCCTGTGCTCGGTTTGTGCCCATTGCCTCTTGTCCTGACACTGGGTACCACTGAAAAGAGGCTGGTTCTTTCTTTTCTACACCTTCAGATATTTATTGATGGTATAGTGATGGTGATTTATCACTGATGATACTATTCAGCCTTTCCTCCTATGAGAGGTGCTCCAATCTCTTTCTCATCTTTGTGGCACTTCACTGGTCTCTCTCTAGTAAGTCCAGTATCTGCAAGTAAGGATTGGCTCAAAGCAAAGCAGAGCCTACGTTAAACATGCTTGAATAAGGCAGCAACACAGTCAGTGAAGCAGAAGGTAAAAAAGCTGAGCAAATAAAAAATATCAAAGAAAGATAATCTGTTACACCTTGGATCTGGTACGTAAAGCCTTAGCACACAGGAATACAACTTGCCCGGGGCATGTTCTGTTTTGTTTCTGATGTGGAGCAAAGAGGGAAAACCAGGCATCACAGAGAAACAGGAGGTAGGACAGAGCAGAGATGTTTAGAGGAAACCTGAATGTGTGGGTGCATATGTCCGTGTGTCTGTCTGTGTGCAGATAGTGTCTGCTACTGCAAGGCACTGTAATCTGATGCAAACTGTTTCATATACTAAAAAGCTGTATTAGTAAAAAGATCTTTTCAGAAACAGACAGATGTGGTATCTATGCCAAAAAATGACATTGCAAAGGGATTAACTGTTTAAGTGGTCAAATTAAACACGACAGAAACAGTTAGCTTCCCTTGGCCTGTAGCTCCTCTGCATGAGGCAGCTTGTCTCAAGTTGCCAATAGCTCATTGCTACTAAGGCTAGGAGACAGTAACATTAGGAATTGGGACATTTCCCAGTCTCTCACTGTCTGAACTTATGCCTTGTAGTCTTATCTGTGTTAGGGCAGGATCCCCCAGTCTCCCTGTGCCTAAACCTGGGCCATAGCAGAGCGCTGTCCCAGTGTAGCTATTTCTAGAGCACTGTCCGTGCACTTGGCTTAGACGTGTTTATTCTGGCAAAACTGAGCTTTTGCTGCGTAACATGGGTGAAATAAGCTACCCTGGTGAATACAGAGTTCTGTCATAACTAAGTCCACAGCAGGGACTTTTGCTGACACAACAAGGGATAATACTCATCAACTGATATTGTAGTTTTTAGTGGAAGCCTGGCCTAAATCCAAGACTGGGACGTATAACATGCTTATTATTATTGTTCTTATTAGCGGTCTTATTTAGATTAAAGCCCTGGCTTGACACTTGATTCAGGATATTAGGAATAGCAATATGTGTATGGAAGGAAACACAGGGACATGCAGAGGTGCTCTAGCCAGATCAATGGCTATTCCAACACAGTTGTGTTTCTGGTACTCAGCTTTACTCTTCTAAAGCAAGCTCAGCTATCTTTGGACAGTTCTACCATAAGATTAATAGGTCTCTTAAAAGAGTATTAGCTGGTGTCAGAGAGCATCAGCTGTTTGTTAGGGGTTTTTTTATTCTTTTCTTTTCAGTAGGAAAAACCCTTTTATAAATAGCTAATTAGTTGCTTTAGTCTCAACTTCTATAGCAAAATATGTGAGATGTGCTTTAGTCCTATGCTAGCAATATCAATTTACAGTATAAAACAAATGAAGCTGCTCTCAAAGCCAGCCTAGTCCTTCCAAAGACTGTACCTGGCCCCTTCTCCTTCCCCATTGCCCAACTATTACCATTTTCCCAATTCATGTGTGCACACATCCTGTCACTTCACTGCTTCCTGCACCTATGCATGGCCTCTCTCTCTAGGCTTAACAAATGCCCACACTACAGCTGTTATCTCCTTCAGGCTTGGATAACACCTCTGCAGCAAACATGAACTCACCTGCATGTTGCCTTGGCTGCTCCTGCCACAACCCAATGCCACGATTTTTGAACCAGTGCCTTCATAACATATCAAAAGAATTTCCTGGCACAGCTCTTGAGTTAGTGACTGAGTCACTTATAAACACAATGGCTTCATAACCATGGGAAGATGTGCTCCTTCCCACTCTCATTTCACCTGTCATTGCAATGATACAGTGCAGTAGTAGTGTTTTGGGATAGATATGGGCATTTCCCTTATGCTCACATAAGGGATCCTGAATGGTTCACTGACCCTACTCTGGAGCACATCAAATTATCGTGCCAGAGAGGTTGACTTAAATCTGTCAGATTTTTCACTACCAAAGCATAAAAAATAGATTCTGCAAACCTCCTGCATTTCTTATACAAAATGTCAGAGATTTTTTTAAGGCCCTAAGTAATGAAAATTGGCTTTGCAACCACCGTAAGTTGAAAAAGGAATAACAAATAAGCCAGCAACATTTGCTGCTGATACCAGGTTCTGAAAGACAATAAAAACATTTGCAGAAGCATTGTATGGCACTGGGTGGCTGGATGCTAAAATGACAATGAACACACAGCCCGACACAGACCAAAAGGGAGGCACTGAAATATTTACCAGCACTCCCAAGGAATGAGATCTGGAACCATAATAGATGTGTTTAGGAGAATATTAGTGCACAGTAAACAAGACCATAAGGAACTATTAGGAAAGAAAAGCAAAACTGAGAACCACCCTGTACCTGTATTTTGAATATCAGGTACAATCTTGGCGTCCTATATTTCAAAAATAGTAAAACCAGGAAAGGTGCAGAAAAGGGTACCAAAAACTGGCCAGTCCTGTGGAGTGGCAGGCACAGAAAGATGAGGTGTGTAGGGCATGATCCCCTTGCTATCAGTGACAGGAGAGACAGAAGGTGGCTCTTGATGGACCTCTGCCTGTTGGGGAAGAGGTAAATCCTTCATGGAGCTAGGTCTGCATAGCCTTGAGTAGCTGGAAGGAAACCTAAAGATCAGGGAGGGAGAAGTAGGGAGAAGAAAACAGAGGGAAAATGTCAACAATCTCTGAAAGAGCCAGTCAACACAGCTGGAAAAAATGTTCTGGATAAGGAATTGCAGCCGGTAGAAGTGCCAAAGTGCACTTAGATTAAACTAGAGCCGTTCTGAGCAGACTGTCAAAAACATGCCTGCACAAGCAGTATCTTCAGTATCATTCACAAAGCAGCTAGTGTCAGTGAAGCTGACTTTACCCAAAATAATTATGCATTTTTTTGTACTTCTAAGTATTATCTAGATTTACAAAAATAGCAACAGTGTCTATCTGGAATTCAGCTGGACTAACAGACAGGGATTCACACACACAGCCACCGGAGTTACATCCAAAGTCTGGTGAGCTGCAGCAAACACAGCAGCTGCAGAGCCTGCCACGATCCAGGAGCTGCCCAGGTGTCAGATGGCCAAAGCACTAATACAGCAAATTGCTGGGAAAATGCTAAGTACAATACATCATTGATTCTGTATTATTTGTGCTACATTTCTCATTTATGGTGTCATGTCTGACTATCGCTGTAGCTTTGATCAGAGAGGGACCTGGCAAAGGGCCATTCTAACTATGCTTTGGATCCTTCTTTCTGGGAGCAGCCTTGGTGTGGTCAGTATCTCCCTGTGCAGGTTGCCTGTTTGCCATGTGTTATCCTTATATATAGACATATGTACACACAGATTAATAGTTAATTTAGCGCAAGAATTTGATGGTGAGACAGAGGACCCCAAGAGAAAAGTTCTTTCCTGTTGAGATAAAGCAGCTACTCTGTTAGCTTAAGCCAGCAGAGACTTTTTTTACGTTACCCAGAATTGCTTAGACTGAGATTTTCTGAACATCTATGCATTTGAAAAAGACTAAACTATTTGAAAGGAGCTATTAGCATGCATGCTTTAACTTCACTTCTTTTTCATGTTTGGCTCTTACGGAAAAATACCAGATTTTGATATGAACATCTGTTTCATGTTTTTCTAAATGTGAGCTTAGTATGAAAATTAACCCCTGAATTTTTGGTTTCAACAGACTTCTAACTCTTCAGAGTGCATTCAGGAGCCTTGTCTTTCTAGTATTGCTAGGAACTCAGCTCAGCCTATGGCTGCTGTGTCTTCCGGAAATAACTTGGCCAACCCTGGATGTGCTCAAATGTTTAACAACCTTATTTTTCAATTAGTCACCATTAGCAATTGTCACTTCTTTTTGCTGAGGTACTCCAAGAGAAGCTCAGCTCTCAGTTTCGTGCAACCTCATTTAACTTTTATCCCAGGAAAATGCAGGGAAATAACAACCATATTTGCTCTTTCCAGAAATGTGTTTTAGTTACCAACAGGCCCAGCAGATGTTTAGCAATTGTGAAACCACTCTACAGAGCACAAGTCTGAGCTTGATTTAGTGGGCAGTTTGTTCTCACCACCCCAGAGGATGAAGGCGTTGGACACTATCATATTTTCATCTACCAAAACAAAGGCAATTTTCTTTCCTGCCAGTTTAGGATACATTAGTTAAAGGTAGTGACAACTAGCAAAAATCCCCAAATGCCAGAGTTCCTTTCATTGTGTGTGAGCACCCAAAAGCCAGAGGATTTTCTGAGTTACACAAACTGCCAAGCCAAAAAAAAAAAAAGGCTTTTCGTACCTCCTGCTTCAGGTTGGCTCAATAACCACTCAAATGTGTTTTCTTTTTAACAGATTGGCAGTTCCCATTTAGAGTTAAAGGAGGAGCTATACAAGGGGGAAAAAGAGAACTAAATAAGAAGAAAATATTTAATGTATTTTAAACTCTTTAGAAGGTTTGACCTTGACCTAGGTGAGTTTCAGATATAATTCAACTCTCACCAGTTTGTCTATCTGTGATCATAATCAAGTTCTGCTCCAGCTTATGGAAACAGTAGGTATTTTTTTCTGTTACTATAGGAATAAACATTCTCACCACAGTGAGAAAGCTTTGCACACATTTACACTGAGAATCTCCAGTAGTAACATCTTTCAAAGCTGATGAGACACTTCATTTCCCCTTCAAATGTACAATGATGTACAGGGTTTACTTTTAATACCTGTTCATGTATTTTTTTTTACATACTACCATTGTATTTCTGAGGCCATCAGTGACATCCAGTGGCCAACTAGATTAAGCCTAGACATGTTTTATAGATATCTGCCCGCTTTCCTTAGCAAAAAAATCAATAAAAATGTGAACCATGCAGTTGACTTCTTTAGCTTAATTCTCTCACAGGTGTGATGGGAATCTCCCTGGAGAAAAGCTCTCAGGATCAGATGCTCACTCTGTTCCCTCCCTTTGAGATGGTGAAACCCAGCTGTTCCATGGGAGCCACAAGGATGTGATTCCAGCTCTGTGTTCTGTGACAGTATCAGTCAAAACTTAACCTGAAGTCTCTTGAGATTTGAGTTGGTGCACAACTATGACTAGATTTTTTTGGGGTTGATGCAGGCAGACATGAATCTCAATATAAGAGTGTCCTGTCCTCTTTGTTTCATTAAGGAGATTTCATTTTTACAAATTTATTTTAAATGAGTTACTCTAAAAGCAATTGATAGTAAAGGCAAAGGAAATATTTATTCAGCCCAAATCATACATCTGAATACAAAACAAGTGTGAAGCACTACAGAACAGGTAAAACTCTGCACCACAAAAATGTCAGTCATACTGTATCTAACGGGAATGCAAAAATAAAATTAGGTGTGATAACAAATTCCCAACACTGAATTTTAAGCTTTCTTGCAGTGAGCTATCATGTTATTAACTCAGTTAATACCTTTCATTGGGTAAAAAAGAGGTGTTCTGGAGAAAGTGGTTGATGATGCTCAGCCCCTGAGCTAGCAGGGCAGCACAGGGGTGTCATATCTGGCCCTGGCAGTGCAGCCCTCACAGTGGGTGGTGAAAGGGCATGTCCACCCCCAGACACCCCCTCCTCCTGTCCATCTTTGGGGAGCACCTGGGGCTCTGAGTTGGGGTGAGTTGCCTTATCCACAAGTGATTATGCCACATGTGGTGAGAGGAAATGGGGGGGTGTTTGCTCTCACCTGGTTAGCCCTTGCAAAGAACAAACCCATTATATTTTTTTTTGTAGAAAAATCACTTTAAATAGAAAGGGTATGAAAGAAATGGAAGTTGTGGACCAAAGCTTTTGTTGTGCTGATTTAGCACTACAAAGTACAGACAACAGCACTATGGTTGCTACCATTGTGTTCCAACACCAGTAGTAGTCATTTTGCTACTACCATGACTGTTTTATGGCATCTATCATCTTTTACTAGATAGTCAATTTTCCTGTGACCTGTTCCAATAAGCTATTATGTCTGCAATTTGCAAGAAATTCAAGAGCTAGACGCAGTGCTCTGGAAAAGGACATTTGTGCCAGCTACTACCATTGTCATATTTGTGATTTATTTTCCCCCCCATCATCCTTTCTCCATAGCTGGCAAAAACTAAAGAAACGGGGCTGCTTATGAAAAAATAGTTGCGGTCATCAGAAAAAAGAAGAAAAAATAATAAATTCCAGAACTCTAGTTTAGAATAAAGTGGCTTGCTTCTGGGAAACACAGTATGAGCATGAAGTAGCAGTGAACAAGAACTAAATGTCTGTTGCTCATTAGTCCACCAGATAATGAATTAATGATACTTCATGTTTTAGAACATGCAAAGATGGGATCTGTGCTCATCTATACTATTGACAAGAGGAAAGAACATCAGTGAAACTGAGACTTACTCCGCATTTAAACTAATACTGTCAGAGAAGAAACCACCTCTTTGTTTACAGTACTTTGAATTCCTTTAAATAAGTAGATAATATCCATTTAAGTGGTCAAGAAAGGCCAAAACCAAACCCATGGTTTCACAAGCTTGCTTATTTGAAGTGCACTAAATAGACTTTAATTTAAAAGGTAACGGATGTTTACTGAGCTTTCTTGATTCTTGCCAAGGACAAGCTGACTTAGAGGGCAGACAGTCAGAGCAAATATGCACCTTCTACTTGTAGGCAAAAATGTTTCATAATCTCTTCATACAATCACAGTGACTTTTCTGCCTCTACTCTTTTCACAGTAGCCAGCAGCCACTTAAATAGCAGCTTTGTGCACCTGGCAGCCGGTGAGCAATGGTGAGGGATTGCAAATACACACATTTAAATACTTGTGGATAATATATTTTTAATATATATATAATACAATATCTATGTATTGCTTGCTATATATTATATAGTGCATATATATACTTTTTTCATGCCACTTGTTCAGAATCAGCACTTTAATCAGCCTGTTGAAGGTGCCATTACAAACATCAGCATTCAGTGTCAGGATATGAGTTATGCCATTTTTTTCAGCGCAGTTTCCTCTGATTTCACAGCGAAGAGAGAGGGCAAAGCCTGCGAAACTGCTGCAAATGAAATACAGAAAGAGTGTTGTGGATCCTTTCTGCAGTAATTCCCACTGAAAGCCAGTAATACTTTTAGAAACTTGCAATTATACATGCAAGGCATCGTTACTGGCGAGTAGCTCTGCCATGAAAGGCTGTACAGTTGGTATTGCGGTTACTGACGGTTTGCTCTGTTCTGCTCTATGGTTTCCTTTCTATGTATCATGTAAAGATATTTTGATGATGTTTCACCACTGTAATATACAAACAGCATTTTCTATGAGGCAGAAAATTAAAATCCAGAGTGGATACCCAAAGGCATTGAGAAAATATGTTAGCTACTTTATTTATGCAGTTATTTAAAGAATCTCGTAAGAGAACTGGCATAGCTAAGCCCACAGTACTCATTTGGACAGTTGAGCTCAGGATCTTCAACTCACCATCAACTGCATATTCAGCTCACTGCAAGGAGCTTTTGCCATATGTTTTCTTTACACTGTGCTGATAACACACAGTTTAAAAATCCCACTTCTTCAGTCAGAATGGAGCATTTGCTAATTTTTGCAGGGAAACTAAGCATACCTGTGTTTTGGAAAATTAACTTTTAAAAGGCTCCTTTGCACTTGTAATGATGAGGTTCAGGTCTGCTAAGCTCCTTCTTGTTTCTGAACCTATTTTCATTAGCATTTTCTGGCTCCTCAGACAGCTGATCACAGCATTGGCAGCACTATTTTTCCATCTAAGATTTGTCTCAGTTTTGGTCTAGGTAAGAGCAATTATGGAATTAATTATTGGCTGTACAGCTGTTCTTCCCCACACCCTGCCAAAAGGCACCCTAGCACACAGTCTTCCCCACACAAAATGCTGGTGACAAAGCAAATATGATGTGCTTAGTCTAACAGAGACACAGCAACTCCCATCCTAGAGCCAAACCAGAGTATTACAAGCAAACACTTGCCAGGAAAGCTGCTATGCACTCATTGTGCCTGCCCCTCTGCAGGCTTTGGGCAGGCACAGTGAACACACCTCTGGGATCTGGAATATGGAATATATAATAGTCAGAGATGCAGACCAGACTGTACTTAAAAAACATTTTTCCCCAAATCCACCAAATCCTTAATCCAGTTATCCTAATACTAAACCTGTGTCATCAGTTGTAGTACAACTATTTCTCAAACACATTCTTTGTACTGATTGCCCCTTATGTGATCCTGTGCATCTCAGCATGCCAATACAGAGTTCTGCTTGTCCACTTCCTTTGTTGACATAGACACCTTTTTCTCTAAGAACTAAAGACAAAACTACCAATACTTCAGCCTATTTAGTGGCACTTTCCCCTTTCCATCTGCTTCCCTATGTCCTGCCCAACTACTTGCCCACAACTTCTTCCATGTGCTTCAGCAGTGGGTCAGTTATTGCTGTAAAATATCTTAAAAGAGCCCAAATATTCATATGTGTCCTTGGAAATCGATGTTCCAGCATGGTCCAGCATGACTTAATTTCACTTGCAAGGTCTGCTGCTGGGCAGCTGCTGCTCTCAAAGCCACCTCTTGCCTGCTTCCCAGCTCAACATGGGGATAATGATCTAACCAAGTGGGTGAGCATAAACCCTTCCTTTGGTTCCTTTGCTTTAATCAAAACAGCAAACATGCACCTTTTTCTGCTAAGACCCAGTAAAAGTGCAAAGCAACTTTGATGCTCTAAGACAAATTCAGGAGACCATGGGACAAAACACAGCTGCCATGAAGAAGCAACCTGGGCTGAATTTAAAGCTTCAGCTTAAACAAATGTCATCTGCTACTGCTGCAGTTCAGCAGAGCTCTTCCTACGGCTCTCACCAAAGACATCATCCCAATCCACAGTCCCCATGGCAGCTCAGCATAAAAGTATCTATCCTTCCAGTGTGCTGCATGTTATTGTCACCACTCCTAAGTGGAGAACTTGAGGCCTACAAGGATGAGTCAGACTTTCAAAGATAGCACTAATTCTCCATTGTTATGTTTGCAATTTGCAATTCATTGGATTACATAAATCACACGATTAGCAACCAGAAACATTCCCACATTGCTTCAGAAGCCAACCACGCCGAGGCTTCTGACATTTGAATAGTGAACCCTTATGGTGAATGGCTTGTGTGCTATTCAAAAACCAAAATAATATCTTGAAAAATGGCAAGTAATTTTAGACAAATAGACTGCATAATGTAAAAAAATCTGTGAACCAAAAAAAGAACTTCTTGGTAGTTTTAGTTAATACTTTCAGCCTTAACCTATTCCAACCCAAATCCTATAGCTAAGTGTTTGCACTCTGGCTGTGCTCCTCAACACAGCTTTACTCAACAGCTAGCAGAATTATTCTTTTTTTTTTTTTCTTTTGAGGATTTTTTTCCTCTGGAAGAATTATAGAAGGGGTATAAGAATTATAGAAGTGGTATAGAAGTACAGAAGTGGTAATAGGGATCTTTCTGGAACCATATATTTATTTTCTAATCAAGTGTATTTCTATTGTTGTTCTCATGCTCCTGTGTAAGTGAAATCTGAACTGGTCCTGTAATATCTGTGAAATTTTGCTTCCAAGTTGAACTCTCACACTGCTTCTAGCTTTCAGTGACTTTCAGTAAGTTGTCCAATGGCTCCCTGCCAATCTGAAAGTTTCAGTAAACGCAAAGCAACTCTCTGAGGACCATTTTGGAAGCACAAATGCTTTTGGTTTCAGTAACAGAACAAAATCTAAAAAAAAATTTTGGGATATTTACTTATACAGCATAAATGGGTATAATACTGTGTATCACACTGTTGGAGTTTTAATTCCGAAACTACATCTTAGAAATTCCAAGCTTTTCCCCTCCTACAGTGAAGCCTGAATGTTGTAGAAGCAGAGAAACAGATGAGGTTTTTGAACTAGATGATCTTTCAGGTCCTTTCCAACCCAAATCATTCTATAATTATCAATAACTGAGATAAAAAATTTTACTCCTTTGGTACATATAAATCTGAAATGATCTGAATGGCTTCAGCTGAGTCCCTTCCAGACATATCTGGCACTGGGATGTCGCTTCTCAGTGATATTCATCAGCTGCTTTTGCTACCTGTGCTCGTCATTTCAGGCACAGAGACGGGGCTACATCCCCCCCACAGCACATTGGACCTGCAATCCCAGCACATCTGCTCTTGTCCAGTAAAATACAACAAGCTTCTAGATGAGTATGTGCTCAAGACTAGATATGCAGTCCAGCAGCCAAGATTACAAGTGAGTTCTGTAGGTGGTAACATCTGCTGGCAGTGGGTGTTTGAAGTGGACTTGACAACCAGACTATTAACCTTGGGGTTTGATGTTGTTGGTTAGTTGATTGGTTGGGGTTTTTTTTTACATCTTTGAAGAATGACAAAAATTTGCTGGAAAAACAGGAAAATAATGGGAGTGAGCAGCTGTTGGAAACTGAATTTTCATCTACCCCAAAACAAGCAAGACTTAAGTTGCATAAAATTCTTTCTTTGGGACCAGACAAGTTTCCTTCCAACTGAAGTGTTTAGAGTTTAATTTCTTTTTTTAGAGGAATTATTTCTGGCTAGCTTTTGTTGACCCGTCTAGAATTTTTTTAATTTTATTTCTGTAAAACAAACTGACTGAAAACTTAACTCGCCTCAGCTGTAGAGGTCACTTTTACACAGAACTGCTCATTGCAGAGCAGTGGAAGTTCATCTGTCATTTTTTCTCACCAATGTAATATAAGAGAAATGGTGGGCCCCACCAAGCTCGGGTCAGAAATGATCACAGCATCTCTGTGTGACTCTGTTCAGGTGTGAGCACAGGCACTTGCAGGGTGGCTGACAGGGCTGGACATACCCACCTGCCCACTCAGTTGCTTTTTAAGTCACAGAATACTATACCATTTGCACTGATCTCAGATAAAAAAAAAATATATCTCTAATCCAGAGAGATTCTGGGACTGAAATGCAGGGGTAGGGTTAGGGTTAGGTCCTAACAACCACTCCTTTCTCAATATGTTTAATTAGCCACACTATCTCCTCTGGGGTTTGCTGATTTACTAAATGTATGAGATTGTATCATCTGTTTGAGTAAAGGGAGATCTGACCCAATAGGTTTTCCCTAAGAAAACTACTGTGAGAATGCATGTACAGAAAATCCTAAATACACAATGCTTTCTTCTTCACCAGATAATACACTGTACTAGTTGGTCACTGTTGTAAACAAATATGCAAAATCAGGAGACATGCAGAAAGATGTCATTCTCCTGCAATAAAGTTAATCACCTGCTAATGTTATTACTAAAGACAGGAATAAATTCTGATTAATAAGGAGAAGACAACTGCAGGAGACACAAGAATATGTTGTACTCAAAGCCCATCAAGGTGATGATCAGCTGACCTCAGTGGTGGTTCTTTCTGCTTTGCACTCCAAAATGACTGCACAGGTACTGATTATAATAAAACAAATATTGGTTGTGCATGCCACACCGTGCCAGATAGCAGATGCCTCTTAAAAGACGAGTAATTACAACCTTCCAAGATTATTAGATTAGCAAAAATACAGCTGCAAAACAAAGTAGACACGAATTTAATTACCATGCTAATTTTCTTTTGGTATGAGAAATACTGACTCTACTGTAATTGCTTACTTTATACATCTAGTCTCGCCACTACTACTGTTTAAGTTACTGCAGCACTTAAAAAGATAGAAACTGCATTGCAGTCGTGAAGTTTGATGCTCAAACAGCCTATGAGTATTATGAAGTTATAGGATCTTAAAAATTAAAAAACTAACCTTCATCCTTTTTAGGGGAAATAAAAGCTGGACCTGCTAAGCACTAGGAAGAATAAAAATACATTTGTGCAAACTGTGTCCCCTCTTCTATTAAGCACTTCTGAAATTTTTAATAATTGATGCAAAATGAAATGTTTTTGTGAAAAATCTGGGGATTTTCTCCTTCACCAATTAGCATTTCAGCATTGACTATAAAAGAGTCTTTCTAATGAAAGGAAAGAAGGAAACAGCAGGACATTCACCGAGAAAATGCTCAGACCCCTGAATTCACTGACACTTCTACTCAGGAAAAGTGGAACTTGCCACTGAGACCTGTGTGATTTCAATCATTTACTCACGAACATTGAAACCCCACAGTTCCCTCTATCATTGCTGTCATGAGATCAATGTTTATAAAAGGAGAAAATTCAAGAAAAGAGTGTCTATGCTGGATTTACTGCCTGATAGATGCAGACAGTCCTGCTGATGGGAGACTGGAAAACGCCATTGCTCAGGTGTCAAAGGAGACGTCGGATCAGCTCCCTTAGAAGACAGTCCCTTTTGGGCATCAGAAATATATACCATTCTGTTAGAAGAACATAATTGGGGTTTTGCCATTTTTTTCCTTGTTCTCTTTTAATTTTAATGCCTCTTGTTCAGTTTACTTTAGATAGCAACAACTAACATTTCTTTTTATTTGAGAATACGTCCTATAGGTGGTACTGGTATTCAGCAACAAAGAATTGCACAGCATAAGCCTTCACAAAACAATCTGCCCTCAGACATTTGTGGACAAGTCCCATAGAACCTGGTGCATACCTTCACCTTATAAATTGTTTTTGTCAGCAGAATAATGTTTCTCTGTAAACTGTTCTGGATTTCTAGAGCAAATGTAAAGCGCTGTTTCTAAACAGTAATGCTATTTCCCCCCTCCAAAGTAGAATATGCTTCAATTATTGGCAGGAAACTCGTTCTCTACCCTGGGATAGCTTGAGTGAGTAAAGGGAACAAGCCACTATGAACTGAATACTTTAAAAAGAAAGAAAGAAAGAAAACTCTCCTCCCGCTTGCAAACAGAAGATTGGTTCATTTGCGCATGCTGTGCAAAACTTGCCACAAAGTCCTTTGTGCCATCAGCATGAAAAGAATCCTTTGCCCAGGCGGGAGATTAGGGTGGCCAGCGGGAATCCCTGCACCCGAAATTCAGATCAGAATGGGTAAGTTCATGGGAAGTTGGAATTTTAAAGGGATTGTTCTGATGATGCCAAAAGAGCAGCAGCAACAACAGCCAACTCCACGGGTCCATCCAAATTTCAGCTTTCTCTCTCAGTGAAGGTACACTGAGGAGACAGAGTGCAAGGGGCTGGTTTTGCTCACCTTTAAGGGTGTCATGCAAGAGTGAACCACAAAGGTGCCAGCAGGTACATCAGGTGTCCCATCTGAGACCCCCAACCGCAGCCTCTCCCTCCCCTTTGCATCAGCAAACCCCGAGAGATCGATGCTGGTGCTGGCGGCAGCTGAACGCTGCGGTCTCACGCAGCACAATCCACGCATCAATCTTCCTTACAGCGGTGTCTTATCTTGGCTCCCAGAGTCGTAGTCAACTCCAGAAACTCTGAGGGCACCGGGGAGCGGGTGCGAGACGCGGGAGCCGCAGCTGCCACTCCCCTCCTGTGCCGGCAATTGTGCTGCCACCTCGGGAGCGCTCCCGGCCGCCCGGCCTGGTCAAAGGACCTTTGAATTAACCTTTTCACTGGAAAAGAGATTGTGGCCCTATAGAAAAGTATGAATTCAGAGCAAAGCCTTTCTGCGGGATTAGTCCATTAGAAGCAAGAAGAGAAAGGTTTTTTTGTTGTTCTGCGAGATATAAGTGATTACAGGATTTAAAGGGGGGGGGGCGGGAATCGTCTGCTATAGTGGGGAATATCAGCTTTGGAACAATGAGTGCTCTTATCCTCCGGCTAAGTCCCTGTACTGCCCTTATCTGCACCCCATCGGACTGCCTGCCAGGAGAGTGAGCTAAGAGATATAGTGTCCTGTGTGGTCCTTCCCTCCATCCTCTCTCAAGGGAAAAAGGTGTGTGAGAGATGTGGATCTGCTGCACTATAGGATTTTTTAAGAGAAGAGGGAAGGCTGTGCTAAGATTTTATATCAGAGGAAGAGAAGTCACCTGATTTCCTGTCAGAGTTTCTTCTTGTTTTCTTTTTTACATTTTTTTTGGGTGATGTTTTCTTCCCTCCTCACCTTGCCTTTCAATGTTTCTCAAAGTCGGTTATTTGTCCATTAACAGCCAAAGTACCACTACTTGCTCATCTCACCTTTGGGAGAGAAGTAAAAGACTGTGGAATTCCCATCAACTTAGAAAGAAATGACTTTTTTGTATTTTCTTATTAAGATATCTATTCTGACATGCTTAGGTACAAAGGAATTTTTTTTTAATATCAATTAATGGAAGGGCATTTTCAGTTTGGTGACAAATTTGAGTAACCTTAAAAAAGCAAGATTATTTTTTTTTCCTAAAAAAGGGGGAGAACAGCACTTAGTAAATAAGAAATCTGTTCCCTGTACAGTATCTGGTAGAAAGAGTGAGCACCTCTGTTTCAATTCATCATACAACCTCAAATAAAGGCAGGGTTTCTATAGGTCCCATAGTAACTAAAGGTAAAAGGCTTTTCAAATTTCAGACCACGCAGTCCTTACGTCAAAACTATTCAGTTCGGATCTTATCATCAGACTTTCAAATAGATTCTGATCTTTGTTTAGAAACCATCTGGCCAAAGAAAAATTGCCAACTATATCCCTCTTTTTTTTCTTTTTTCACTTCATCCCAAAAATGTGTTTTGCGACCAGCGTTTCACTTTTCATCCTTATGTGTCAAAAGTGATAAAGGACATTTAAATATCCAGTGCATGTTCTTTACACATAACAAAGTTTGTGTAATCACATTCTTGTAGCACTAAAAATCCCATATTCCTTCCCTTTACAGATGGCACAGTAATTATCATTTAGCTCTCAGAGTATAACTCAGGGTGTGGAAAGACACACAAAGTTTACATGCATGCTAACCCACCCTTTTGCAGAATTTCAAATGTAACCAATTTTTTGGTTGTATGGTCACATTAAAATTCCCCTTTTGCAACACTTTATGCAAAAAACAAACACCTGGATTCAGAGTTTCCTAAAGGAGTCATCTGAAAATAGGTACTTTCTGCCAAAATGTCACAAAGATTTATGTGCTTACATTCATGGATTAAATTGAGGACAGGTGGGAGAACATTCAAGTATGAGAAGGAATGATAGCAAATTTATGTGTAAAAAAGGGGGGGGAAGGAGGGTAGTTATTATGATTTCTGGTGGTTTAGATAAAACACACATAGATTTTTTTAAAAGGGAAGGTACCGTGCCCGAAAATCCATCCTTCAGCAGTGAAATAATTATCTGTGGGATTGTATTTCCTTAAAGTGAAGAGAGAGGCATTCTGGAATTCAAAACATAGTGTCTTAACCACGTCACTGAACAGCACTTGGATGTCACACGGAGTGTTGGAGCAGATGTTTATGACCAGGACTCACAGTGCACCAGCACGGTGCCAGCAGGCACTGAGACACTGCAGCTGCAGCTTGCTGTCCTTCCCTGGCCAGGATCTTTGTGCCTCTCCCAAGGACATCCCCTCCCACCACAAAATGGGAGAAAGCAACGGCTCCTGCAGAGGAGAACTGGGTGGTCACTGACATTCCCTGGAGCCCCTCACACGTGGTGGCCTCTGAGCTTCTGCAGGAAGGCCAAGAACAGGTGGGCACTGGTCATGGGAGAGAGGAGACTCAAACCAAGTAAGCTGAAGGAAAAGCAACAAGAACACCGAGCTGTTCGTGAAAATTTGGGTTTAAACCTCGTTTGTGTTTCAAACCCTTTTCTAATCTCTAGGTAGTCTTAAATAGGATCACATAATGCCTGGCCCATTGGGAAGGGATGCTGGAGTCTGACAAATGTCCTCTTATCTCAATTTTAATGGGAGATGGGGATGGGGGCATCCATTAAAAGTCCTGTTGTGTCCAAACCCTACACAGGACACTTTCAAACTAGATTTTACACTGAAGAAAACTGTAACATAGCTCAATAGTCAGCCAAGCCAGCTGCTACTTTAGCCTCTCTAAAACACCATCCCAATTATTATCAGGATTCATAGCTAAGATATGTTGTAAATCAAGCTGTTCAGTGCTCGCTAAATTCCTTTTAGATTAAAATTAACTTCATTCCAATCCGTGCACCCAGAGCTGGCTGTGTATACATTATCGTTCCTTTAAAGCAGCAATGCACTCAAGATCAACACATTCCCACCTTTTAAATCACAGAGGATGATTACATTGAGGCAAATGAAAACTGAAGCATATTGACAAGCTTGCTTTTTTTTTTCCTCCCCACTGCAGGAAATGATTGTAGAGGTAGGCAGCCTAGTGTTTCACAGAAGTACTGTGTTTTATGTAAATAAATATATAGCTAGGAACAGTCATGGAGGTTAAAGGGCATCTGTAAAGAGAAAACTATGATTCCTAGACCCTTTGTTAAGTTTATTTAGTAGAGGGACTAGAGAAAGTTTCAGACTGGGCTGTAAGGTGCTAATAGCCCGACCAGATAAATGTTAGCTTCCCAAGTCTGGATGCCAGAAGAAACTGTAAATGGCTAAGAGCTGACATAGAATTCTTCTATCCAAGAAAAACATATTATTCTGCACCAAAAAAAAAATAGGGTATAGAGTATTACATCTCAGTATAACATTGATGTATTATTCTTTTTCAACCTCTGGCCTTCAGGACAGTGCAGTGTTATCGTTCTATATTAATCCTCCCATGCATAAATTTAGCTTTAAAATTTTTAAGTAGAAACCATCAACCTATGCTTCATAATTTAAAATTTATTTTTATTCACTGTTGCCTCCAATTACTTCTTAGAAACTTAAAGCTGAATTAGACTGCTTCCCTATATTTATTTTTCCTGTATCACACACACATGAAAATTTATCAACATGGAGCACTTGCATAAATTCTGAACCACTGGAATTGCTTTTCTGTTCAGAACCAAATTAAATTATTTATACAGCGACAGTGACTGTTGGATTAGACTTTAATTACAGCAACACTTTTAGAAGAAAAATGGGGTTTATTTACCAAGTTTATAATTGATAATCACTAACAACAACTTGCTCAGTGAGTATTTCACAACTAGCTTAACAGTATGTTTCAGGTGATGCTCCTGAAGGCATCAGGGGCATTTTTCCATTTGCCCTGTACCTGCAGAGTTTGACACCTGACCACAATCGGGTCATCTGTATCTGTCTGTTGCCTCTGAACTCTGAAAGAAAGGTTGTTTTAAAAATTATGTCTGGCAATTTCATCCTGCCAGGTACAACTGAAGCTTCTAGAAATTAATTTTTCTTCAGATAACATAGAATTTTCCATCTGAGGTTCACCAGTTTAATACAACCTTAGGAAATATTTAGGTTAGGCTAATATTGTATAGCTATGTTGCTTGAAAGCTCTTTGAAAAGTGGCAGATTCAACCTATTCCCAGCAGGATGTTAAATTGTGGTACTTATTTACCTGGTGGGATCAAATCATATCCCCATTTTCACCTTTACAATCACACTGAAACCACCAGAAATATGCAATTGGAAAAGAAAGCAAATGTAACGTGAGGTCACTGTTCCTTTTTTCTCCAAGATAAGAAGTTTTCACATAGCAGCAACCTCTGGGAAACAATCCATTTTAGACCAAATTAGTCCCAGTGGTAATGTTGATTTTTAGCAACTGAGTTACACCAGGGATACATTTAATTCTACTGTTCTTTGTTGTTCTCATTAATAAGCCACATTATGTCACACAGTCTGCATGCAAAAGTATGATTAGTGTTATTTAATTACTTTGTTTTTGTAAGAAAATCTACCCAGTTGGGTTGCATATAACCAGTAATGTGGCCAAATCAAATGTGTGCACTCCAACCCAAATATTTTTTTCTTTGTTTCTGCACATATAATTGCATGTAATTTTTAGTTGTGTACAGAATTTTTATGATAAAACCCCATTAATCACATATTCGTCAGTGCAGCAAAAATACATCTGAGCAAACGTGGTATAATGTTACAAACATAAGACATGTTTTAGGATGGAAAGAGGCCAGGATTCCCATCTTCATCTATCCCCTAATGTTACATAAATGACTAAGTCATCATATCCATGGTTTTCACATGGAAATATAAACACCACTGAAATTCCATGCACTATAAATGTCTATGGCTCTTGAGTGCTTAAAATTACCAAGAGTGCCATAAGAACAGTGTACACAACATCCACTGAAGGATGAGAACAGCCCAGGCAGTGCTGGCAGTGGGTGCAGATGACGTGGGGCATTAATTGCCATCCAGGCTCCCACGTTATCACCTTCCCTGGTGTCCTCACACACAGGTTGCTTCAGATCTCTGGCCATTCGGTTCCCTCCAGCTCCTGGAGTGTTTTTTGTTACACTTCCATCACTTGGATTATTTAGCTCTGAAGGCCTAGCATGCAAGTCTATGGCTCTTGAGAGAATGGGGTCTCAAAGTTTATTTAGTTCCCGAAGCCCTGTTCTGGCACTAATTAAAAATAACCTTTCATGGGGGGCACAGTGTCCCACTCTTCTGCAGAAACAAGGAGTTGAAGTCAGAGAAGTTGCTCTTCGTGTATAGCAGCATCCGGGTGAGAAAACTTTTTCTCTGTCTGGGCTTTTGCAACTAAACCAAAGCCAGGCCATATTCTAATCTAATTATAGTCCTTAATCAGCAGTGTGTTACCAGCTCAGGGTCTTTTTAACTTTAGAGTCTCGAGAAAACAATTCATAAACAAGCAGTGGTTGTGAAATCCAGTCAGGCAAGAGACTCCTCTGATTTCGAAGCAGAGATTCGTGCTATGTTGATGACACTACTGGCTCAAATATCATATTTACATTCTAGTTTTTAATGGCTTGCAGTTAGGAATCAGACAAGCTGTTCTGTAGGTGGTCTAAATTATATCCTGTGTGCACACTGCGTGCTAAGAGAAGTTTGCTGATCTAACAAATGATAGAAGACTAAGCAATACCCACTGTACATCCAAATCTTTACCCTGGCAAACCTTATGCTGATTTTTCACAGGAGTTTTCCCTGAGTAATGGCCATAGAATTTGGCCCATTTTGACTGAATTAGTGATTAACAGTTCAGTACCAGGAACCCTGTCCCTTTGGTCCGCTGTAGGTATTTAAAGCTAATTCGCACTATTGCAATTACAAAAAAAAAAAATCTTACTATTTTCCAATCTTTTTTAACCTCGAGTTTTTCTGTGGTGAAAATATTTTATCCATTTAATGTTAATATGTTTTTTTTAGCCAGATCTGGTTACCTAAATATGTAGACATATGACTTGTGGGACTTTCAGGAATACCTGTCTTTCACTAAAATCAAGGAGAATGAACCGTTAAATGTCTTTAATGAGTCATACCAAACTGACTGATGAATAAAAATCACATTAGAAAGCTCTGACAAAGCAGGAGATTTATTCTGCCACCCATAAGCCAAACCACTATTCAGGTCCCAATGCTTGACTTCTGGTAACACTGTCAGTCTCCTTCCTCTTTAACTCACTTCTTTCATGTACTGTAAAAAAGGGCTGTCTAAGATACAACCTGATCTTTCAATCTGTACATAGCTCAGTGAAGATCCTAATCCTGACTGAGACTGGAAATACTCAGCTTAATTATTTTAACTCCAATAAATGGTAAAACCTAGAAATTGTGGTGACACCAGTAGAGAGCTGATACTTCCCATTCTTTGCTTTAATGTTGTATTTGAAACAGAAATGCTTGCAGAGGGATTTTCTTGTTGGGGACGGTGGGTGGGTAAACTGAAACAATAGTTCTGTGACAGGTCCCTAAATGATATCAAAAACTAACACCTTTGTCTTATAAAAGGGATAAAAGATGAGAGCATGGCCTCTGAGGCTCTGCTCCCTCCCCAACAGCTGAGCAGGCGTGTGCACATCTGAGCCTTTGTGCCTGAAGCTGCCGAGGGCCAACTCAGCAGGACTGTGGCTTCTGCCCCTTCTGCACTGGCATGTTCACTGCTCTATCCAGGGCAGCAAGTCACAGTGCAGGCACAGTGGATTCCACCATGTGGGGCCAAAATCAACCTTGGCTGCTTTTCTGGGGGAAGAAAAACTCTGGGACAGCCCTGTGGCCTGGGCTCTTAGTGATGGCAGCAGCCTGGGAGGCATTGTGGAGCACAACTCCCAGGAATTTGTACTCTGGAAACACACTGACTAGTGGGACTAATTGGGAGATTTACCTCCTGATCTGAAGTAACATGAGACATCGTGTAAGAATGAGATTAAAATTATTAATTTGAGGCAATTTCAAGGAGAACAGCCCTTCTTTATGTCACTTTTTCATAATCCTGAAATAACCCCTGGAAGTAGGCAAATTTCAGCTTCCTTCAACACCTGCTAATATGTTTGAGATACATGTTGTAATCCTTGTTCCTCCTTCCTGTATCTTGCTGGACTTTGGCTTTCGGGGAGAGATTTCTGTTGCTGTTCTCTAATTGAATATAGCTCTGCTTACAGCCACGAGTTATTAACACTGTGAAACTCCCTACAGTATCTCAGCTCTTTATCAAGTTTAGGAAAAATTTAAATAACAGTTTAGCAGATAAGGTTCTTTCTTACTTCCCCTCTTTATCCCACTGCCTTCCTGCAGAGCCACTAAAGAGCAGGGAATAGGAATATCAGGGTTACCTCTTCATTCTTAATGAAACGCTGCTTGTGAATAATCATGGAAGGACAGGAGGAAATGCTCCAGCAAGTTCAAACCCGCTGCCAACCCTGATGGTCAGACAGAGGAGGGAGCTGGTGGGTCCCCAAGCATGAACCCTGTCTCAGTGGGGTGGGGGCAAGGGGAGCAGGCAACAAACCCTGTGCAGGTCTCATCTGTGGGAGCTGCTGCCACAGTTCATGGACAGGCCTTGGAAATGCAGCTCCCAGTCCTTCTTGTAGTAGTTATTAGCAGTATAAGAGCTATTATTTTCACTTACAGGCAAAATTTATTCTTTCTTTTATTTTTTTTAGTGTATTGATCTGATCAGATTTTCAGCCTCGGTGCAACTACCTGCTATTTTCATCCCCAAGACTTTGGAGAAGACAGGACATCTGCACCATGTCAGGTGGGTGCTGTCCTGCAGGAGGTCAGAGCCTGTGGAGTGATAGCTTTTACTCAGAGAAGAAAGAGAGTTCTTCCAGGAGCAATGTTCTTCTCTTCATGCCTTGGAGACCCTCAGCAGCAAAAACTACTCTGCTTTCTGCTCTTTCCCCTCCCTGAAGGCTGCCCAGAGCCCTGCCTAGAGGCTGCAAGATACTCCCTGTTCCCAGTGCCCTGGATTGAACCACAAGCTGCTGAACTCTCAAACGTGCTTTTTGGTGGGTGCACACAGTGATGTTTTGTCTGCTGCTCCTTCTAACTTGAGTTCATTTGTCTTGATGTTTCCCACAGATGGTTACAATAAGACTGCAAATGGTTTCCCAGCTTTTAAAAAAAAAAAAAAAAGAAAAAAAAAGGCAACAAAACCCCCCCTCTCCTTTCTATTCTCTTTAGAGAAACTCAGATGTCTTAGTTAGGAATTAAAGTCTGAATATTAAGTTAAACTATTCTGTGAAGTCATTTTAGTTTTGCTGACCTGGATTTTTAAACAATCAAATCACTTTGGGATGGAAATGTTCTCTCTGTAAACGAGGAGAGAAGAATCTTTTCTGCCGTGGCTTAGGTGATAAAGGGTATATATAATAAATAATAACATGGTCATATTTTCAACACTATCCTTGGTCATTGCATTAATCACCCCATGCATAAAAATAGGTTTTCTGATCTGCTTATATATTGTTCTGCATATTTGTTCCTCATTTGTAGCTTCTTTTTTTTTTAATCTATCTTGCTAGATCATGATGGGATAATTTCAGGAAGTTTAGAGCTAGATTCCCTCCTGCTTGCACTAACTCTCTGCTCTGAACAGCAGGACATCCATTCCAAACTAATGTAAGAAAAACAAGAACAAGTTTTCACTGCGAGAGGTTCCTCTCCTAATTCATTCAGACTTTCTGGGAGAAGGGAGGAAAATGGCTTTTGAAATATAAAAGACTGCTATAGCTGGCTCATCACTGGGGTTTGTCATATCCCATTAGCAGCGATCTAGAAATATCAGTGTCATAACATCTTGGCAATCACCCCTCTTTACCAGTATCATATGAATGCCCATCCACATTAATGTCCAGCCTGTCATTCAAACAGCTACAAAAACGTATTGTGTAACAGGAAAAATTGCTAATGCACATAGGCTTTCCTGTTACCAGTAAGAGTAAAGGAATAACATCCTTTATCCTGTAGAAACTGGTACCTCTGTCAACGTTCACCAGACAAAAAACATAACCATCACAGGTACTTTCACCACTTTTGAAGATTTTACATTTTAGATATTCTTTTATCTCCATTAAAATCCCTTACTATACATGTATTTCATGTCCATGGTGTTTGCTGAGGTTTAGACATAAAATATAGCTTCTTTGCCTAATAAACTGCATTTTTTTTCACTACTATTCAAGTAGGTCCACTTTATTACAGAAACCTAAATGTTCAGTCATTGTAAGGGATTACCATTACATATTCCTATAAATAATTGTTCACTTTAAGGATAAAGTGAGTAGGAATTTGCTTCCAAAGCATTCTCATCAATATACTGTCAGCTTAATGCTGATACCTTTTAATTACATGGGATTTTTTCTGGAGATTTATCCTTAAATCTCTCAATAATCCTAGCAAAATCTTCATGTCAACTAATGGACCGCTCCCCTTGCAATTGCATCAAGCAAAGAAAAGGATCTAAACGTTTCCTTCCCTTTTTCCTCAATTTAATAATACAGAGTTGTTAAATGGGAATAGAATGTAGGAAATGTCAATCCATAAACAAGAAAACTCCCAGTAAAAGAGACTGGGTTACATGCCTTCCTCTGAATAGAAAAAATTCAGCTGCAAGTCTGTGGCATGCAATTTCATCTTTCAGGAATTTTCTTCGGGCTCACAAAGGAGTACACATTATTCAGCTTTTGTCTGCAAACGATAAAACAAAGCCAGCACGAGCTCGGAACAGGAAACAGAGAGAAGCAAAACAATAGCCTTGAATTTGGAATAAGACCTAGATGTTAGGTGGCTGAGCTATTTGAAATATAATTGCAGCTACAAATATTCCGGGCTCGCCGGGCGAAATTTAATAAATAAATAAAAAATTGGGTGTGAACACGCCGTTGATGCGGGCGTTCGGCACAGTGCCACCTCCTGCAGACCTGCCGAGCTTCGGAGCACATTTTTCTGATTGAACGCTCTTCTCCCAGTCAGTCAGAGCGCGGCACCAGTTGCCAGAAATCATTCATCAGCCCCTTGCAGAAAGGGCTGTCAGCTCAGGCTGCAGGCCTAGCGCCAGGCTGTCAAGTGTTGGGCTTGCAGCCAGTCTGTCATGGTTTGAGGCTGGTAGCCAAGCAGTAACTTTGATGTTTAAGGGGTTAGCCAACTGGTATGTGAGGGTGGCCTATCAGCTCAGAAATAATATACCGCACTCAAAGGTCACGAGTCCTGAAACTAATCTGGCTGTTATAATATTTCTAATAAAAACTGAGGTAGACCTTTTATATTGTAAAAAGTGTTCAAATTATTTCAGTATTTGTTTTGATTAAAATTTCCATTACACGTGCTTTTCATTACGCAACTCAATTAGTATATAAAAGATTTTCTGTTTAAAATGTTCAAATGAGCATAATTGTTCAATTTGGAAAGATTACAATGCTTTTATTTAATTAACACTGCAATAAATACTTCATTTTGTAATGAACCCCATACTTTTGGGCCATTAACCATTCACTAAATTTACAGTATGGAAGGTTCTTTATGGGGAAGAAGATAAATAAAGCGATTTAAATGAATGTGCAACAGCTCTGATGCTAAGCAGCAAATTATAGCTTTTTGCTTCCCATCCACAAGAGTCATACCTCGATTACAAACATATGGGAACGTAATAAACACTATACATTTCAATTACTATTTTGAACATGAGTTACACAACACTTTCAAATCTGCTACGTAGAAATGCATGTCTGCATTTGTGGCATCTTCCCAGAAGAAGAAGATGAAGTAAATTTTCATCTGCCTTTCTCTTTCTCCTTCTCCCAACCCATCCACTGGTTCTTCGGTTCTGAAAATCTGTGTGGGAATTTCCTGATTTAAACCCGATCATTTGTTTCTTCATGAGAGTAAAAGGAACCAAAAACCAACAAACTTCCCAGCAGTAGCAATATGATGGAGGAAAATGCCCTGGTAGTAGCATGGTGTGGTGAATGAAATCACACCAATGAATGAAACCACAGAGAGCAGGGTTCTAACAGAGTGACAGGAATACAGGGCAAACCCTGGCGCTCCAGTTGGATCACGTACATCCATCCCTCCATTCTAAAGCTACAAGTGCATCTAAATTCATAAATCAGAAAGAGGCCTAAGAGGTAAAAATGGCTCTGTCAGGTAGTGGAAGTACTTCTCAGAGTTGGATAGGAAGCAAGAGCCTGGAGTCATAGAATCATTTAGGTTGGGAAAGACCTCCAAGACCCCGGAGTCCAACCGTTAACCTAATGGTCCCCCCAGGCAGGGCGATCTGAGCCCACTGTGCCTGATGGGAGTGACCACAGGGTGTTAAAAACCTTCAAATCCCAACAAAACCCACAGAGCTGGGAGCTGTGGGTGGGTGCAGAAGCCATGCAGCATCCTGTTTGATCCCAGGCTGCCTGGGATCTGCCGCCAAGGCCGCCGTGCCACCCACCTGCTGGGGAGCTCTCCTGGAAAAGGGGCTCACTTCTGTCAATATTTTGTGTCATTTCATGGTTGTATGCATGGAGGGCAAAGCTATTTCAGATTTACAGGGCTGCTCAGCCAAAAAAGCTCGTAAAACTCTAGTTTGCCAAAAATGGTAACATAACCAGTAACAAAATCTAATTTGTGAACTTCACTAGGAAAAAGGGTTCTTTGTAAAACTATGATTTCATCTAGGAATATGGATTCAAAAGATTTTATTGTTTCATTAACCAAACCTCTCTTTCTCTAATCCAAATTTTACAATCCTGAATCTTTAAATGTAAACCATAAAAACTCACCCAAAAAAACCCAAACCAAACCAACAAGAAAACAACCTAACAAGAAAACACTTGGAAATGTATTACACTTTCCTTTTTCATGCTTTTAAAATAGACTGGACAGCATTTTTCTACAATGTCCACTGGAGTCCTTTCAGATATTGTGCTCTGTTTACAGTATCCATTGTTTACAATAATTATGAAATTAAATTAAGTCACATAACCATGTATTTAGGCATTCCTTATGAACTGTAACCATTGAACAAACTACTTGAAAAACATTACCGCATGCTCTATTTCTCAACTGTTATTTGGAATTTTTTTCCTAATCTGAAAAAAATACATAATTAGCACAGACATAAAATAAAATAACATGTAGATTTAGAGAATATTTAACACTACAGGTGAAAATAAAAGGTACTACTGAAACCTGACTTAGTAAAAAGTTTTTCTTACGAGCATTTAAAATTTCTAAGTATACCTTAAGACAAGCAAACATTTAAAATAGATTGTTCTCAGGAAATTTAGCCACCTGCTTTTGTATATTTTCTGGAGAGGGAAAAAATATAGACCCCTGTTGTGCAAAAATAAATCGAGTAGTTTGTGGTAACTTTATTAAAGATGAGTAATTTTTAAAGCTAACAGTGAGACATAAATGTTTAACACAAGTCTCTTCCTTACAGAAGCTTTGAATAAGGACATGTCTGTTTTAAACTGTAGATTTACAGGCAGAGAAGAAGCAAAATATTTTAAAATATTATCTGTATAGTCTGGTCAATGAAAGTGTTAAAATCACATTAAAAATTCAACGAGTTTCAGCCTGTCTTGTACTATCTTAGTCCCTGGCCCTTGCAATCCTAGTGAACCAGGTAGGTTATGTGCCTCCATGTACTTCAGTTGCTCTCACTTTAATAATAGACTTAACATTGCTAGGAGAAGAAAGGATATATTCTTTAAAGCCTATTTTGTGGGCCTATTTCAAGGGCCTGATTAATAATCAATACACTACATTTCATGGTACTTAAACACGAGTTTATGAAGTAGTTTAGTCTAACTGCAAATGTTTCTCTCCGATAGTAATCTCTGTCTCATTACTAATTTTCTTTCTAATTTCAGACCATGAGAACTGCTCTTTTCTTGCCCAACTGCATGATTTGAGGTCAACCAGATTGAGAAACGATAAAAGATTCCTTCATAATTAGCTGATGTTATCAAACTCCAGACATAAAAGTCAAATATTCTGAAACATCAGGTCCTCCAGTTTAGTTCTGCAGTGTTGTCCCTGAACCCTCCACCTAGGAAGGGAGACACCTCTGGTTTAGAGCTCAGGTACCTGGGAAATACAACATTCCTACCTTTCGTCTATATGGCAAATAAGAATTAAAAGAAATGGTCATAATAGTCTAAAGGATAAATTATTAATTTCCTGGTTTTGTCTGTTCAGGTAAAATTACTTCTGTTTACACAAAAAGGTTGATTTGGTTTTGAAACACTTCTTTTCTTTACCATTCTTATCCCAACCCTGCAAACTCTTCATCTTTCTCTTTTTATGGAAATATAAACATTGAAAGTAATAATGACTCTCCAATGCTGTCTTCCCTTATACCAGAACACCTTAAAGCTGTCTATTTACAGCATCTTAAGAAAATAGTTTAAATTATCAGAATGGTGTTTTTTCAGCTTGTTCAGTACATGATTATGAACCAAATATACTTTTTCATGAAATGTGTGTTGGTAGGACCTTGGCAGTGTCCTGAAGGGTAAGATGGGAATATGGTCAAGAATGTTAATGTTTTGACCAAGCTGTCTCATAATAGTTGTGCAAAGGGCTGCGGCTTTATAGGCCTTTTTTCTTATTTAGCTTTGCAGAAGTCTGAAACTATGCCATTAAGACACTTCTGAATTACATGGCCATCAGACAGTCTTGTCTGGTGCCTTAAACGAATGTCTCCTTCATTATATGGATCAGAAGTTGAAGTATCGCACGTCTCATATGCACAGCACTCAGCACTCAATGTGAGCTCTTTTGAGATCCTTATCTCTCAACCAGTTTTTCTTCAAAGTCATAAACATCTGGAAATTGTGCACTATTCTTGCAATAGAAATCAAACACTCGAGTCCTTATTTGATCTCCCAGCGAACATTCCCATTGCTTTCTTCTGTTGTGTAGGTGTCACAGGATTTGGCTTTCTGTTTGACAGCTTCTTTTCCGAGGTGACTGGGAATCAGTCAGACAAGGACAAATTAGGTCTTCTTTTGCCATCTGCGTTATTTAACTGACTAAATAATACAATGTTCAGGAGACAGTCGGAGGTTTTATATTGAGATAAAGTTGTTACGATAGAAAAGTTAAAGACTCCTTTGCCCTTACTAGGAACAGAGTGTCCCGTGCCATCCAGGCTTTACCTAGAAAGCTGTGGTCAATTATGAAGTCCAAACTCTTGAACATGCTTCTGCTTGTGGGTGAGACACACATCTAACATAATGTTTTGCCTGGCTAAGGAAAAGAAATAAACAAACAGGGGAGGTATACAGTGATTTCTTCCTCCACAAGCCCTTGCAGCTTCTGATAGTATCTGATTTTGGGACTTCCTAAGTTGTTTTCTAAGAGATAACACTTAATACTGCCACATAATTTAGACAATAGTTTTTCCAAAAGAGACAGATCTTGCTTCATCTGAATCCAGCAAGAATTGAGCTTGGCCTGATGTTTCAGAATGGAAATTTCCATAGAGGCTTAAAAGCAGTTTTGAATAGAAGGCTCTCATGTGGCCACGGCTCAGCTTTAAAAGGAAGAGCTTTAAAGGATTATTGGAAAGTTTTTACTAGCTCATCCTGATTTTCCCATTTTCTCTGTTACTACCATCAGGTGATATCAGTAGCTTCATAAGGAATTGAATTGAGGATATTTTTTTAATTTGTGGAAAAAACCCCATCAGTGGTATATGTTACATTCCTGATTCATGTTTAGAATGAGGGAATACAGTGCCCCATATCATAGTGCTCCTATGGGCCTCACAGCTAAAATCCTTCTCCAGTCAAAGCAGAGCAGCCAATATAACATTCTATTTGAAGTACTACATTTAGAGAGACTTAGAATGTCTCACATATCTCAGGAAGCAACAAGTATACACTAAGTTTTACATGTAAAATACAGGTTGAATAGAACAACATGAAAACAGAAGTATGAATTGCCCAATGGAGAAACAAATCTTCCATTTTTCATGTCAAACACATCAAATTCCCGTTTTTAAAAGTTTTCTATCTGTGTTTTCTTTTCCTCCAAAGAGTATGTGAATTCCCTCCCTCTCCTGTTTTTGTTTTTATTTTCCTTTAATGTGTCCTTCAGGAAAAAAAGCAATTCTGACCAGGTCTACTTTTCTGAATGCTTAAATATAAAATGTCCTTGGCAGCTTTGTGCCTGCAGGATGTGGTCCCTTGCATAGAGTGGGAGTTGCTGGAGGAGCTGGGGAATGAGAGCACCTCATACATAGGAGAGACCAGGAGCAGGTGAGCAAACGTGCTACTTTTCAGATCTCAGTTTATCTTTGCGCTCTAAAAGCCTGAAGCTGTTTCATATAAATGCTTAATTGTAAGGCTGTGAATAAGGTGCACCAGATTCTGAAATGGAAGCATGAAAAATACATTTTTTTCTTACAAGTTACCCCACATCATTAAACTTTCTGAAGGACTGTCTGTACTTCTTAAACCTTTCTTTTTTCACAACCCCTTACAAAACATTGAAGTATTAAAATTCATTCAGAGGATATTTATAGTTATGACGAAGAATAACAAGTTTCATGTGGGCATCTGAATATTTGGCAAAAAAAGCAGCAATGTGACTGCCTATACACTGGTGAAGCATCAAATATGTATTTATTTCATGAGTTCAGGATGCCAGGCTAATTTATGAGCAGCTGAATGAAATAGAGCCATAAGTGAGTTCAAGTTAGTGGTCATCCCAGATAAGTAAAAAAAAATCCAACCCTACTACCCTTGGATTTAACCACTGGAGATGTTCTCTGTCATGTTAGACCATGTATATTATCTGTGCAATACACTCTTCAAGGGGTCTAAAATGTACATTTAGTGGTATTAGTAAGCAATTGTGCTGCAGGAATCTTCGTGGCTGCCTGTCTTGTTCTGGTCTGGGAATTGTCAATCTCTCTACAGCACGTGAGAATAACATGTTGGGATGCCACAAGAATGTGGGTAACATTTATGTAACCTTCAGCCTTTGTGGGAAAATAAAATCCTTTGTTACTTGGAGTTGACTCTGTACCAGATGGTATGAATAAATGTTTGCAATGCCAGTGCTGTTCAGCTTGGCTGATCGATTCTGTCATACTCCCAAGGAGGTAGAGAGGCCTTAAATAACTGATTCAGGATGTAGAAAATATTTTCCTTTTCCTGTTGCAGTAGTATTATGCAGAAGTGATGCTATTCTGACTGCCAGCTTCTCACTCAGCAGGATGCATGAATTATGTAAATATTGATCAGGCTTTTAGCGAAGTTGACACAGCTCATTGCTAACACTTTTATGTATTTTAATTAATTCCAAAGATGCCTAAAGCATAAGAGTCACTATCTTTCTTTTTTCATTTTTTATTTCCTGTTTTGGTATTATTGTTGCCTGAACTAACTGGAGCTGATGCAAAACCTGCGTTTGGTTCTTTATGAAATTCCAGTCTGGCCAACAAGAGCATTCCTATGGCAGAACAATTTGGCAAACCTTTCTCGGCCAGTATGAGCCTGATGACAGCAATCACCTTATTTCTTATGTGTGGAATATAGTGCCTAGTGCTGGCCTGAAGCTGACTCAGAGCTTCTAGGTGCACGCTATGAATAAAAACAACCAAGTGATTCATTTATAGAGCTTGGATAACATCTCTTCTCCTTCTTTAAATTTTCCCCTTTCTTTTCAGTATCCAAGGTGGTGGGTCTCACAAACACAGGCACCAGTGGTTTTTTTTGAAGGGCTCAATCCCCTACGCCCCACATCCCCAAAGGCTTCAGCCCCTAAAGTTTGATTATGTGCCAAGCTTTATGTGGGCCCTGCTAAAGCTGGGCCACAGAGACCAAACTGGGGTTTTTTTCTGCAAAACTGCAACCGAAAAACTCACTGATTTTTAAAAATTACCAAAAGCATGCGCTACTTTCAACTTCTGTGCTACACACAAAAATTTGCTGAAACGCCTACTGTGGTATCAGGTGGGAAAAAATTATTTTCTGCAAGTTTCTGATGCAAACGCATTTTTATTTTAGCAATGTCACATAAATGTCTTTATGTTGCTTTTGTTCTTCAAACTCCTGATACATTTTAACTCATCTCTTCTATTTATGCTGCATTGTGTCAATTAGGAAGCTGTGAAACCGCCAAGGTGTTTTTGGCCCTTTTATGTCCTTAGCACAGCACAGATCAGACCTGCTCCTGCAGAGAATTCCCTCTGCTCTTACCAGACCACAGCAAAGCCTCAAGATAATCCTTCTCTATGTCTTAAAGTGGGACAGATACATCAGTATTTACATATTGGTGTCTACAAAACTATTATTACAAGGAAAAGAAGGACAAATTCACATATTAATAGTTTCTTTGATACCAATAGAGCAAACCTGTATTTACAATATTATAACTTAGAGACAAATTCCCCTTTATCTGTCCTACTTGAATTTATAACAGACACACAAGTACACTTTGGGATATATACATTATGAACACAGAACTGTCATTACAGCACTTGGGACTAGATTTTAACCTGTACATGTGGTGTACACCTGTGCTTTGTCTGACAATGCACTTGATTTGCAGTGTGGGAAACTCCCAGGTTCAAAGTTAATCTAGTGTCTTTTTTTTTCCTCTTATGAGATTGTTTTAATCTCTCCTCTGTAATTCTCATGCAGCTTCTGGGGTAGCTGCAGCATTAGTTCCATCTCCTTTAAGAATATGAAACTTATTTCACTAATACAGAATGAACTACTAAGAAGAGCACCAAAGATTATAATCTGTCCCATCAATGTTGTTGTTCAAATGCCCTACTCTATATTTTTTCTCTTAAAGCCAATAATGTTCAAGAAGAAATCAATTTCATCAAATTTTAAAAAATGACAGAAAGTCAAATCCCACATGTAAATGTAGTTTCTTTACTGTTTCACTTCAGAAACCATAATCACTGTCTCTGCTATATTCACCCTGCAAACAACCTGTCATCACACTTTCCCGTGATGAGCACCGTGGAGATATTATACAACTACTTCCCTTTCCATTTTACTCATTCGAAGAAAAGTCACCAACTACTTCTCTCTTTCTTTCTCTGAGGCCAGACTGCTCATGAACCCAACTGGGACCATCCACCTCCCTTTCCTTTCCTTTCCTCCGCCTCCCTTACCGTACTCAAGGCAGCTGCTGCATCCCAAACTGAACAATACCAGAGGTTGGCTATCTGTACTTTTCCAGGCAAAATGGCTATATCCTATGTATGGAGTATACTAGACTCTTTGTAATTTAACGCTGGCATCTTTGACAAGGTAGCTGCATTCTGTCTCACAGCATGTTGTATATTTTAAATGCTGTTGTACAACTGCAAGCCAGACCGCACAGTATAAAGTAACGGCTGAACAAAAAAGAGACTCAGTACTAACAGGCAAACCGCAAAAGTTTTGGCTGAGCATCCAAAACTGCTAATGCTTATCGGGACCTCCTGAGAGCCCCCCTCCCTTCTGCAGCCCAGAAACCTCCACCGCCAAGTGTCCTGATCCTCATTAACTTCACATCGCTATCATTTGTTAGTTTTTTGCAGCAGCCTCCACAAGCTGCTTGGCACTTCCCGAACACAGTACGAGACATGATTTGCTATTGTTTTCTCCTCGTTTGTTGTTTTTTTTTTAATTTTATTTTTGGGGACAGCAGGAGACATGAGCTGTGCTGGAGAAATTACAAAATTAGAGCAAACCCTGCTCTGTGTCTGTGCATCAATGAGGTGCCATCTGATGAGAGCTGGAATCTGGCCTCCCCAGCCCTTCAGGGGTCCTTTGTTATTTGTCACACCATCAGGCCTCCAATCCTGCCAGCTTGGTCTGAAGCGTGGAAGCAGCTCCATTAAGTTCAAAAAGTGACCCATGTTAAAAGTTATGCCCAAGAGTTTACATCTTAGCAGAGACAAGGGCTCTTACCCCTGAAATGAGAGCACACCAAAGTATAGTGAAGGAAAGCTAGAATATAGCTTTTTACCTAAATGCCTACAAGCAGCATTTACCTGTCAGACAGCAACTTTTCAGGCTTCCCTTCTCCTCTCCATTCCTGCTCAGTCTGTGTCTGCAGCAGGATGACAGTTGCCATCCTCAGCACAGCTGTCAAATGCATTGCTAAGGCTCTATACCTTTCTCTTGACAGAAATACCATCACTGATACTCTTCTCTGCCAATAAGCACTACTGCAAGATTGTTTGGGGGTTTATGCAGCTTTTCTAGAAATGTCCTGGGACCACAGTTAAGTGTCAGGATGCACCATGCAGTCACAACCTCATCTCAATACTGCAATTACCCTTCCAAAGGACAGAAAGTAGAGAACAACAGAACAGATTCTATCACAGGATCAGCATTTTCTTCACTGACTCTTTTTTTAATTTCCTTTCTCTTCCCTTTTATTTGGAAGCTCTTCTCCTCCTAGTGTTATTTTTACCCATTTGGCTTCTCATGACAAAATGCCCTGCTTCCAACCCCTTGGTGCCCTCTCTGTGGTTTGCAATGCTTTGCTCCTTACACCACAATTAATGAGTTACATCTGCCGTCACAGGACCCAGCTTCTGAATGGCCGATCAGGTACGATGACACGTGTGACCCAACACCAGCAGAGGGATTAGCAAAACTAATTTCTCTACAGATGGTTAAGAATCACAGTTTTACAGGAAAGCAGCTACTCTAATGAGACTGTGACCTGTCAGTGCCCTGGGAAATATCTGTTAGGTGTCACCAACACAGATAAAAGCGCTTGCTAACATGATTTCACTCACTCAGAGTGTGACAATATGATGTTATCCCTTGGATCTGATCCACAGCACCAAAAAGGCTGGAGGGTGTTGTTTGGGGGTTTTTTTAACAATAGCAAACATGGCTTCTGGCTTCCTTGTGGGTGGTATATTAAATTTGAATTTTTTTCCCCTAATGTGGTTCAGCTATGAATTTATTTTTTCCCCACCTTGCTTGAACCATAATATTGTGCTAATATTAGTTACACCTTCAGGTGGCTACAAATCAGATATGCTGATTTTCAGATTTTCTTGCTGTTTTGTGCCAAGTGTTAGAAATAATTAATTAGCATATAATGTAGCACCAGAAGAATCCTGATTCCCAGGATTATCATAATATGCAATATCTTCTTACAGACATACTCTTGCTGTAGATAACAAAATGGTATATGTTCAGTACTTGTGGTGGTATTCCTTAGCAAAAGGCAGCAGTGTAGGTTCTGAATAGAACAGCAAATTCTCACTTATCACTAGAAAATTTTCATGATCCCACAGACATGTCTCCATGGGAGATGAAGTGGTACAAGTAACCGTGAAATGGCTGTAATTAGCAAAGTAGTGCTTGCTGGTAGTTGAAAAAATAAATAAGCCTTTAACTCAGGAAAGAAGTTGAATACAAATAATTGTCTGAGGAAAAAAAAAAAGCCCACTATCCAGTATATCCTTCATTGCTATTTCATTTCTCACTTTGATAAGGGGATGGGCTTTTCTTTCCCCATCTGAGGAAGAAGAAAATAATCCATATCTCACAAAGGAGATCTGTGGGAGGTTTTTTTTAACTGTTTATCAGAATTATCCAAATCATCTAACATGCTGCATTATTAACAAGAAATTGAACTCATGGGAAATTGAACTCATGGGTATATCTGAGTGTTACAAACGAAGAAGAAAAAAGTTCTACCTGAAAAGATGCTACTAAATGCAGGATATTGCTTGTGTGAAGTTATGGTCCTGCACTAACTGCTATCAGTGGACACCATCGTTAGGCCTGTGATTGCACACCGACTGCATGTGTATTTTATAATTACACATGATTGCACAGATACTTCACATCAGCTCCACTGCCTCCCTCACCTGTGCCATGACTGTACAGTGGAAGGGAACAAGGCTTTTTATGTTTCACTGAAATTTGGTTTTACTTGAGGTAAAAACACGTGTTCAAAAGGGCTAGTGAAGTTTCACAAGCAAGAAACTAGACACCATGCCTTCTAACTCATCTCTCAGAACCACCAGAAATATTGGCTTCCCACAAAGAAGCCCCTTCCAAGCACTTTGGCTCACTGGCTGGGCAGTGTAAGAGGCATTTATGTATACATTGGATTATATACAAGCTTTGTCTGGCTAAGTCTTTTGCTTTCAAGTTTGTTAATCCTGGTATCTTTGGGTTCTGACTCATAAGTCAGATACTTATCTTAGGATGTCTGCAGGGATTCCTGCTCTGTGGTGCCTGGACCACCCATCTCTTGGAGATCTCCCCCAGCCTATTCCTCCCATTGCAGCAGGACTTGCTGGCTGTGACTGAAGGACCATCATCATGGACCAGCTGTCACTGCCTCACATCTTAAGCAAGGAAGGAATGCCAAAAACCCACACCACCTCCAGCATAGTGCTCATCTGCAACATGGGCAATGCAGACTGCATCCTCTACACTTTATAGGAACTTAAACACAGTTTAGCTAATTTAATCTTCAATTCTGGGCAAATGGTAGAAGGACTTCTCCTTACCTCTTTTCCCAGGGGTTTCCTCAGCGCTGCTTTTCTCCATTGTGTGTAATTCCCTTTTCTATTAGATCAGGTCTTGCCATGTTCAAAAGCAGATATTTAGGGGTTTAGGGCTATTTAGGTGTTTAGAAATATTTACAGTTAGAATATATGTAGGAACTCAATCAAACTGATGTACTAACTGCAGGGGAATTTTTTGGGACTTACAATTTAGAGTGCCCAAGTCCCTAAAGAGAGCCTGGTATGCTGGCTCTACTAGTAACTGTTCCAGCCCTAATGAGGAAGGGAGCAACAAGCATGGGAAAACAAAGGTTGCTGAAATATGGATGTCTGGCACAGTGTGAATGACTGTAGTAAACAACGTAAGGAGTGACAGGAGCAGAACTTCCTTTTTGACACATGCTGCTTTGTGTTGCATAGGATGGGTAATTCCATTTTTATGATGATGGAAGATAGTAAATATAGCTTTTCATCTTATAGTCCTCTTTTTTGAAAGTGGAAAACCCACTGTTTGTGAAGAGATTGGCAAATACCATAAATTTGTGTGAAATGTTAGAAAGTGTCTCTGAGGCCAGTTCACACAGACTGTGTAAAGCTACTCATCATTCTGAGGGGGGAAAAACCTCACATTTTGGGGAGCACTGACCTCTCTGAAAACCTTCCCTAAAAGCTGCCAAAGTTGATTTTGATTCCAGAGAACAAAAGAAAGTTGTATGATGTTATACAAGTCTTCCCATTATTTTCACTTGGTAATGGAAAGAGTATTAATACAAAGACTTCCATGTTTCCACTTGGAATACACACAGTCCCCCCCAGTACTGACACTCAAAACGGGAAAAATGCATTAGCACCTTGACTAGCACCTAGAGCTTTTCTATTCTTGACTTTTTGACTGCAAACTTTGTCTCAGCTCTTCATGTCATGGTTCTCTGTCACCTGTCGAAATAATATTATTTAACGGGGTTTTTTTATCCTCAGACAGTTCTTAACAGAATTTCGCCATCTGGCTATCATGGCCTGGTTTTTTGCATGTCATCTGTTTTTGATTTAACAATTCTGGTTTGTGGTTTAGAAACTCTTGTCTGTGACCTCTGTATCTTGAATATTCTCTGTGAGTCACCTTCATCATTACTGTCTTCTAATTCCTCTCATTTCTTCTGATCTCCTCTTATTATACCTGACTAAATAGATTTGTTTATTTTGGCCCTAGTCTAGCCTCTGATCTTGTGCTTATTTAATCCTTAATCCTCTTAACACCTCAATTGAGAGAGATACATTTTTCTTTTCAGGGCATCTGTTCTTTCTAAATTAATTCTTAACTACAGTAGTGTCTCAGGCAGCCACTTAATATTTAGATCTTCCTCCCTCTTCAACACTAATAGCATTCAAAATTTGTTATTGCTGTCAGTAATGCAGTGTTCGAGCGGTAGGTGGAAGACAGAGCTCAATTAAACCAGGGCTCCTGTAGCATTTTCATTGCTCACAAAAAAGCAGCTGCACACTTGAGCTTGGGCTCTGAGACAGAATTTTCACTAACATACGTTTTGCAGCTGGCACAAGGACATACAAGGCTATCTTTGGTTTGACCTTTTGTCCATCAGTAAACTGATGTCCAGATTTCCCTCTATTGCTTGTAAAGAGGCAACAGTGAAGTGGACACCACTTAATCTTTTCAGCACAGAACTCTGCAGACTACTGGCCACCTTTGATAGACTTTCTTGTTAAAGAAGTGATGAGTCATCCCTAATATTTCTTCATTGCCCCTGTACGCAGGATGAAATTCATAAGAATTTGATGTACACCTGCTGAAGTGCAACAAAGACTGAAGTAACTTATGCATTGATTCACTGATTTATTTCTCTACTCTACAAGAGTAGAGACCAGGACAAAACTTGGATCACCAATATAGTGCCTGGAGCTTCAGAAAACATCCTGCAGTGGACTGCAGCTAATAATTTAACATACCTTTTTTCTTCTTTTTTACTAAATATAGTTTCTCTGGAAAGATGACCTTCCCTCTTTGCCTAATTGTCTTACTTTAAGACTGTCTGAGGTAGCTGTCAGCCACTGTGGTAGAAGCATCACCCAGCACATCAGACATCTGTGTCATCTTTTTGGTTTTCATTTTTGCAGTACTTTGGTTTGTCATGAATTCACAGAAACACAGCAGATGTTGGGCATATTGGTTGCTGCTGTGCTGTGCTGTTGCCAGGAGATCTCCCCACACTGCTGACCTGGCTGGGTAAGCAAGTCCTCAGCCAGACTTTGGCACTTTGGTTTCTCTCCTACAGAGAGCTGCTCTTAGCACCTTCTGCATTAGCCAGTGCAACTCTCCCAAAGTGGCACTGAGAGCTCCCACACCATCTGCTCCTGCCACTGGAAAACACTTCTCCTTAAAGACTGAGTTGTGCTGGCTGAAACATGGCTGTGCCATGGGCACAGGGAAGAACTGGATTTGTGTTTCAGCTACACATCTTCCTTAGTCTATGACGAACCCATTTCTAAACCAAGAACATGTCTTGAATAAGAGACAGGAGTAAGACCAGAGTCTTCCAAAAGTACTAGTGTGAATGTTCTTCATTGCCACACAACTCTTGTAGCAATACTAGAGAAAATACCAATCAGAATATTTCTTGTTCAATGTTACATACAATAGATAAAACCCTCACTGAAACTACTAAATGAATATAACCTTGAGGCTACAAGACTATCCAATTCACCTGTACTTGTCTTAGAAGTGCTTTCCAGGGAAGGATGCTTAAGGGAAAACTTAAACAATCCAGCCTTGAACAGACAGCAGATAAAAAGTTATCAAAACTTCAGTCTGACCACACTGACATTAGTGAATTTTCTCAGCTTTGGAACATTTCTCAGTTTTCCTACCAAAACCCTCTGTTTGGTGACCCTTTGGTGACAACAGTGTCTCATGTAGGAGAGATTTTGGTTTAGGAGAAAAGGTATACTTTGAGAATTTGCTTTGCTTTATATATATGCTGGAAAAATTATTCAAAATAAGGGAGGAAAATACACCCAAAATGGTATTTAATGCAGATAGTTCCTGAATATTCAAGAACATAAGATGACAGTAAATTTCTTTAGTAGTTAAATATATTTTTTTAGCATTACTTTTTGGGGTTTTTTTTGTTCTTTTTCTGGTTTCCCAGGGGCTTCATACAAGAATTTTGTACATGGTAGAACACGTAAAGAACAATGACTGAGCTCACAAAAGGCACATATGAAGTAACAACAGTGTCACTTAGTATTTTCTGTCTTCATGATGGACACTAAAGAATTTTACTCAGTTTACAAACACTTTCCATGCTTAGATACATGATATTAGTGATTAATAAGAGTGTGTTTCAAGCAGACAGAGCTCTCCTTTTTTGCCTTGAGTTAAAGCTGACTTCTGGAAAGTGACTAATTTACATTTGCTAATGTGGTGGTAAAAAACCACGCTCATCCACAGACCAGTGAATGTAAGCAAACATGCCTTGCCACGCCTGGCCACCATGAGGACTGTACGTGCAGTCAAGTTGAACTACACAGAGCCAGACCTTGCCTACAACTTGGCAGAGGGACAAAATATAGAAATGTGGGGATAATTTTATTATTCCATCATCTGTGGCTTTGGTAATGGTGATGTAAAATCAGTGACAAATCACATCTCTGTGTGAGATTGTCACTGTGGTGTCTCTTGACTGTTGAGGTTTCGGAGTCAGGCAACATAAATCCATTGCTTCTGTGCAGACCTAACATCTTCGGAAAGAAAAGGAGAAAACTTATCCTGAGAAGTTCCTGGTTCACACTCAGCTGGCACTTGAGTTCTTTGAAAGAACACATTACTCAGATGGGTGTGTACAGTTTGATACTGGTTGGCTCTGTCATAGAATATGAAATATATATATGAGGAATATAAACCTTGCTAGTCACTTCAAGTGAGAGCTGCTGGCAAATTTCAAGTCTTCTGCTTTGACTTAGGTTTTCCCCTTCCCCAAGTAACAACAATGATGCAGAGATACTTGTCTCTGGACATTTGGAAATTGGATGGAAACAAATACAAAAATGCAGAAATATGTAACTACTCTGCCTTTAAGAGAGTAGAACCTCATCTTTTGTGTAGCTTTTCTAGAAGAGCTGCTGAAAAACTTGGGATAGCTTTCTCTGTTCAGACAACTGCTTCATAACTTCAGAAATATTATCTTTGTTCTCATCTCCTTATTAGGTAATTTTAACCACTTTGAAGGCATAGCAAATTCACCTCATTATTGAGAAAAAAAAGGCATGCATAGTTTTCACAGTTCAAATGAGCCATGTTTCAGAACATAAAAGCAAATATTTCTGCAGAATGATAATTTGCTATCCAAACAAACATAATTAGAAGCAATCTGGTGAAATAACACTCACAGTCCAATTAGTGTATAAGAAACTAAGAGAAAATACAAAACTAAACAGTACCTAAAATCTTTTTTGAGTGTTCTTGTCTGATTTATTCTAATTCATCCATTATCCAAATTTTAGAAGTGAACAAAGCAATCTTGAAGCAATCTTACCATCCAGACCTAGTCTGGACTGTAATTACTTCTCTTCCTTAAAAAATATAGTAAACAATTTTGCAGTGCATATGACTAAGTTTATCATTGGCCATGCTAATTGGTATATACTTTACCCTTGCCAGCTCAAAGGAAAAGCATTACTAAAGTGAAAGATGCAGAAATAGCCCTCATTGTATATGTTATATACATGAATAAATGTACCAGTTTGCAGTAATAACAGATCCAACCCTCCAGAGAGCACTGAGCATTTGTGAACTGTTCAACACTCATTAACTGTTGACATTCTTTAGAAATGAATAATTTATTTGAGTTTGGAAGAGTAGCACATGATCTAATAAAATAAACAAGTCATTGTCATCTGCAGGTAGTGTGCCAGACACATGACTTAAGCTTTGGTGGAAGCAACAGTACTATTTGCATAGAATATTCGTTTAGGGCTAATGTTGGGAAAGCTCTGCTGACAGCTCTTGGCCTCTGCAGGGAGATATGAATCTTCACCTGCTGTCTGCTCCCACCTGCTGTTGAGGTCTTTCATAAAGTTAAGGACAGCCTTTGGCTGCTCTAGAAAAAAAAAAGAATCATCCTATATATAAGTACTCTGTACTGGTCACTTAAAGCATAACTTGCTAGCCTCAACCTTTTTATCAGTACTTATATGAGCAAGCTAAACTGTGTCTTTTATGAAAATAAATACAAGGAGAGTGATTGGTGATTGGTGCCTTCTGCTCTGCTCGAGCTGAGGACAAGGGTTGCACACAATATCCTATTCCCAGGCAGCCCTCCTGGCTGAGCAGACCTATTGAGGGACTCCAACTGGCACAGTCTGTGCTTCGTGGTGAAAAGGCGTCCCACCCAAGAGGCAACCACTCCTGTACTTCAATCCCTACCTCCAGAGACAGCTGACTAGTCCTGTGGAACTGAATATGACTTGGCAGAGGTATCTTTAATACCATCATAGAAAACTTCATCAGCTCCCTCAAGCACATTACGTTTACTCAAATGCTTGTTATTTACCACAGATTATTTTGCCCAAAGGAAATGAACAGAGAACCAACTAGAAGGAACATTTTAAAAGTTCACGGATTTGTAATAAAATTTCAGGTTACACCGACTGTTACACCATGGGAACTGATAAAATGCACAATATCAAATTAAACTGACTTGCTAGTTGTTGTACAAAAAAAAAAAGCATGAATTTTTAAATGTTTAAAGCATCAGCTTACAGAGCAGGAACTAATTAGGCATGCACTAACGAGGTATGATATTATGAAATGAGAATTAATGAAACTTCAAAGTGCTACCTTTTGAAGTACAAAGCTGGCAAAACATCTCCAGATAATTGCCTCGGAGACAGGACCCAGTCCAGGCTCCAAGATCGGCCTAAAAATCAGTCACCACCCACTCCTGTAGCCACAAGGAAGTGGACAATCAATCTGGACTAACTTCTGCTAGTGGCATTTAAGGACTTGCTTCCCAAGATATATATTTATATAATATGGACAACCTCCAGCAGGAAGCAAGCAATACCATCACCTCGCCAAGAGGAAACAGCTGGGGGCTAAACTACACAAAGCTGTTCAGTCCTGTGTCTGCAACAGGGTGTTTTGAAGTTAACAGAGAGAAGACAAATTCCTGATCTTGGCAGCTGGAGCTTTACAGCTTTGCTATCTGGAACTTCGTAAACCAGTGTTTAGGAGTTTCTCTAACTAATGTACCAAGGGAGTGACAAAACCAAGGTTTGGAGTGTCCAACTCTTCTTGCTTCCCTCCCTGCCTAGCAAAGAGTTAGTTAATAGAAAGCAGGACAGCTACAAAATGAAAATCAGGGACACATCCAGAAATAACAAATAGTCTGGTAGCTAAGGATGTGTGCCAGACATGCAGAAGACTGCCTTGTAGGTCCTGGCTCTCAACCAAGGCCAAGCAAGGACTTGGTTTTGGTATCCAGCACCCATACCAGCAGGTCACAGAGGTCATACAAGGAGCACTTGTATCTTCCATCAGCAAGAACATACTACTAGGCTAGAGAAACACTGTGAAAAATTGCTTGGTTTGGAAATTTTCACAGATTATATGATGCACCACTTTAAAAACCCCAGGCTACCTGGGACAGAGAATGACTTTTGAGATACATTTTCAGTTCAGCCTTATCATCTCATCTGAAATTCCAAGGCTTCAGCAATAAATGAGAAACTGTCGTTTGATACTGTTTAAACACTTTCAAAATATGCTTAATCCAAAAGATGCTCTTGCTGATTCTTTGCTTTGACCACAAATTGTGCTTCACAAGAATCAATCCCTATCTGGCCTGTAGGACCACAGGCAGAGTGCATGTAATAAAAAAAAAAAATGGCTTATGCCCTAGTAAGAAAAATACAGCCAGGAAAAAATGCATTCTAACCTTCTCGCTTCAAATACTTCAGAGTCACTTCTGTGAAATATAGCTCTATAACCTTCAATATGTTCCCTTCACCCAGAGTTCAGATCATTATTGACTCTCATAGAAAAGACTCTAAGCCCTTTTATCAGGCAAAGCTTTTGCAGGGACTGTGTCAGGCAAAGACTTTGTAGAACTATGGATTCTAGCCATTCTCACAAATACCTCTATAAATATGAATACAGTTTGCATTCTACCAGTACTTAATATGTGCCTTGAGGAAGAACCTGTAAGTCTAACATATTAAATGCACTTTCTTCCTCCAGGTACTGTAGGAGAGCAATAAATGACATTCCTAGCCTCTGATCTGAAGCTTATTATTTTAATAGAACTCAGGTGACTGTGTGTGAAGCATAAATGACTTTGGGACTTCAGCCTGAGTTCATTTCACACAACAGCAGAAAACAGTACTGTGTAACAATACAGTTCAAACTTCCCAAAGAGAGTCTGCATACTGGATTTTGGATGTAAAGAGATTGTTTTCACCATTTCATAACTTGTTCGTGCACCCCAAGTTTGGATTTAGGATATTTCACTGTTGACCTACTCTACTGTATCTTGTCATCCACTTTACCTTTCGCTGTGTGAACTGCTGCCTCCCCACATTTTGCACTGTGTATCATAATGATTTTGAACCACATCTGAAATGTCTGGAGTTTTAATCTCTCCCAAATCACTGTGACTTTAGCTTCTTCAACAGCTCTATTTTTCATCTGATTTATTAGTACTTGTCCTTCTTATTTTTACTACTCTTTCAAGTAGGAAAATGAAAACTGTCATAAAAATTATTGTTCTCATACACATACTGGAAATCCAGATAAGGACACTGGATGTAGATTTAAAGTTTCTTCCTTTTATTTAAAAATAGTATTATTTGCATTAGAACATCTATTAAACTTTGCTCGACTTTTTCACAGATATGTTTTTGCCCCTTTTTATTTTCCGATGGAAAAATGTTCTCCAAGGGCATTTGGATATGTTTGAAACAGACAGTCACAAAATATGTGGGATCATACCCTCAGCTGGTGTAAACTGATGACAACCCATTTCTTTTAAAGCTAGCTTTGTGCAACCACCTTGTTTTTTGCCAGTTGTGGCTCAAAAACTATCTGGAAAACAACCACTTTGGAAATGTTTACACGCCTGGCTGGTCTTATTCTATCCTGTTTTGTTTATATCTTAAATATTTTGGACCAGATATATGATTAATTCAGTGGAAATTTTACCCTGGTTACTCACGAGTTGTTTTGCAGCGGTTTGATTTCACTTCAGGGAGTGGAGAGATTGTGTTTACTGATGGAGGAGAACGAAACAGCAGCGATAAACCCCACTCTTTGACGCTGCCGATGCACAGGAATGCTGCATACCGCCCTGTCAGCGTTGCACCACGCTTTCATACTTCTCCTCTCACAGTTTACCAGGGAGACTCAAGATTCCTACAATTCCCAAAGTGCCCAAATCTTCTAGACTGAGGCCAAAATCAAGTTGTCACAGTAAACTTCAATGAATTTTTGTAGCTTTTCAAACTGTATTTATAGGTCGAGAGGAGGATTTGCTTTGGTTTTTTCCTCTTTGAAGCCTCAGAACATATACTTTTTAACAAGATATTGTCCTCTAATTAGAAAAAAAGAAAAGGCTTTCTGGCCCTAAAATCTATGGCGTGCAAAATAAACATACAGGCTTTCTTCTTTCATGTTTTCCAGACCAGACATTTTTACACTCCTGGGAAGCTCCTACCTCCTGTTCCTATCAAAGGAAGACAGGTAGGAGGGGCATAGGGGAAGCCGGGGCTTTCAAAATTGGTTTATTGGGGGTTCAATTGTAGACTCTCTAATGCTGCTTTTGTTTTACACAGATATCAGGATTCCAAACCTCCCTTGTCCTCCCCAACACTTCTGTGGCTATCAGAGCTTTCAGCTACCCAGAAGCTGCAATGTGCAGGCCCAGTCTCCAACAGAGCCCAGCTAGGTAGGGAAATAACTTTCATAAAAAGCTAATTTGAACACAAGCTATTCTCCCAGCTCTCCCAGCAGCTCTCCCTGCCACTGCCTACATCTGAAAGACTGGGCAAAAGTCACTTCTTTTTGCATTTTAAAGAGAAGTTTTAATGTCATGATGCTGATGCTGGAAATTATCTTTACACAGATATCTTAAAAATACTTCATTGTATGAAACACAAGTTCAGCGAATATTCCATAGTCAACGGAATGGTTAGGGAGAAGATGAGCATGTGAATTCAATTCCCACAATGCTGTTCAATAATGCTTAAGGCACTGCAATTGCTTATAAGCAACAGGAATACAGCAAAAGCACATCAAGAGTTTTTAGTTGTCTTTTAATGAAATATAGCATGTGGCAATAGGGAGAGGAGAGAAGTAGCAGCTCACCACAGACCACCAGAACACCACAGAGACCTTCTATCAGGAGGGTTTTACTCTTTAAAGCTGAATTAGATTCCTGGTATTCAGTATAACCAGATCTACACAGCCAGAGTTATGAATGAGACCCCCAAAATCAGAAGAATGGTTTTAAAGTGAGATTTAAGCAAAATGTTTTACTCGCTTTCTGGGTGTTCAGCCCCTAGGGTTAACATTTCCAAAATTTTGTTTGTAATCACAAGGTCTAGAAACCCACTATTTAACTGAGATTTGTGCATGCTTCAAGAGCTGAGGTGTGAAGAAAAACCCCAAGCCTTGCACGAGATGTGATGAAGTCGTCATAGTTGGCAGTGCTGTGGATATTATATAGTTTGGCCCTGTCCAGGGGAAAAATACTCTCTACAGCTGCTGACCTTACAAATTCTCCTGGTCTCTACTGGTGATATCGCTCAGTCTCAGGCGGTTCCTGCACCTCTGCACAACTCTTCTGAACTCTGAAATGTTTAGAGTTTATTCCACAGTAAACTGAGCTCAACCCTGAACAGGCTGACCAGCCAAGAAGCCAACATCAATAGCTTTTCACAGTTTGCCTGGCCCCAGGAGTGCCAAATATACCATAGCAGATATAAATCTGAGACATATAATATTATTCTAAAAAGAGAGCTAATTTTCTCAGCATCTAATTGAATTCTCTAGTAGTTTCACTGAGAAGTGTTGTGCTGGTTTCATCTCAACATTTAATGAATACTGATTTTTTAAAGAAACTGTTTATTTGCATTAAAATTTACTTCCCCACATTCCCCAAAGTATCAAAAGAAATTGAATCTTAGATTTATAATTAATGTGGTTTGGATTTTATAAGAAATTTTTTACAGCAAAGAACATTTCCATAAATCATGTCCATGATTGAAAAAACATGGTCATAACTGAAGACAAAACTGCTTCATTTTGCATCTGTTTCACATATATAAATGTGTCAGGTTTACTTAAAACACACTGATAAAGATGAGGAAGAAGGGAAGAAAATTATAAGAATACCTTAGGTTGTACTGGTAACACTTCTTTTACTATAATTCTCTCTGATACTATTGTGACCAGACTCATTACTTTTCTTGCATAGTTTAGTCATTTAAGCTATTAAGAAGTTAAAAGAAAAAATAACTTTATGGAATTAAGCTCTTAGTTCAGCCCTACAAAAAAACGGGCACATGCAATGCGTCATTACCTTATTTTCTTCTGACCACAGATAGCAGCCCCAAATTAGTTCATCACAGAAGTGATTCCTTTCTGCTCATACCAAATGTGGTGCTATTGACAGCTGTGATTTCAGGATCTGTGTTGGTAGGGCAGTGCCAGTTTAGAGACTAAGAGAGAATCTGACCAGTGCTCCTGTAACAGGAGTGAAGTGAAGCAGTTTGCCAACGCAACCACTTATCATATGCAATGTCCTACTTGTATATTATTACTTCACAGTATAACATATCTTCCAAATAAATAACTTTGCTGCCTAGTTGGCCAACAATCTGTTATTAATAAAAAAAGGAACACTAATATGTTTCTTCTAATATCTTTAATTAAAATATACGTCTTTAATATATTTGACTTCTTTTTACCACAGCAGTTTGGCATGAAACATCAGAGAGAACAAGAGTACACAGCAAAAATAAATTAAGTGTTTAACCCACCACCATCTTGATGGGAAAACATATGAAACAAATTATTCAAACACAGGTAAGCAATGTGCTGCATAAGTTTTTTTCTCCTAACAAGTGTGTAGGTGGTGTGGCTAATGCAAAGGCTACGTCCTTCTTCACACATAAAGTCCCTTCAAAATTGTTTTTAGACTCTTTCCATTTATAGTGAAATCTCCTTCAGTTTACTTAGGACTTAAGTATTTAACTATGTACTTAAAAAAATAATCAATTCTTATTTTCTGTAGCTTATTTTAGCAGCAATACATTATTTAGGAAAAAACCCCAACTGTTCATGAGAAATTTCTGCCAATAAATGTCCTGTCCTTCAGTGGCAAGGTATATTTCTTTTTATGATATATCCATTTACAAATTAACAGGGAGGCGGAAAAAATCCTTAAACATTTTCAAGAAATGGTAGGTAAGGTAGGTGAGAAGAAAAACTATTACTAAGTTTTCAGGTGTTTGGGTAAATTTGCAAGCAATTTGAAAACTCGAAGAGATCTAAATGAGACTTCAGCCCTCACGCTCCGCTCCCCTATCCAGCCTCCCCAGGCTCCGACTGCCGGCGCGTGGCAGCCTCGTTATTGTTTTGTGCTTCCTTTTTATTTTAGTTGGCATTTATTTACTTGCTGAGGGTAAGGTATCCTCCAAACTAAGGCAAACCGCATTTTTGGAGGCACAGGAAGAAAGAAGCGATACGATTTGTGCTGACGAAATGGAAACCGGGTTTTGTTTGCCCGCGGGCCCGGCGGCCACAGGGCCCTGACATGGCCGCCCACGCTCTGGGCTGCCTGGCCACGTGGCATCACCATGGCCACCAAGCACAAACGTTTGGGAATATCGCGTCCATTTGGGAACAGCTGCCCCCCTACCCCAATGGGCTGACCGACATTGGAAAGGGCTTTAAAGGTCCTGCCCTTTCCCCACAGGTCGAGGTTGGACCATGAGCAGCACGCACCCAAGGCTGTGCTCTGAGGGGCAGGGAAGGCTCTGGCCCCATTGCCTTCCCTGGGGTGGGGGAGCATCAAGCCAAGAGCTAAAATGCAGCTGCCCTGGCTCGTGTGGGACATGAGTCCCCAGGATTCTGTCACCTCCTGCCCAGCACCACCCTGGGCACTGCACAGCGTCATCAGCACAGCCCGGTCCCGATCTGAGACTGAGGAGAACACAAAACCAGACAAAATAAGGAGTGGAGGGGAGAGGGAGAAGGCAGGACAAAGAAAAGAGGCAGAGTTATAAATAAATATAAATAAAACAATGAAGCAACAGAAACTGGAGGGTGAATCTGACAAATGACTGGCCTGCTGACAGCCAGCCTGGCACAGGGACACGGACTGGAGCAGAGGGTTGTATGCGTACAAAGGCTGGGAGGATTTTGGGAGAAGATTTTGCTTCCCCCATGGTTCCCCAAGTAGCCCTGAGCTCTCTGTGCCTCCATGTTGACCAATTTGTTGTGACTTCAACCCAGGGAGAGGAGGCCAGCAGCCAGAGAAATGCTCATAATCCTCACAAGCAAATGGCCAATCATGAGATTTTCCCCCTAACATGAATAAGCTGTATGAGAAGTTGTTTTTGCATGAGCAAAGACTGCAGGACTGAGCCTAGGGACCACCTTATGAAGATGAAATACTTCTGATTTGGTTTTTACATTTGGAATCCTTGCATTAGCCAATCTCCCAAATAGCAGCAATGCCAAACTTCCTTTTACTGAGCCTCAGTCAGCTGGCTTTGGGTGCCCAGCCAAAACCAAAACAAGAATTTATTGTGTGCTGCTATCTCCAGTTCCTAACAATATATTACTCAAAACCTGAAAATTTTAACTGTGCCAAACATTCTTTATCAAGGAGGTACCTGGATAGAAACCTTAATTTCTGAGTGTTTCTGCAAAGAATAAACTACTGCTAATGGTAGGAACATTACAAGATGGATATATTCTGGCTCTATACATTTGAATTCTGTGCTGATTTAACTCCATCTATACAGAAACATAAGAACAGCTGTACTGGGATGCATCTAACAGTCTCCAGGCTGCAGCAATCTCTCAGCTGGCACACAGGGAAATAAAAAATATTAATTTAAAAAAAAAAAAAGAAAAAAAAAAAAGAAAAACTGTTGAATACTCCCAGTGTCTCTCTCATGAGTCTTTCTCCAGTTCTGGCTGGAGTCCATGTGAAAGTCTGACACCTAAAATGTCCAGAGGTTCTTCTGCTCATCTCATGGAAAACTTGGTGTTTGGGGCCTGGTCCCCACAGCCCTCACCTGTGAACCTTTGTTCTCCTGTTAGAGACAGGCAAGAATCAATTCCACTCCACCTACTTACAGTTTTCTAAACTTTAAGTAGTAAGACACTTCTTTTAAGAGGCTGGGGGCAAATGAAGAAAAAAGCAATTAGGAGGTAATAGCTGTACTGGGTGAGCTATTGAAACACTTTGATTTCCACATTAAACCAGCAAGACTCTGATGTTTCCAAGTTCACTGGGATGTGTGTCCAAAGTGACCTTTTATTGCATATGGTCAAGTGCTGTGAAAAATCCCACCACTTAGCATCTCCCTGTTATCTCAACCACAAGCAGGGAAATTCTCCCCTTCAAAGAGAACCATAAAAAGAGATAACAGAGACAAGGGCTTCTGTCCCATCAGCATTTCAAACTCCACATCCCCTCAGGAAAAGAGGGGGTTTTTTTGTAAGGGAAAATAGGGTTATTTGTAAGAGTAAACTGATCAGTGGCTGCAGTTTCTCACCCACCAATCTTGTGCAACACAGAGAAGAAATGCCTCTGGGCTCTCCACCTGGAATGTGTAGTGGCAAACCACTGCAGGTACAAGCCTTGCACCAGTGGCATTGGTAAATCATCTTACCAAACACACACAGGATTACAATTCTTCCATATATCTGCAGTGCAAAGACAAATTTCTAGCCAACTCTTCCACACTTTCAGCCTCCTTTTTACCAAGGAGCACGATCCATTTCACTTTCGTACACTAATAGATCTAGAGTCAAAACTGCTGCTATGTACTGAATGCCAAAGTAGATGCTGCTGTACGTGGGTGGGAGGGGGAAGGAGTCTGCCATTATAGCACATTTCATTCAGGGAACTGGTATAAACTACATACAGACAAAACACTAGCTTGCCAGTATAAGCTGTGGCTACACTAGGAAAGTTTGCCAGAATAGCAAACTGCCAAATCTTTTCTAGCATAGACAATCTATGCTATCCCACAGATAAATGTTGCTTCAGACATTAACTCTCACTGATCTCACCACACTGCACGTACGAGCTGACTTCATGTACCACCTATGGCCATCTTTCCTACAGTTTTACCTGGAGTCAAAGCAGTGATGATTACCATCCTCCAAAGACTTAAACACTTCACAAATTAAGAGTAGACACAGAAAGTCCAGAACATCTGGGACAGTAAATACCATAGATACAGAGGAGTATAGGGCATTTCTTTTTTTTTTTTTAGATGGCTTTTTAATTTAAAGTCAAGAGCTTTACTGGGAGAACATATAAAATATAATATAATATCATGTAATATCATATAATGACATCTGAAAACACAAGAGAAATTATTAGAAAGATCATGCTGTAGTCAAAGCATTTATCATAGCCTGAGAAACTATTGTTCAAAGTAGTGGTTGACCTGAGCATCTGAAAGCAGAGGGATGGAGGTAAAAAGCCAATCAATCATTTAGTAGAGTGTTGCATATATGGCTTTTTCTATGCAGATTGCTTTTTTCCTCACATTCACAAAATCTTGATAATTAACCTGCTAAGAACATTTAAAAACTACTAGTCTAGAGTAAAAGAAATTATACCATTGAAACCACCAGGAATAACCACACTTTACAGAACTTTGAAGGTTATGCCCCAAGACCAATCAGCAGTGGCTAATGCTTTTTGCCACGGCAAAACAATGAATTTCTAATACAGGTTTAAATTCCAGTCTTGCTCTCTATTTTTCTCTTTTTTGAGAATTTTTCTTTCCATTTTGCAGGTAGGTGATCTGCTTTCTTATTTCATGTAAGTATTTCCATACATTTGCTCCTGTATTATCCGAACTTTTATTAATCTAATTTCTGAGAAAAATAAGTCTTTGGATTTTCCTTGCATCCCCAGGCTGTCTGGCAATTGGTCCTACATTGTTACAGGAGAGATGACAGTTTATTAAGCATTAAGCTACAGACTAATGAGTTCTTGCCAAAGCCTGTCAGAATTAATTCTTTTTCCAATGAAGTGAAATGAGTGGCTGGATGGATCAATACAATTGCCTGCAATCAGTGCTTCTCCACAATAAGTGCAGGAAAGCATTGCCACTACTATTCTGCTGTATTTGCCATCAGTGACTGAAGTCTCAAATTGCCCAGCTTCTTTTCCGATGCAAAAGAGGTTTGCCAGAGAGGGTGAGGAAATTCAGGCAAAGTAAATAACAGTGTTATTAACTAATTTCTTATTCTCCTTCAACATTTTTCCCAATATTGCCCACATTTGTCAGCACTCAGATTTCATCTCTCCTTTGACTTTCAGGAAGAAATATTTCAGTTTCTCGTAAGGACCAGATCTTGGCTATCTTACCACTGCATGGGTTCTGGCTTCAGAGATAGTCCCACAGATTTTTGGGAGGGGACCAAAAAAGAAGAAAAAAAACAAAAGCAGAGAGAAGGGCTTCATATCAGTGGAAATACGCATTCCCAGGCTAGGCACTCCTCAGTGTGAGCCAAGGTGTTAGTGTGTTGCCACCAGGTTGTCTAGACTAATTAACTTTAAACACTACTCTTTTCTATTAAAATTTATTTCACAGCTTTGTCTGTGATTCCTGAGTTCCTGAGTTGGTCCTTGTGACTCTGAATGCTGCTGTTCTATCTCCTTACGATTAAAAAAAAAAATAAAAAAATTAAGAAATCCCCCTTCCCCTCTGCCCTGGCCATCTTTCCTGAGAACAGTGTGACCTAGCACACAGCAGCTCTGGAAATGCAAAAGGCTCTGGGACTCCTTTAACATAGCCACTGACTGATTTAAGAGGCGATTCTTATTTATTATACATTATGGTAATTCATTTTTCATTGTTTGGGAGATTCAGGGGGCTTTGTGTTACCTTTAAAGAAAGTGCTGACAAGCTACTACAAGTGTAAGGAGAGAGGCCACACAAGAGGAGGAAAAGAAAACCAGTGCTAATGGCTGTTTGCTCGGATATGGCTGGTATTCTTCTTTCAGTCCATATTTATTTAGGAATCCAAGGAATATTACAATTGTGGCAACCAGTCAGGGGCTACACCATTGTATAAACTGGTTCACTTATTCATATCAAGTGCTCAAAGCCAATAAATGTCCTGGTTTGGGATGTATGACACTGACGTGCAGAGTCACCGAGGAGGGCAATGAGTGCTCCCCCTCAGCCCAGCACTCAGCACTTAGCAGAGCTGGCTGCTCCACAAATACTGCCCTGGATCATGATCTGTGCTCGGCAAGCAATGCAGCTGCTCCACAAACACTGCCCTGGATCGTGCTCTGTGCTCGGCACAGCCTCGCTCTCCAGCCGAGCCCCAGCGCTGCGGCTTTTGCTCTGCACAGAGACAAGTGAGCTCCTCTCGTTGGACAGAGGAACTAGAGCCCAGTTTTCTTTTCCTGTGTTTACTTATTTCTCGTGTCTTCTGCTTTCAGACAGATGAAATTTATTGGTTTTCTAGGACCAAGAATTTAAAATATTGATAATGATCCCATCTCGGGATATCTTCATAAGCAAACTCCCTGAGAGATAGCAGTCAGTGTGTTAACAGCAGAGCCAGTAAAGCTGCTTTCCCAAGAGTTTGTGCCTGACACTGAATTGCTGCATGGATGCACCATTATCTGCAATAAGAGATTAACATTCACTACAACCTGTTCTTTGGTAGCGACCCAAGCTAGGTCCCTTTCCTGGGTTATTTTTACAAAACAAAAATGGAAGTTATTTTAGAATTCTCCCCTTCTGCAAAGTTTGGTTCAAGCATCATCAAATGAGAAGGGAGGAAAAGTGACAGCCAAAACCCAAAATCTTCTTCAAGAAAAAGAATTAAGTGCCATATAGAGCAAAAGTGGGGAATTCTAGTCAAATCTACTGCAGGTAAGAAACTACCGGAATAATTATTCAAGGACCACATGACTAGTATTTAAACAATTAATAAACTATTTGAAGTATTTAGAGGATTCAGACAAGAAAGAAAAAATAAGCGATTTAAAAAATACCGTATTAATTGCAGAATTACACCTCATACACTCTAAACTGGATATAAATGTATTAAGAGAATAGTAATATCTCATCATTTCTTTTATACTATTTTGACATATCATCAGTATTTGTTAATACTAGCTCATTGGAAGATACATTTTTGTTTCCTTTCAGCTCTGCTGTCTATAGAGATAACATTATGGAATTCATTTTCCAATCCCAGGCCCCACATTTTCCTATGCTCAAATTTACCATACACATATGTCTAGATTATGCACAAAAAAATAAAAGGGGAAAAGCAGCACATGTTCAAAAGACTAAAGAAATAATTACTTTAAAGTCAATATCTCAGTATTTTGAGGAAGATGGAGAGAGGAGAGAACAGGGAAAATCAGGACTGTCAGTTTTAGAGCTTTTACAGCTACTATTATATGGAGCAGCCTAAATAAATAGGCTGAAACCAACGTGCTCTTTGAGCAAGAAAGATACTCATATTCAGAGTGCTCTCTTGATGGTTGTGCTTACAGCCAAAGCTATTTTATTTTTTAATCAAATCTGCAACTTTGTTACCAGTCCATCGGGTATGAACTATTGGCCTAAGTAACAGAGCTCCCTCTAATGGTGTTTCTATAGTTGTACTGGTTTCTAGTACATCGTATGCGTGTTCTTCCTGCTTATTGCTAGTAAAGTTTACATCAAGCTCAGGGCTGCCTTTGTTGTATATATTTGTGTTTATTCGCTCCCATCTGGTGCTACAGCTTTTCTTTCTGAGAAAGGAGCAGTTCATTGCAATGGTGTCTGAATATCAAAGGAAGTCTGTGCAGAAAAGGATCGTTATTATGTATTAAGCTCCCAAAAAGGGAGCAAAAGCATTAGCAGCTGGAGAGTATTTTATAAGGCTTTTTCCTCTGTTTGTAAATAGTGGTTACTTGCTTGCAAAAAACAGTAATACTTTCTTTGCATGTTTGGATTTTTTTTTTAATTTTCTCATCCTGGAATCCCACCACAGGAGAGGTTGCTGCTGTCTTTGGGATACTGCCAGGCATATAACAGTTGAGGTGGGTTTAAGGCAAGACAGGATTCAAAGAGTAAATTTGAGGAAAAAAGGTGTAAGCACTTGACAAACCTAAAAGAAAATAATATGAAAACTTGCTGATGCAGAATGTCATTCACTTGCTTTTCATCTAGAAATTGGCCAAAGTCAGGTTTATTTCAGATAATTCCCCCTGATCCACCCCTCTTCTTGCAAGTTCAAATGAAACAAGACCCAAAAGGAAAACATGCCAAATTTTGATCCAAATAAACAAAACTACAACAAAAAGTTGCTTGTTTGTTTTACCCCCAAAGCACTCCAGTTTTGCCCAGAAGAGCTCTGAATATTCTAGTTTGACCACAAGTAGAAATGCTCTGCAGTACCTCATCTTTGCCTTCATTTGTGCACATCACCAAGCTTAGTAAATCAGCAAAATTACTGCTCCTCAGTGAAGGAGTAAGCATAACATGGAAGGGATAACTGCCAACAAGAAATAAGAGGTATTGACATGGTTCTGTAGAGAAGTCAGCACCATTAATTCACTCTTTAGTATCAGCATGAAACTCATTCACACACCTTAAACAAAAGCTGGACAGAACTGGACAGAAGCTTTACTGTGCAGTGTTGAAAGAAGAATAAAAGCCAGGACCATCTGTCCAACAAAAATTAAAAAATAAAAAGTAAGAGCAGGAGGGAAGGGAACAGAAGCTACTGGAAAGAAACCTGGCTTTGCAGAACTGCAACTATGCACGGCTATGTTTATACGTACTTCGTGCTTTATAAAAAATTATGAGTATACACCACATTGGTTTAAGAAAAAAGAGCAGCAGAAGTACTGAGAGAAATAAAACACACCCTTGGCTAAGTATCTTGGTCTGTCTCCCCAGGGAGAAAAAGCATTTTTGGTGGTCAGGCAAAAAGGAAAGCAGGGATTCATTATTATTACTTTTGTAGAACTACATTGTGCATGCAAAAGGCAGGAATATGCAGAAAACATTTATTTTTACTTTCCCATGTATTTCATTGGCAGCACAACTTTAAAAAACTTTCTGCACAGTACCTGCCTATACAAGGGTTGGCAAACAATCAGCTCCCTTTGTAAGTTTTGGGTTTTTTTTTAAGCTGGTATTGTTGAAAATCTGCCTCTTCAGAAAATCATTTAACAAGTTCAAAAATCTGGAAATAAAGACCTAACAGAGGCATCGTTCAGCAGCTGGGGCACTGCAGGTGTACAGGTTGCAAGCCCCGTTTAGGTCACAGCAGTGGGTGGCAGTGGGTGGCACTAGTGGTGGCTTATTTGATCCTAAACTACCATCTTATTTGAGTTTGAAAAAACTCCTATTTGTGGTTTTCAAATTATGGAATGAACTTAATTAAACTGTAAAACATTAAACAACAGCAGGAAAGATGATATCCTTGTGGGGGAAAAAAAAAAAAGAATAAATCAAGTTCCTTAGTGACTTGGAGAAAATAAACATAAACTGGCTGTAAAAATAAATCCAAAATTTCTACTTCTATCCACCACCTGTTTAGTGGAGACAGCAAGGTGATTTTGTCTTTTTTAGAGAAAAGTTTCTTCAAGGAAAAAAAAAATAAAGCTGATATACAGATGCATGTCCTTGAGAAAGAATATTGGTTCTTTTCTCTGTTTTTTCTCTTCTCCTTCCCCTCTCCTCTGATGTCACTCTGTCAGGCTAAGAACTGCACACTCCAAAGAGTTCAAATGTTTTTCTAAAGCTAAAGAAACATGGTAAAATGTGGAGCATTACAACACTACCGCTCTAATTTATCAAAAGTTTGGAATGTTCCTCAATATGTGTGAGTGGGAAGGCAGAAAAAGGCATTTTTGACATGTAAAATCATGACTGGAGAACTTTATAGAAAGTGCAGGCAAAAAAGGAGAGCAATGGAAAAAAACAGAAAACAACAAAAGGAGAAAAAAAAATGGTGGGGAAACAAATTCACAAGCGTATCCGACGTTAATTTTTTTAAAAATAAAAACCTGTCATAAATTGTAAAGATTTCCTGCATAGTAATTGAAAGAAAAAAAAAATTCAGTTGAAGCCTTTTACATGAGACAAAAAAATGTGTTTCTACCAGCTGTCATGAAAATATTGCACAATGACTGGCACAGAAAACTAACCCTCAGCGGTTTTGGGTCTTTTTCTGGTGGTTTTGGGGTGGGTTTTTTATAAAGTATACTCAATGCATCAGAAAAACTAAACTGGAAAAAGAAATTACCACTTTGGATTTAACTTTTAAACAAGGAAAAGCCTGATTCTTCTGTTACTCTGTGAATTGCAAAACTACTGAAGACAATGTCATACTGAGAGCTTAATTCAGCAAGGTACTTAGCAGTGTGCCCGGCTTCAAATCACAGTGACTGCTCCATTGGGTCGGTGACATTCTCCGAGTCAGGGCCCCAGAAAAAATCAGGGACAATCTTAATAACTTCTGTATAAGAAACTGTCAGTGAGAAATTAAAGTCCTTGGTCTTTAGAGGACTCTTGGAACTGAGTAAATCACAGAGATTGACCAGGAACGTGAGGACAAAGACTGTCAAAGAGATAGGCTGGGACTGTGTAACACCTTACAAACAAGGCAAGCAATTTCAAAACCAGTATGGTATTTGACTGGCAGCCAATACATTTTCAAAATAAATCGAATGTGCTCCTGTCATCTCCTTTTCATAAGAAACCTGGCAGCCACATTCTGTGCTAGTTGGAGTTTATGTAAAGTCCCCGGTTCCCTTAACATAGTGAAAACCCAGCCTGCGCTACAAGTGTTTTCACTGTTCATCTAAACTGTACTTGCATCCTCAAACACCACTCTGTTTTCCCATGATTTTTCATCATATTGCATTCATGAAGAGCCTTTAAAAAGCGAGATTGTACTGATAAAAAAAAAATCGTTAAAATAATTTACTTGCAGTGAGTGTTCTCGGGAACACCATAAATAAAAGACTGATTCCATATCTATCATTGAATGCTAAACCAAATGGGATCAATTTCAGAAACAAAATTAACTGATCTCATTAAAATATGGAATTAATTATTCCTTTCTGAGATTCATTTCACATAAATACATTAATAGTTTTTAATATGATATTATTCTTTTTCCAAGCCTGGTGTATTAATATTGAGAACTAATAATTACTAAACAAAAAAATGTTTCAGTATCCCTTGAATTCTGAGTAACAACTGAGTATTTTTCAAATATTAAGCAGAGCGGGAATTGGCAAGAAGTTGTGGGAGGAGCAGGAAAGCAAAGCTATGGCTAATCATTGAAAGGGAGGGAAAGATGCAAGTATGGTGCAATAAATCTACATTTAGAAAGCAGTGAAACAATCAGCTGAATTAGATAATGAAGAGCTTTGCCACGATGATGCATAATAAGCAGCAGCCACCATATCTGTAAGTGGGGAAATTCATTATACCTTATACAAGCTGACAAAACCAAATGACATAAATTCAGTTAGATTTTAAAGAATTCAATTATATGCAAAAGTCCAGATTCTTGATATCAGGCTCTTGATTGTAATTTGGAGAAAATTCCATTAGAAAACTCCAAGACTGATATAGCAGCAGAATTTTAAGTGAGAGAAAAAAATGCAATGGATTGTGTTTTCATAAATGTCTTTATAAAGGCAAAGAGAGAGGGATGGCTGGATAAATGCTAGAACCAATTTTATTTAACATCTTTATGAATATCTTTAAAGGGATTACACAGCACATTGACTAAATATGCATGACACATTAATTAGGAAGTGCTACAAATATCAGGAAGGACCCAGAAATCTTTAAAACCCCAGAAAGAAAAAACCAAATTAAATACCACCCAAGCAAATATATGCTAATATCCTGGGAAAAGAGATGGTTAAATTCTGCACTAAACTTGGAGTTCTAGTGGCTTTTATAATATATGCTGAAAGCAAATTAACTGTGCAACACTTGCTTCACATAATGCAACACAGGGTGAAACCATCTCAAATATTTTGCATGTCTCCTTTGAGACAGGGAAAGATATTCAAGTTTCAGTGTGGCAAGGCTAGTTCTTCCCAATGATGTAGCAAGGGAAGAATGCCATGTTTGGCTAGGATTTGTCTAGATAAGCAGGTGAATTATTATGTTTTTTACTCTCTAATTCCTATACCTTACATCTTCTCCCTTTTTTAAGTGAGAAGAATCCTGCCCCCCAATCACAAATATGAATTCTAATTAAAAAAGAGATTGCAATGCAGCTTGATCATTGTGCTTTACAAGTTATTTGTCTAAATTATGTGGCCTTTGTATGAATAATTACTCCTTATCATTCAGTTTTCTCTCCATAAAGATAGCTGAAAGCTAATTAGAAATTGTTCAGTGGTTAGCCAGCACTGACTTTGATCACTCCTGGCTTTTAAAGTTTGTGCCTGTGCCCACATTGCATTCCCAAGATGTTTTCATTTACCATCAGGAAAATGGATAGGATTAGATCATGTCACGGGAAAAGAGTGCTGAGAGGATGAGTAAAATCAATGCAAAAAAAAAAAGGTAGTTGTAGTTTATCTAACAAGTTGAAAAAAAAAACCCAATCAAAACACAAATTGGGGATTTTAGGATTTTTAGTACAGAAAGGAAATTCGTACAGTCCTTCCAACATGCTTATGATCAAAACCACATCGTGGCAGCCAAATATCCAGTGCTCATTGCTTCAATAGCTCCTTGTTAATTCACTTAACTCAAATATTGGAAGTTATGTTTGGGAAGCCCCACTCAAACTTTACATGGCCAACTGACTCAGAAACATCCCCCTGCTTCCATTAACTCTTTTTATATCTTCCTTTCAAAGCCTCATCACTCATGGAAAATGAGCCACTTGTGGCAGTTTCTGATTTTGACAGGACTGCCACAGGAAAGGTGATGCCCACATAGGCAGGGTGGGCAGAGGACTGTTCCTGGAGCACTCTCCAAAGCTCTTGTGGATACTCCTGTATTCAGTATCACACTAAACAGGGAAGTTATCAGGACGGACTCCACACCACTGGCCATTTGATAGCTGATTATGCAGCAGGCTTGCCAGCAAGCTCGCTGAATAGGCTTTAAAATATCTTATATGGCTCAGTGGTCTCATAATCCCCATTATACGAGACCTGGAACATCTCTTTTGGAATTCACCTCTGCTTTACTCAGTGTAAGCCTAACTGTCTTCTGTCTGAGCAGAACATATTGATCCCATTTGATTCTACAATACATCTGCTGCCATTAGAGTTTTACTGGGAGGAAGTGTCACCATAAAGGGCAGCCTGCTGCCTGCCCAGCATTTATCAATACCTATCTGCAGGAAAAACGAGCTCATTAGCAATGTGCTGTGTGGAAGGTCTGGGAACAGGGAAACTGCATAACAAATGACAAGCCACAGACTAGAAAGTAAAACATGCTAGAGCAGCACTGGACAAATTTGACATCACAGCAATATCCCTGCCTACGTCCAGAGAGTAAAGGAGGCCTGCCCTGCGTTTGAAGTTTATTTGAGAGAGTAAACAGTAAGTGCTTCTCTTGCATTTGTCTTGCAGAATTAGCAGTGTGGCTAGAAATTTCTCTTCTGGGAAAAGCTTTACATTTTATGTTCCACATCATCTTGGGAATTGTTGACACCTCTGTCTAAATCTTATCAGTAGGTTTTACCAGCTATCTCCTTCCTCATTCCAATTAGCATAGAGAGAAAAGAGGATCTGTCTTTTTCTTCAGGGGCTGAACAAGATGAGAGGAGCAGCAGATAATAATGGATGCATTACAAGAATTTTTAGACCTATAGGTGCATGCACTATGCCCTGCAGCACAGACTTTGAGTTCCTGGTGCTCTCCAGTCTCTGAGGTCTTCTACAACACATAGCCAGGAGGATGGTAAACTATTTCAGATAGTGTGAGTGGCCTCTCTAAGTTTTCAACAGAGACTTGCTTACCTCCTTAAAACAAGAGTCAAACTCTTCATATAAGGGTGTCAGTACTGAATCAGATCAAAGATTCACCCAGCTCTGTTCTGCCTCTGACAGCAATCTCTAAAACACAAGGACAGGTCTCACCTGAAGATATAATTGTAGAAGAGTGGGCAGTGGCACTCCCTCCAACACTCATCCTCCTAACTTCCAGTCATAAGGTGGCATAAGGACATCCAGAGCTGGAGGGTGGACCAGACCTGAAGGACTAGGCCTCCATTAACGTATCTAGATCCTTTTTTAAACTATTATACTTTTAAAAACACAAGCCCAAGGGTCACTTCTTCCTCCCCTTTAGCTCATAGGGAAGGGAGAGACAGTCAGACCATGCAGTCACTTCTCTCTGGCTGCTTGGCTGCACCTCTCAGAAATTTCTTACAATTGCTGAGGTGACACTCGAGGAAGGGGTAAGCAGGACTTCTGTTTTCATCCAACTTCCAACACCACCCAAGCAGTCCAGCAGCCTGCAGTAAAGGGAATTCAGTATCAGTAAAGTATCCATTCTTGCAAGTCCTGTGTGGCAGGTGGGTATATTAGATGTGAAACCAGTAGTGCTTCAGAACAGAGTTTGATCCATGAAAGACGCGAGTCCTCACAGACTGGCTCTGCTATGGAAAATAAAGCAGAGTCTTTTTCTGAGAGATTAGAAGGTGCTGAAAACAAGTTTGCTGGTCTGCAAATTAGCTGTGCTGGATATGTTGGCATGTTTAATATGTTGCTCAAGGAAAATAAAGTGCTACAATACAAGATAGACAAAGTAGATAATGAGACCAGAAGGAGGACTTCTAAGAATAGTTCCGTGTCTCTGAGAAAACTGAAACAGAGCAAGGGGATGTTTGCTCTGCACAGTGGCCTGAGGATCTGTAGTACTGGGGGAGGACTGGGTGCTGATTTCTTTGATCTCTGCCAGAAGAGCACCATGGAAAAAGCAATATATTCTGCAGCAGTTGGTTGCCTGGCACAGAGGGCCCTTCCACACCAATGGGAAGCTCACAGAGATTGGACTATCTCAAAAGTGGTTCAAGGCTGGGGAATTCCCTCCCCCATCTGCTCACAACTTCTGCTCCCACGGTGAAATACAGCTTTTTGACCCATGTTCTCTAACAATTGCTCATAAATTGCCACAAAGCTGCCACGGTGCACCCTCTTACCTTTGGGATGAGGTGAGAATCTCCAGGGGCTGCTGTGATTCATGCACGGGTGGAAAGCTCCCACCAAGTGAAAAGTGATCCCCATAGCCTCATTTATGTGCTCTGATGTTTTATTAAACTGACTCTCCTTCTTGCTGAACACAGCACCTAGCTGTTCATTTCACATATTAATTTCTCATTCCAGTCAAGTCAAATATTCACCTTAAACTAGCTCTGAGGTCCTTTTCTGAAAAATTTTCTCTCAGAAAAATATTATATCAACCAGATGATAACAACTAAAGTGAGAAGAAATTCTTAAAATGTGTTTTCTTTTACACTCAACTCAATATCATGTTCCTCTGACATCGGCCTCCTCATTTTTCCTAAGTGCACTATCTATTGAGTATTCTCAAATTTGAGGCTATTATTGTGACATGAGGGGCACTCTCTTGATATGCACAGAACAGTAAATATGCACAAATTTCTATCCTGAAATCCCTTTTTTTTCCTTCCAGTTCGCTTTTTCTTCTCCTCTCTTCACTGTGACTGTGATGGGAAGCTAGTTCAGACAGCATGTCCAGCTCACAAACCCCATAAAGCAGCTGTTTAAATTGCCCACATGTTTTCTAATAGAGGTCAGATAAAATGCATGTTTAAGTCTTTCTAAATCGGGGTGTTACAGTTAACACAGGCCACTGTGCAAAGCCTTAGCCAGGTAGCGTGTTGGAATAGGGACCACTCACATTTTTTACAGTGCTGAAAGCACTGGGTTTCTAATCCTGATTTCCTTTAATGTTGCATAAACAGAGACCTGTCAGTGCCTGGTGAACAAGAGCAGTTTGGGTGCATACAGCAACTGCTCTACATTTACAGCCCCAATTCAGCTTGTTTAGATACCCACAAGTTGCATGCAAATAGGTTTGTTCCCATTACCCTGCCGCATTCTTGTCCCTTCCGTCACTAAATGCTGCTGCAGTGGATGACAAACAACTCCCCACATAAAAGGCAAGCTAAAGGTCATACTGCTACTTCATTCTGAAAGCACAGCTACTCCATTTCATCTGCTACAAGAGAAAACGCAGTCCTCTTCACAAGGACTCTGAGCTGAATCTCTATTATTTAGATAAAGACGATAAGGAGTGGGGGCATCACCTTGCAAACACCCAGGGTACCAAATCCATCCCCTGACCCTGCAGGTGGCCTGGTGCCCATCTGGTGCCAGTGCAGTGGCTCACAGGCACCAGTGTCAGGCCTGGGGATCTCAGAGAAGTTTTATAAATTTTAGGAATTCAGGAGAAGGGCATGGAGGGAGGATTCAAAATTCAGAAACATCTACTTTGATGTTGCGTGCTTTTCCCCTGTCATTCAAACACATGGTTTTTTGTTTAAGGATGATTAATATGTTTTTAATGTTTTCCCTAACTGAAGGAAAGCCTGTGCTATATATTAAAAGAGTCTAGAAAAACACCCCGAAAGCTGAGCTGGCATAAGTGGGTAGCCTGTATGTGATGTTTATTATGATTTTTCCTTAAGATCCTCGTCTCCTCATTTTTCACTGCTTCTTTTTGCATTTGTCACTGCCCTGTTTGAGGCATCTTGTCTTCACTCCCATATTACTCCAAGTCCCAAGAAAAATTCAACCCAAAACACCCTCTGAGAAGGCTTTAACAAGTACAAAACTGAGCCAAGCTCCAGGCAGAGCTTTGCAGTACGTGCAGAGCACTGACTTGCTGCCACTGCAGTTTGACTGGCCAAAAAACCCTGGGTGTGATAGTGTGGGTTGCAGGGTGTTTGTCAGGTGTCTGGATTAGGATACAACCTGGGCCGTTCACATCTGGCCATGGCAGACCCAGAGCTACTGCTCTGGCAGGGCAAGAGGAGGTTTCCCAGGCAGTCTCAGGCCAGGGCTCCACTCCCACTGCCCCGCAGTGCCCCTGCCCCAGTCCCGGGTGAGCACTTGCCTCCCCTCCACCTCCTGTGCACCAAAATGCCATGTCAGGGTCTAACTCTGAGTACAGGAAGATACAACAAGTCCCACTGAAGGCAGGGGGATTATTCTGTCTCTCATGGTGATATTTTGGAGTGTTAGCATGGGTAACTGCAGATGATGGTTGTGCCTGACACAAGGGGAAAAAAACAGCAGAAGTTTGACAGCAAACACTCAAAGTAAACAGTTCTGGAACTGGATTCACAACACTTGTTAAACACTGGAACTGGTGGACGTAGGAGGTTTGGCTAAATCCAAGCTCAGGTTTACGGGTCAGACGAAACAGCTGCTTAAATTTCCAGGAAAAATGACTGCTCCACTGGCATGTGGCACAGGCTCTAACATTTATCAAAGAAATAAACAGTAGTCCATGAGGTCCTCAAATCCACTCATTTCTATTCCTATCCTTTTCACCTTGCAGATAAGACAAAAAACCTCATTATATTTTACTTTCCTAAGGTTTATGGCTCTGACATATACTCAGAATGACTGCCTTTGCTGCTGTTAACTACCTGCCAGCACTCTCATTAAGGTTCATTTAGGAATAATCTATTACCAAAAAGGAAAGGTCCCAGTTTCAAGGATCGATTATTTAAATCACAGCATGCCATCCTGCAGCAACAGGAAGACAGGCAGTCCCCCCACCAGCACCTTTCAGAGCTGCTCAGTGGGGGAAGAGGCAGCCCATGGGAAGGTGTATTGAATTTCCAGATGGGAAAGTAATGGCAGAAAACTCAGGTCACCACGAACCTGGACAAGTGCAAAAGAGCAATATTTCACTCCAGTGTGACGAACTGCATATAAAGAATATACAGTCTGAACTCTCCCTTAAAAACTATCCAGATGGATGGATGATAAGAATATTTAGCAAAACATACGCCATGCAATATTATTTGCATATATTCTTCCTTGCATTTATAAAAAAAAGATACAAAAATATAGTCTTGGAAAAGATACAAACATAGGCAGAATACAAAGTAGAAGGCTACTCTAAACTACAGACAATAATGCACATACCCATTTTTCTTTTCTTTGATTTTAAAAACTTCTCTAGAAAGTTAAATGTATGCTTCAATGAAAATTTAACAAATACTATAATTTATATTACTATCCAAGCACCTTTGATGGTTCACTTAAAATATTTCTTGTCTAGTTTACTTTTTAAAATACATTAAAGTCTAAACATTTTTAGGAAAAAAACTAAAAAACCACCCAAAACACCAATGGAAAAAGAGGGGAAAAAAATCAAGTCATGTTGACTGACACACAAAAAGTAGACTTTGTTAATGTTATATTCATTACCTTAGAAAACATTTTACAGGAAGTGTAGTAAATCCACCACAGATGTGATAAAGATTAAAACCTCTTTTAAAGCAAATCTGTCCATTTAAAATAACCCAAAAGGCATGTGCAACATTTCTCAGCAATTCTCCAAATAAATAGCTGACAAAACAAACTCACTATTAAACTGAAGTATTTAATAAATTCTACACAAATACAGTCTGTAAATCAGGATGAAAATCACAAAATCCTCATTTTTCCCTTCATCTCCCAGAGATATTAAAAAGCACTTAGAAGCTGATTTGAAATGGCAGCCCATTTGCTCTAGCACTGTGCTACCTACCACAACGGCACACAAAATAACTTGCAGTGCAACATGCTGCAAGAAGAACATAGGCACTTAATTTAACTTAGAGCACTAGTTAAAATAAAAAAAAAAATAAATAAAAATGTGAAATACAAGTATCTAAATTGAGAGTACACTATTTGCCATATTTAACAGAGCAAATGTTACTATTTTATCTGTATTTCATTTTGGTTTCTTTAATAGACCATCTTTAGATGAGCCTGGATTTAATATTTGCATTAAGCATACCTGTAAATGCTCCACCCAAACATCAAAAATGGCTTGCAAGATTCTGAGTCCTACATGCATATTAAATCAGCATTAACATTTTTTCCTAAGGAATATCTGACAGTGCAGTAGAGTTAAATGAGAGTTTACAAACAAAGAATTAAACCACCCACTTCATCATGGTAACATTTTGCATTTCATTCTCCCCTGATGAATTTCCCCATCCTGCAGTTTACAAACAGGATTTCTACCATTCTCCTGTACTTTTAAGCAATGTTTTAAAGCGGTTGAATTAAAAGAAATATTTAGATTGACAACAGAGGGTCAGAAGAAAACATACAGATATATTTTGCTATTGGTTTGTAAGCTGTGGTATAACCTGATCATTGCATACTACTCCCACACACGACAGCTATAGGAGAATACAAAGAAAGTTGAAATGGTGCAGATGAAGAGGAAAAACAGCCTTGGGACCCAAACCTGCAAACATTTTTTCCCATGATTAACTACTCTGCCACGAGGAATTTCATTTGAATAATTAAGAGTACTCAAAGTACCAAAGTTAAATACATACATAAGTATTCACAGGCTTGGACTTTGATATGACCCAAGGAAGCAGCAGATAAACTCTGTCCCTATTTTTCTTTGTCCTCAGCTGAGCTAATTCCCATCACTAACAGAAAGGATTTTCTCAGGAAAAAGACCAGTCATCAGGTGACAGCTTCCCCTGGGTACGCAGAATTTTAATTCAGATTTTTAATTTGAAGAAAAAGTTATCTCTCTCCCAACAAAAGCAAAATAAAGAGAACAGGTATGCAGATTGCAGCCCATAAAACAACTATATACAATGTAAAATATTTGCTTATCTTCTTATGTTAGCTTGGCAAGAATTAAATTTGCTACTCATGACTACTGCTGACATTCCAAGTTCATGCCAAGAAATGTATTTACTACCACACACTGCCATCTTTTATATAACTTAACATGCGTGTGTGTTTATATGCATATACATATGTGCATACACAGTCAAAAAGAGCCGTGCCATAAATAATAAATCAAGTTAAAGTAATACTTAACCCACACACACCAAACATGCTAATAAACATACGCAGTGTATAGACAAAACCTATGCTTGACTTTCATCATGATGTAATTGCTACTTCAGATCAAACCGAGAAAATTAACATGCCAGCCAAATTACCATGAAGTAGGCTAATTTGGCCAAAACATTCAATTTCTCACTTTCTTTCTGCAATAAAAATATTATTGAAAAATTCGAATTATGTAAATAAGGTAGGAATAAATACAGCGTTAAAAGCATAACTCAGTTCCTATACAACAGGAATGCACAAAGTATGAACCCTGCTTCTTAATCAGGCTAATTCTCTGCTGAAATAAGGAGTGCACACATCAGGAGATGCCAAAAAGAGACAAGTGCTCCAAATACAGCATAGTGTGTTACAAGGGAAAAGCAATTTTTTTTCTTTTTTTAAATAAAGCAATGCAGTAAGTATAGACTTAAATGCTTAAGAAATTTTCCCCATGGATGACATACATAATTTGATATATTATATGTATTTCCTTGTACATTTCCTCCTAATTCCTGCATTTGAATTGTCAGTTGTAATATGCTATTTCTCAACAGGAGCTTGAGCAGACATCATATCTTTCCCTTGTCTGTGACTGTGCTATTTTCTTACAGAAATAACCAAGGACCAAACATGCTTCCAATAAATTCCCTGATGTCCCACGGCTCCAGAAGAACAAGGCACCAGCCTAAGTGGAGCCCACAGCGCGATAGCCACAGTACAGACTTGGGCAGAGCCCAGTCCCTGGGCCTTACTGTGATAGATTTGCATTCTCTGTTGCTCAAGAAGTGGGATTGGTCAGCACTGAGCTCAAGACCCATGATTTACCTCTCAGTTCTACATCAGGCCTTGAGGAGACTGTGTATCCAGATGCCTGTCAGTGTGCTGTGTTGATACCAGATGTCCTGATACAACGCTGTTGGGCCCCTGTACTTGCTCTGTTCCAAGAAAAAGGGCATCTCCTTGTGTAAAGAGGTTCTCACCTGCTGAAACACACCCTGGAGCTGCTGAGAACTCTTGCAGAACTCTTCTCTGTTTAGAGAAGCTAAAACAAGACCCAAAGCAGCTACGAGCAGAGACTCTCAAGTCTACACCATTTGTGCACACAAGTGTTGACTTGATTCTACCAAGTCAAGTGCAGCTCACCTGTAACTGAGTCAGGAGCCCTGCAAGGGCTGCAGTGACTCTTAGGGTTCACATCAGGGCAACTGGCAGGAAGATTAGTGTGCTCCTCACGTCATAAATGTCTCTGGCCAATATCAAATGTTAGTGTAGTCCAAACCCACATCAATTATACAAATTAAGGTAAAGTTCATCATAAAAAACAAGATCAAGACCTTTGGGTCAATACACAAAATTCGGCAGAGTGCACCCTCAGGATTTCCTCTACTGAGAGAGAACAAAATGCCCATAAAATGTAGACAGCTGGTAATAACATCAGGGCAAGGAAGCCTCTACGGATTGCTTAGAGGCTCAAGTACATTTCAATTTAAAAATGATTAAGCAAACTGCATAAACTGAGTGCAAATCATGTTTCAGTAATTTACCTTCTAAATAAGAAAAGCTACTTACTGGGAGACTGAAATACACAGTTTTAGAATTTGTTTGCATAAGAAACGTACATCCTAAATTTTGTAATATACAGTGTTGACAGTATATATTTAAATGAGCCTCTATAATCTCACATCCTGCTACTATAAGTGTTTGTTTAATCAGCAGAAACAGAGGCCTTGATGTAGGCAATTCTGAGGAAACACAGCTCCCTTTTCCTTCTGTGGGAGCTGTGCAAAGCTCAGTGTTCCCCAGGAGGTATCCAAGGATGCTCCTCGGCCTGCTGGGAGCTGGTGGCTCTTGTTCTAGCACAGTTGTCCTTACTGCACACCATGTTTTCTTCTTCATGTGAAGGTTTCAGGATTTGACCTAAGTTTAATTTAAGTTGGAAAATCATAACTGCTATTTTAATAATACACTAAAGTTAGAACTAGATGAGCAAACTATTGTTTCCTGTCTGCCTTTCCAGATACAAGCCAGTAACAATTTTGGAAACAAAACTCTCATGCTGTCACAAAACATAAGAGCAGTAAGTGGAGCAACCAGTAACTTCTGCAGTAGGAATTCCAAAAATCAATATTTCACCATAGAGCTCATAAAAGGCATCCATCTATTAATAAGAAAAATCCACTGTGTTTTTTTTTTTTTAAATTCAAAGTTATCTATCAGCTTCTGAGAGGTATTAGGATTGCATTTTGTAATTTTCCTCTGGCATAAAGTCTCCCAGGAGGGTGGCAGAGGGACTGAAGAGCAGTGACCCTGCCGAGGGGCACAGTGGAGGCAGCAGGAGCAGCTGACCCAGTCACCTCCCTCTAGACTCAACTACTTGAAAGGAGGTGGTTGTAGCAAAGTGGTGGTCAGTCTCTTCTCCCAAGTGACAAGTAATAGGACAAGAGGAAAAGCAATAGGACAAGAGGAAAAGGCCTCAAGTTGTCCCAGGGGATGTTTTATCCCCTAATTGGATTTAGTGAAAATTTCCTCACCCAAAGATCTGTCAAGCGCTGGAAAAGGGTGCCCAGGGCAGTGGTGGAGTCACCATCCCTGGAGGGATTTAAAAGACATGTAGGTGTGGCACTGAGGGACATGGTCTAGTGGTGGACTGGGCAGTACTGGGTTAATAGTTGGACTTAAAGGTTTATTCCCACCTAAATGATTCTATGGTACACAGAGCATGATGCCATATGGCCTGGAATATCCCTTTGGCCAGTTGGGGCCAGCTGTCCCTGCTGTGTCTCCTCCCAACTTCTTGTGCCCCCGCAGTCCACTCACTGTCACGGCATGAGAAACTGAGAAGTTCTTGATTGGTATAAACACTGCTGAGAAACTAAAACCATCAGCGTGTTATCAACATTACTCTTATCCTAAATCCAAATCACAGCACTGCACCAGTACTACTAGGAAGAAAATTGACTCCATCCCAGCTGAAACCTGGACAACAGGAAACCCTACCCATCCAGAGATTTCTTCCCCACACTGTATCTGCCAGTAATGGGTACCAGAGAGGCAGGAGGAGACGTGTGGGAGCTATAGAAGCAGCTATGGAGCAATCTTCTTGTAAGAACAAATCCTTCTGAACCCTTAGCCTGGGATCTGAACATCTGCATTTACATGTGTTCTGAGTTTTTAAGAGCATTTGGCTATATTTTAATATATGTAATAATTGAATTGTAATAGCTGTCTATGAGATGAGCTCTTTGTATAAATAAGTTTCAGACAAGATCTGGTCATTAAGGGAGTTTAATTAACAACTACCTCGAAATTCTTACTTGAAAACTGATCAAGTTACTGAGTGTGCAGGTGGCTGTCACCACTGAGGTTGCTAAAGAGTCACCAAAATCATTTATGAAACTTTAAAAAAAGGAGAAGAAACTGCCCTTCCTCAGTTTCAAGCTGATGAAGGACACATGTGAGTGTGCCCTTAAACAAATAAACAAAACAAAAACAAAATGAAAAAAAGGTTTCCTGATTAAATAATGAGCTATTGCCTGGAACAGCAAAAACACATAAACAAATACAGTGAGCTAAAATGAGGAGAGAAAACTGCTTCAGTAAAGACTAGGATCCTCTCCAGAGCACAAGCTGTGAGCAGTAAGCCGAGCCCACGTCATCAGTATGGTTGGCACCAGCTACTTGAGGCCATGAGTTACCAAAATGTGCTGACTTTTTTTTAGCACTGACCCAAGTTTCTGCCATCTCCTGGAGTGCACTCCTCTTTTCTCTTTTTTTTTCTTCTTTTTTCTTTTTTTTTTTTTTTTTTTTTTTTTTTTTTTTTTTTTTTTTTTTTTTTTTTTGGTGAGTTTGTTTTGGGATTTCTTTAAG